>NW_027468576.1:16244875-16777375 GCF_046254945.1 Alosa pseudoharengus | reverse complement strand
GGTATGGCGACACATCAAGGATGTGGAAAAATTGCATTAATAACGCTCCAGTCAGAGGAATCCAATGCACTGCAGACTATACAACACCCTCGGTCTATCCAACACACACAAATTCATCTACTTTCCTCCTACACACACACAAACACACACACATTCAACATTCACCCCCTCATACACACACACCATTCATCGACCCCCCCCCGCCACACACACACACACACACACACGTCTCTCTCCCCTTCATCACCACCCCTTCTTCTATTCCTAGTCCCACTTTCCTTGGCCCTGGTCGTCTACCACTCCTTCTCCTCCTCCTCCCCTCTCCTCCTCTTCAGCCAGCGCATGGTCTGGCGTTATTAAAGATGCAGGAGAAGGTAAGAGTCCTTGCCATCCAGTCAGGCCGCGCTGGAGGTCATGTGATGGATGGCCCTGGCTACGCTCCATGTCCCCTCATTAATAAAGGGCTAAATGAGAGTGCTATAAATAAGCAGCACCCCGGACCCCCAGCACCCATCTGGGGTGACCATCTACCACCAGGGAGGGAGGGAGGGAGGGAAGGAGAGAGAGAGAGAGAGAGAGAGAAAGAAAGAAAGAAAGAAAGAAAGAGAGAGAGAGAGAGAGAGAGAGAGAAGGTCCTGTGGAGATGCCAGCCGAGATCTGCAAGGCACTGAAATGCCAGGAGAGCCGGCGTGTTCTAAAAGGTTATGTTCTTTTCCATCTCAGTGGCTGCACCAGTAGAATTTTGCCGTGCCGCACAGGGGAGATTTTATTTCCTTTCTGAAGCCTTGTGGACACTGGTGTCTTTTTTGAGCTGACATTCAAGTAAAAGACCATGTCATGCTCAATTTTAAGTCGCTTCGGATAAAATTGTCTGCCAAATGACGAGCTGTAAGGTAATGGATAAAACAAATCGAAAACAAAATGATTCCTCTCAGGCCTAACCAACACATTTACTGCTATATAATTTAAAAATACTTCAAAGACCTTTTTGTATGTACCCCCACAGTGTTATCCACCATATGTGTTTGTCAACTATCTTTGAACAGTGACATGAAAAACCTCATCAAACTCAAAAACAAAATCATAATATCAGATAGCATCAGGGTTGCAAGAAACCGACTCACACATGGCTCCTCTCTCCATCGCTCTCTCTCTCTGTTCCAACAGCATCTTTCTGTTCTTTAACTGACAACTTGGTACCCTGGTAACCCTAAGCATTTGCTCAGCGAGAGACTCTGGCAATGAGTAATGATGCATGTAACTTTTGCCCCTTGCATCGCAGGGAACCAATCATATCTGTGTATCTGATATAGGCGGGCCAGAGGCGAGCTAAACAGATGACAGAAGTAGTGTTATCCAATTGCATCGAAGTCCAGAATCAGTCAGTTAACATTGATCATATAGTGTTATCCAATTGCGTGCAGTGAGATTTTCAAATGCGTGCTTGGTGCCACCCCTCGAGTTGGGCCATTACGTTATTCGTGGCCAGACCCTTAATCTTTCAGATTGGGTCTGGTCCTCCAGGCTAACAACTTGGAGGGCTAGTCCCTGACTTGGAACTTGTCTTAGCTTCTTATAGGGTTAACACTCCGATATCCATTCCACACCTCCACATCTATGATGGGAACATCTATGCTGTTCAACGAGGAGACTTGGAGACTCATGTCCATGTTAAAGATATCTCAGAGCAATTTCAGAGCCTACATATACTTCACTCTGTATCTTTCCCATGCAAACAAAGTGATTTCATATTCCACACTCTACAACATCAGATGAAAAAAGGCACCTGATGCTCAAAGTAAAGAATTAATACACATCGGGGGAGTTGTGGTACAAGCGGCAGCAAAACTGAACACATATGGATCCAAGTGCCCACGGGGGCCCAGGTTTGATTATGACCCGTCGTCATTTCCCAATCACATCCCACATCACTCTTTCCCCCCTTGCCTCCTCTCATACTTGACGGTCATATACACATAAAGGCAAAAGCCAAAACAATAAATATACTTTAAAAAATGAATTCACACACATCAGCACTAGCTGTAATAACCAATACCTACAAAATAGCCAACCAACATTATCACCTTACTGCAACACAACACTCATCAATGTAGCATCAATGCAACACTAGCAGGATCAGATCCTCAACCCCATCCTGTTTAAATATGTGTCCCTGGTGTGCCAGGCTTTGGGTTTCAACACAATTTCAGTGGCATGCTGGGAGCCAACTTAACTTTGCCAACTTAAAAAAAGCTTAACTCATGTCGCGCTGTTCGCCAGCAGCAGCATCCATCTTCTTTGTTTTCAAGTAGCAGGGAATTCACGCCGAACCGTCGCAACTATGTCATCATTATGTTAAGCCCGCCTACCGACTCTATACACGATGTGATTGGCCTGATCAAAGTTGAATTTTTCCAGCTCGCAAGCCAACGGAGAGTTGCTAGACTATCCTGGCTGCAAATTACATTTGCTACCGCTAGGGTATGTCTAGATTTCTAGGCTATGTCTTTCAAACTTTTTGATGATGGGGGAGGGGGGGTGGGGGGGGGAATAAACCCTCAAAGTTAGCACATTCATTCTGCTGACAGCAGAGAGATCAGACAGCTTGGGGTCCCCGGTAATGTGATTCTAATGATCATCATCATTATAGCAATACTCCATCTGCACAGTGGCACCCGTTTTAGGTTTACTTATGGACAAATAATTTAGGGCATGTGAGGCCTTTTGGAAGACAACGCTTATGGGGAACAACATTAATTCTGCTACATTACGAATATTTTTCTTTATTAAGGTGCTTACATAAAAATTCTCTACTGCGAAAACTGGAACAAAATTGCTAAAGGCATTAGAATGAGCTATTGCTGTGATCCATGTCTGAGCAAATGTGTCTTCTCCTGGTTCATTTGTAATACTGTCATGTCTGGATCCACAAGGCATCCAAACTGATAGTCACCCCTCCAATGTCGTCTCAATAAGAGTTTGGTATGGACTCACACACACACACTTATACACATACGCACGCTGGCGCACATACATACACAATCACACATGACCGCACATACGCAGAGGAGTAGAGAGTGGTGGATGAAGATAATATCAGCAGCACATCGGCATCAGCCTGCCATACACTTAATCATCTGCAGATGTGAACATTTCTCCCCATGTGTCTGGCCAATGAAGTCCTAGGGGAGCCTCAAACTTGATAAATGTGGAATATATTACATGCAGTCCAAATTGAGTAAATGTCTAATAGTCCATCACAATACGAGGAAAATGTCCATTCTAGTACAGAGAACTGTAAGGCCAGGTGTTCTCTTCAGTGATATGACAAAGATGTGTACATACCGATATTAGCATCAGGCAAAATGGGTTTGAAAAATATCTGCAAAAATGCCATTACCACATATCGGCAAAACTCCAATACTCCAATATCTTTAGAGGAAAGTGAGAGGAGAAGAGCCAACAGCTGGACCACAGGCCTGTGAGGTCAGGACCAAAACGTCAAGGCCGACCCAGCCCCCCCTGACCCTCCCCTTCTCACCTTGGGGTTGTTGGCATCGAAGAGGCCGGTGGAGAGGCCAATGAGAAGCGAGTCGTGGTGCTTGGAGCGCATGGGGGAGACGGAGCGCGAGCGGGACGCCAGCGAGGACGACGACTCCTCCATGGACGACTGTGCCGACATCATGGCCAGGGCCACGGTGCGCCGGTGAGCGGGGCTGCACAGCCTCAGGAAGAGAGGCTCCTCGCACGGAGGCACGCCTGCAGCAGAGAGAGGGAGATGTGACAGGATGAAATGCACTTCTACACTGCAATGAGCACTCCCTTCAAGGACATCACTACCCTGAAGCATTCAACAAACATTCCAAATGTCAAAACTTTTAACACCTGCAGATTGGCAGCAAGCTTTGTGGCTTCAATCCACAATGTAAGAGCCAACATCCCCTAAATAGTAGCCTTCAATCCCCACCCCACAACCCAACCCCTACATCCTTAGGCTATCTTGTCTCTTTTAATTTACTTTGTTTTGTCTGTATGCATGTTCATAACCAATGTGTGTGTCTGTGTGCCTGTAAGACATTGTGTATGTTCACATAGATATTACTTTACCATCATGCATGATATTCTGTTTTTGCATTTTTTATATTTTGTTAAAACTCTATGCAGCTGTGTTCGACACAGTGGAAACCTTTTTGTCCTGTCAATAAAGCTTATTGAATTGAACTGAATTGATAATGAGAGGAAAAAGGGAAGAGAGAGAGAGACGGTGTGTGAGTGAACCTATGGGAGGGAGAGCAAGTCCGACAGAAGACCACTGAAGAAAGAGCAACAAGATGGAAGAGCAGAGAAAAGAAAGGGGGAAAATTATCTGTCATCACCAGAACCAAATTAAGAATAAGGTGTGTGTGTGTGTGTGTGTGTGTGTATTCCAGTAATCCATCTCTGTCTACTACATACCTGCAGGCTCTGTTGGCTTCTCCTCACACTCTTTCTGTTCCCTCCTCTCTGTGTGTGGAGCCATTTTGCCCCCTGGTGGCCTATAAGAGAACAACACAAACTCAGAAAAGTTCCAAACGATCTTCTTGCAAAACTGAAATAATATATTGCATTGATCATTGATTTCCAAAAAATTGTTGATCAATCGGCATGAGAAAATTACATACTTTTAAGAGAGATATACTGTTAGCACAGACCAGTTCAAAATTCAAATTCACACAACTCTCTGCACATTTTCTCATGCTACTCAGACGTGGGTTAAGCTCCAAATATCCTGCGCAGAAATCTCCTGATCTCTTTAAACTATGCTTGTCGTGAGAGAGAGAGCTAAGAATAAGATGTATGGTGGCAGAGTTCCCGCAAACCTGCTGTGTCATCACTGTACAAAGCAGCAGATAGGTCTGGCATTAATCTACATTAGAGGCTGCTGGTTTGCCTTCAGCATATTATGATAGATCAGTTGCTCACTCCTTACTATTTGGTCCAAGTATTAGCGCTTGTTTCAACTTTCTTTTTTTGAAGTTTGCTGAGAGGACGACTTTTCAGTTTGCTGAACTGAAGCTGCTTTTTACAATAAGCACTGTGTCCAAAGCAGAAGTCTGTACTATAAGCCCCTTCCAGGAAGGTCCCCTGGTACTGACCCAGCCGGCGAAGCATCTGGGCCCCAGGCTTGGAGCACCTCGGCCTGGGGATTTATGGCCCGCATTGGCTTCTCCTCCAGGACCAGTGACTCCAGTTGATCTGATATATAGCAGAGTAGGGGAATTGGAGAGAGACAGAGAGAGTGAAAGAAAGAAAGACAGAAAGAGTGTGTGTGTGTGAGAGTGTGTTAGAGAGAGAAAGAGAGAGAGAGAGAGAGGAGGAAGAGAATGCTCAGTGTCCCAGCAGAACTCCACCATAGTTTGACAAATAAGCAGGAAGTCAACAATGATCCCCAGCTGTGCATGCATCTGCATTAAATGAGCTAATGCAATGCATTTGAATAAATTGTTACCATGACATGCAAGACACTTGCACAGATAGATAAGCCCATATTTATACTGTCTTACCATCCCCTACAATGTCTGTGGACTGGAGTAAGGGTACTAAAGTCTCCTCCGCTGAAAGTGGTGCTTCCTTTTCACCTTTGACCTCCAATGGGAATGGCACCTCCGTTTTTGGACCAGTGGTAGATGTGCTCGGCGGTATGTGTGGTGCTGGTTTGGTCACTTCCTGGGCAGCGGAAGGCCCAGCTGTTGGTCTAAGGCTGTCTGCCGAATCAACCAGTAAGAGAATACAACCATCAGGTTCTAAATAAAAAAACTGTTAGGGCATGATTGTGAAAAGAAACATTTTATTTTTCCAGACTTGAGAAACATGCAAATTCAAAGGTTAAAAGCTGGCAGGTATAACTTCCCTAGAAGGCTGCTGAACCCATTCTTCTTTTCTAGAAATAAGAATAAGTATGATCTAAAATGTGATCAGATCTTCATCTTCATAAGTTATAAAACTGTGATGAAGAAACACTGGTGGAATACTTATGCTCAGAAGTCTCTACACAAACATTCACAAATATTCCAGCATCAGCGTAATGTAGCTGGCTACACCTTCAATTGGCACTCCAGACTGAAAAAGTGTAAGGGCCGATTCACACCAGATGCGTGGCGTCTGCAAGATGGCTGCGATACCTGCGCTACCATTCACACTGCCTCTGTGAGATGCGCTGCTCAAGCCGCACTGCAACACCAAGGGATCTAGAAAATAAAAGTGGCGTCTATTTTGCACGGCAAGCTTGCTGGAAGCAGCCCCGTAAAAAGATACTACAGGTGGATACTATTTTTTGTCATTCCACTTAAACTATTCTGATTTAAATATTTGTGCTTTCTACTCCGATCAGGTGCTCTTAAGTGGTTTAGAATCTTTGATCGGAACAGCGGGCAATCCGATTTACCGTATACATGGCTGTTCAACCGGAATAAGAACGGAATAACCACCAGTTTCATTCCGATTAAAATTCAAATCAGATTGACAGTTTTATTCCGATCAAAACAATGGCTCAATCTATTCCAATTGAGCCATTATTCCAATTGGAATAAAAGACAGAAGCAGCTTTTGAGCAGCCCTGCATCAGAGACCTTCCTGGTGTGAACACACACGCGCGACCACGCCACAGCAGTGACGGCAACCACACGCCACAGATCTGGTGTAAGTCGGCTCTAAGAGATAGAATAGTGACGCCTCTTGACTGACCAGTGACTGGCTTCTCGCAGATGCTGGCGCTGCCCAACAGCTGGGCGAGGGGCTGAAGGTCTGGCTCTTTCAGCACTTTCAGGACTGGAGTGTCTGGACTTTGCCCCCAGGCTTTCTTCGGGCCTACCACCCCCTGCCACGTCTCCAGACGGATCACCTCGCCTGCCGTTTGTTCTGTAGACACAGAAGAAAAAAGTTTCACACACACATTTGAATGCTTTTGTTTGGATCTTAACACTGGGGAAGAATTACAGATCCAAACATTGATGGAAGCATGTTACAGATTTAGACAGGGCTGATCAAACACAGAATGTTAGACAGTATGCTAGTCATCCTTTCTGCACGGGTGGTTATGGGGAGAAATGGGGAGCATCATTGTCTCGAAATGGATAGACCAGAGTCGAGTTTTGTAAGTCTTTTTGTATTTAGCTTGCTTAGTCCACGCAAAACAAGTTTGTGTACATGGCATGTCCAAAACTCCCAAACACAAGAACATTTGCAATGACAACCCAGGTTTGTATTGCTGTCAGCAAGTGGCTGATACACACACACACACACACACACACACAATATATCACACTGACTAACATTAACATTTAGCTATTTATAACTTAACAGTGCAATACTGTGCAGAGATATACATCTTCATCAGTATGTGCGCCCCATGTTAGCACCATGCTCGGTCAGTTCGGAACATGCTCGGTCAACTTCAGGAACATGTGAGCAGATATTATACAGTAGGAACTCCACATAGATATGATATTGCTTTTAGGTTATTCGTGTAGAGAACGGCTGACAGAGGGCAGTCAGTTTTATCCGGCGTGACAGACCTGGTGTGATGCTCGTCTCCTCCAAAGTCTGTTGGGCCACGGGGATAAGGGGAGGAGCCGCCATCTCCCACTTCCGCCTGTCACCAGCAGAGGGCAGTCTCTCATCAGGGGAAAGGGAGGCACACTGGGACGCTGAGCAAGAGAAAAACATTGTCATGAAAAAAAACTAATTCTGCCCAAATCTGAGGCCTCTTACCATGTCAAAATAGAGACATGGTATCATAATGTGTCATTATCACAATGTTTGTAATTAGAGTAATTAGAGAATTAGAGGACAAAAAGATCTTTCCTACTACCTTTCCTACTACCAAGCAGCTGTTGAATTCTATTTGAACTATTGCTTCTGGCCTGGCTACAGACACAGTATGTGCATGTGACATTCAGTGAGAGAGAAAAAGAGGGAAGTTAAACTTGAGTATGAGTTTGCATATGTAGGTGTGTATGTGTGTGTGTGTTTATTTATTTAGTCTCACCAGGTGAGGTCAGGCAAGTCTCTTCTAACGTCTGCTGTGCCACAGGAAGGACAGGTGGTGCTCCCGCCTCCCACTTCTTGCGGTCGCCCCCGGAGACCGGCCTCTCCTCCTCCTCCTCCTCCTCCTCCACCACCACTGGCTGGTTCTGCTGCGGCATGGCGGGGGGACCAGGCCCCTCCATCGTCACCATCGCTGGCGCAGCAGCTACCTCGCTCTTTCCTGACGGCTGGCACAGCGCCTTCAAGCTCTCGTTCAGTCGCCGCAGGATCTCCCTCTTCTCACTCTGTGGACATCACCACATGAGGACACATAGGGCCCCAATTCAAACGACTGAGGAGCAAAGTCCCTCAATGAGCAAAGTGTCTCTTGCATGTTCAACTGGCAATTGTTTGGTGTGTGGGAGCGTAAGGGCTGATTCAGACTGGCTGCGTGGCGTGAACGTGGCACGCCTGTTGGGTGTCAGTTGCGTGGCGGCTGGCTGCGTGGCATTTTCTATGTCTTTGCACACCGGAAACGTGTCTGAAAAACATCTTTTCACTTTCTGTTTTGAATGGAAACGCTTCCAACACGCTTGAGTGTCGCGTGAAAAATAGGCGTCGATCCTATTTCTAGCATGCACGCATGTCACGCAGGTAGTGTGCAAGCTCTAACCTTTTCAAATGGATGCCGAAATAAAAACGGACAGGTGTGGTGTGTGGAAGCTTTGAGCTGACCCACCAATGTTTGTGCTTAGGATCTTGCTCATGGTATTACAATTACGAAATAGATTTGTTTGCCTTGTTAAATTAAATAGGTTTGTTTGCCTCGTTAACGTTAAATTAAATTAGCTTTAGTTAGACTTCAACTTTGCATGTTGGCAAATGTAAGAATAATATGGCATTAAAGTGGTGCAAAGAACAGACTCCACAATCATGTGAAATACTCCACCTGGACAGGTGCCTCCGTCTTGGGGGACTCTTCTTTCACTGGAGTGCTCTGGCCAGATGCCAACTGCAAGTGGATGGAACAAACAATTTAATACAGAAGTTTTGGCTTCTAAATCTATACATGGTATAAATGTACAGTACAGGCCAAAAGTTTGGACACACCTTCTCATTTCAATGAGTTTTCTTTATTTTCATGACTATTTACATTGTAGATTCTCACTGAAGGCATCAAAACTATGAATGAAGGCAAAGTTATTTGGCCCACAGATGAATATTTGTCAAGTTATGGCTTGCTGAATATGGTATTAAATAAAACAATTTTTTGAAGAAACTAGAATATAAGACATGTTTTCAGTTATTTCACACTTTTTTGTTAAGTACATAATTCCACATGTGTTCATTAATAGTTTTGATGAATCTACAATGTAAATAGTCATGAAAATATAGGAAACGCATTGAATGAGAAGGTGTGTCCAAACCTTTGGCCTGTACTGTATATATTTAACTGGTGACCACCTACAGGTGGCGCATGCATTGTTGACATAAGTGAATTTTATACTATTAAAGTGTTACTCCAGCGAAAATTGACCCCTGGGCATTTTTCTGCATTAAAACACATCAAATAAGCCGTAAAGACAGTATTTTTCGTTGATCAACTACTACAGAGCTTGTCCTGGTATACGCTATAGTCTCAAATCGCAAACAGTGGATTAGCGAGGTGCGGAAAGCTAAACGCTTCCCAAATAGCATTTTTTAACCAGAAATATTCTTCAAAACAGCACCATGAATAATAGATTAACCAAATGTGACAGTACAACGAATCCTTGCAACACTGGGTTAGAGGAGCTGGTAGGGGGACAGTTGGTAAGTGTTCTTAACAGTCTTCTGTAATAAACTCCAGGTCCGCCAACTACGTTGCTGGTGCTTCGTTTTATGTGTAGGGACCCTGAGCAAGCTACTGACAAGGTTTGAGGATCAAGGCTATTGTGTACAGTGCCAGCATCCTACAGACTAGGTTATCTCAGCTCTGGTCAGGAGGAACACATGGGGGCATGACAGAGGTGTGTGATCGGTAGTCGGGACTGACCGCTCCGACATCCTTCAGCGCAGCAGTCATGGAGATGGCCGGGGCGGAGGGTTTGGGGGAGGGGGAGGCAGGGAGGGTGGGTGCCGGTTGGGGAGGGGCGTCAGGGAGAGGAGACGGAGCTACAGGAGAAGGGGCTCCGCCACCCATCTTCACCCCTCGAACAGCAAGCTGGGGAGAGAAAGGAAGAGGACAGGGGCAGTCATCTATGTCAGGGAGAGGAGAGGAGAGGAGAGGAGAGGAGAGGAGAGGAGAGGAGAGGAGAGGAGACAGAAGACAACAAGACAAAGGGGACAGAAGCAGAAAGCCAGAAGAGCCTCTTACATGGTCCTCCCAGGCTTTCTTCTCCCTCTCGTACGCTTCCCTCCTCTTCTTCTCCAGCTGTTCCTTCAACACTGCTGCCCGTGCGTTCGCCTGGGCCTGCCACACACACAAGCAGACCTCTTACTCAACCAGTCCTGATGACTACTGTATCTCCCACAAACAAAGCACTTGTTGAACGCAAACCTAAAATGGAAGTGCACTCTGATTTAAGTTTGTATACTGAAGGGCAAGTTCAGAATGTTTTACAAATTAAATACAATTTCACTATTTAAAACAACAATGCCAACCGCACCATAGTATAATGGCATGTTATCGGTTTTGCTCTGGCGTGCTCACCTTTAGCGCCTCAATCTTCTTTTTCCTTAGCTCTGCCTCCTCACTGGACTCATGACTGTCAGAGCCATCACTATCATACTGAGAAAAACATAAAGCAGAACATCGTCAACAAGTCGCCAAACCACTGTGATGAAGCACGGCAACTTTTACTACCCCAGCCCCAGCTGTGGCGCAACTAGCTGGGGCACCAGCACCGTACGCCGGCGACCCGGGTTCGATTCCCGCCCCGTGGTCCTTTCCGGATCCCACCCCGACTCTCTCTCCCACTCACTTCCTGTCGTTCTCCACTGTCCTATCTGATTAAAGGCATTAAAAGCCCAAAAAATAAAAAAATAAATGAAAAGTAAAACTTTTACTACCCCAGAGTTAGATAAGAGGATACATAACCTTTTCTTCACTGTGTGTGCAATAACCCAGTCTGACACCATTAGCCTAGCTTAGCATAATTCACTGGAAGTGGGTTACACCACTTATTTTCAGCTACAGGCTAACTGGTCTAACTCACTTCCAGTGAAATGTGCTACGCTAGAAAAAAGTTGTCGTGTCACTGTGACTACATACTGTACATGTAAGCTACATAAGCCTGTCTTAGTTTGCAGAGAAATTTACAAGGAGGATTTGCATGAGTGTTCATGGAAGATCTCATTAGGCAAAGCTCAAGGCAGGTTAACCCTCAGAACTGCCGCTGTGTCTGAAGAAGAAGGGGGTGTCCCGACCAGCCATACCTTCTCTCCTCTCAAACGGGCTTTAATCTGCTGCCGCTCGTTGAAGTTCTGCAGCCTGATCTGCCTCAACCGCGACAGGTACTCCTTCAAAAAACAAAACAAAAAAAGAAAAGGAGAGCAAAAAGAGAATATTTAGTACAGCAGACAGGCTGAGCAACAGAATAAAAAGCTTATAGCAACTGAAGGAGGGGGCAGCCAGTCACAGGTGGTGCAGGAGATGCGGACACACTGGAGGGGGGTGATCTGAAAGCGCCTGGATGAGAAATCAAAGGGCCGACAGCAACAGAGTGGAGCACCAAAGTAAAACCAACTGAAGGGTGGGACACAGATGCTGCTTTTTGGCATTCGGCTGTCAGAAACATGTCAGCTTGAAGAGCAACAGGGGGAACATAAAGAGACAAGATAACCTGTCTGGGAAGTAAAAAAAAAAAATGATCCAACCTGTTAGTCACACGCACACACACAGTCACACGCACACGCACACACACACACAGTGTCATATTGATAGAATACACACATATACAGACTCTAACTTCTCATGCAAAGTAAGGAGATTGTGCACCAATGTGACAAATTGTGGGCAACGTTACAAGGGAGTGCCACATGCGGAAACATACACAAAATAAATGGCAACAATAGCAACAACGCAAGTCAGGCGATGGGGATGGTGGTTCCGCGGGTGGTAGTGATGTAATGGAGGGGAATGGGGGGCGTGGAGGAACGGGTGGGTTGGGGAGCGTCCGTAGCCAGGCTCCTACCTCCTCCTCCTTGTTGACCCTGGGTCTCCTGCACCGCATGGTGCCGGGCCGGCTCCCATAGATGGCCGGCAGGTTGTGCCGCGTTCCCTGTGCACCGTTTCAAGCCAACCAAATGTTTCAGACGAACGGTAAGCAATTGGACCAACCATGAACAACCACATCACACAAACTGTAACTGAGATGAACCTCAACGTGGACTCGGTTGTGAAGACACGTTTACTTTTATATCAAGAAGATTAAAGCTCACTCTACAGTAGATGTGGGCAACCTCTACAGACCTACATACAGTCGACATCCTCATCAATTTACTGTGGCAAGCTCAACCATCTCTCAGAGTCAGACTAATGTCAGTACACGAGCATTGCTTGCATATCAACACCATGACATTTCCACAACCATTTTTGATACATAACCTGACACACCTCATTTTCCAAGAGTGTTGGGGGCGGAAAAGCTCAAAGCCAATACAATTAAATCACTGCCGCAGCCATTCCTGTCACCCAGACTGCAGCGATCCTACTGAAGGCCTCCGCACATAGGCGCCGACATAAGTGTGGCGTACTCCGCTTCCGATGTTCGATTAAAACATTAGATTCCTTTGTTTTCAAAACAACCCCCACACACCAGCGTCAAGCTATGCTGCCACTGCCGTCGTATCAATTACGATTCAGTTCTACTTTTGTCGGCGCCACTCAATAAAATCTATTGTTGATTGTCAAATCGATTTATGCTTGTCGGTTCAAAATGTCGTCGCTGATGTGCGTGGCAATTGTCAGCACACTCATGTTGGCATCTATATGCAGAGCTTAACAGGTGTAGGGAGGAGAGGAGAGATGACGAGCACCTACCAGCTGTCCTTCAGCCCGCACTTTATTCAGCATGGCCTCCCGCTTCCGCTGCAGGAACTCCTCCACCTGGAACGCCCGCTCTGCCCCCACATGACCCCGCAGCCTGGGGAGAAGGGGGAAGAGTTGGGTCATTATATGTGCTGAGCCATCATAGACCAGAAAGCTGATAAAGATACAAATTATATATACTGAGTCTCATAGACTAGAAAGCTGATGAAGATAAAAATGATATATGCTGCTGAGCCATCATAGACTGGAAGCTGATAAAGATAAAAACATATATTATACACTGAGCCATCATTTAAGATAAATATATAGAAGATATATTTAAGACTATCATATTTGCGTTTGTGTTTGAAATTTTATTTGTTCTGATCAGCTTTCCATTCTAGATATTTTTGATTACCTGTAATAACTACCTGACCTGTATGCATGGGCGTTTTTTGATAACTGATTAACCTGTTGTCATGGGCATTTATGAACATGTAAGTGAATGACCTGTTAGCATGGGCATTTCTGGAGACCTGTTCCAGTCTCCTCAGCTCCATCTTCACGGCATCTCTCTCGGGTGGACCAGAGGGGCCAACATGGCCGTTTGAAACCACTGGGGCGGCAGCACCCAACGGCCCCCTGACACACGGAGATGTGTATGTGATTAATGCCCTCCTTACACTGAAAGACTTTGCAGATTTGGAAAAGATTTTTGAAAGACTAGTCTCAGACCCTCTCACATCTAAAGACAAGTCATAGAGTTGATTTTGCAACGACTAGGGATCTTGCAAGGTCACTATTTACAAGACTGCAACTAGATTCCTTTAAATTATTTCCCATCGTGCACTAGATATCAACAGGAACTCAAACGATAGCCTACTCATATTTTCGTGTTTCTGCAGCATTGTTTCATGTGTGGCATCCCTAACCGATATAGAGTTGTTCTGACACGTGGAATGGCCGACTAACAATTTATAAGAAACAAAATAACAAATAATATACAGCTGTCGCCTGTCGCCTACTTTGCCCCTTCCTGTTTGGTGTTGGAGAGAGGTCACTATTGGTTTTATATTATTCACTATTTGCAAGAGCCACGACCACTAAAAGACTTGCGATAATATCAAACATGTTGTCTTAATCCCAAGACTACAAAAAGATTGACTTGGACTGACTTAAAACTGCTAAGATTGGCACTTTACAATAAATTATCTAGTTGACGGGAGCGCGCCACAACTCCAATATAACTCCCATGATTTCTGTCCGATTTTGGAAATGTAGTCACCGACTGTGAAATCGCACAAAAAACGTACAATGTTAGGCTGGCATAAGACGTCAAAATCACTGAATCGGGGAAATTTCAAAACACACCCTTTCTGTTCAAATCCAAGAAATCCATCCTGCTACTGCTACTGCTACTGCTACTGCTACTGCTACTGCTACTGCTACTGCTACTGCTACTGCTACTGCTACTGCTACTGCTACTGCTACTGCTACTACTACTACTACTGTTAAAGAATGTAATATAGTTAATACATACTAACTATAACTATATATAATATCCTGTAACTCCCTTTGGACAAAAGTATACAAAATACCATAATCATAATCTTCTAAAAAACATTCCACTTGGTTACATAATAATGGTGCAGTGAGTGGGTCTTGTCCACCCCAGTCATCCCAGTGGCAACATAACTGACCTGCCAGGTACGTCTCCTGCAGCCTTGGCCTCCTCTTGAGGCTTGGCGAGCTGGTCCAGAGCAGACAGAAAGTGGTCATATCTGTTTGCAGGCTGAGCCGGAGCGTGACTTGGGGCGTGGGCAGGAGCGCCGGCCATCATGCCCCCACCGCCGTAAAACTGCCAATATGGGTAAGAAGAAAAGCAGTTAGAGTAGTGAGCAAGGGAAGAGTGAAAGCCCGTCCACACAGTCAACAACTAACAATAACCGTAAACACTACCGCTACCGTTTTAAGTTATCGGCCTCACTCACAAGAATGATAACATAAACAATAAGAACGACGATAACAGTGATGACAAAGGCATGAGGACCGATATCATTGGGCATCACTTTCAGAGTGATTTTGTGAACGATAGAAACTCTGATAGTCAATCAGAATCCACTGAATTAATTCAAGGCCACATTAAAGGATAATTCATGTATTTAGCACTTTGAGTCCCTTTTCAGGTTTGTTTTGGATGAACTAGAGTGGTGGACACCGAAATTTTGACGATGGGTCCTGTCTCGACTTTCTGACTCGTTTTGAATTGCCTTTGACTGGCTGGTTATGGGCATGCACAAACATGTCCTTAAAACAACCCTTAACGTTTGTTTTCAAAACTGTGCAGCTCATTGAGTGGTTAGTGGTGGTGTTCGTTGATTATTAAAAGAAATATATCAGATGATTTCAATCCGTGTTATTTACTATTGTGGAACTACTTCAGATACCTCACAACCGTGTATAAACTTCCACTCAATATTTGAGTCTGAAGCATAGACAGTAAAAGAAGGTCTCGCAGGGAAAGACTACAATCAGAGACTTTCAAATCCTTCACAGAAATGCATGGGGTTAGTTTGTAAAACTTGCGCACGCGCATTTCTGCCGAATAGGATGCCCTAAAAGGACTTTGCTACAAACATAAACAGACCCCCTTTCTGTTTACGGTAGTGCAGTGATATCAAGGAGCAATGAGTCTTCCAACAGAAATCAATGGGATTTTACAAAATGGCAAATAAAACACGACAGAAACGGTATTTCGCTACGCTACTTGTTTTGGAACATCAACAAACATCACTAACATCGCTGTTGCAGCTGTCTTTTATTGTTAGCGGTGTGGCAGAGCCTTAACTGAGTAACCGAGGCTGGCTGTGTGTTTGTTGCAGAAACTTTGATGGATGACCGTAACAGTGGAGGTGAAAAGGGTGATTATTATGATAATGATGATGAAGAAAGCACCTTTCTCTCAGGACTGCTGCCACCGCTGGAACTCAGGACATGCTTCCAACCCTGCTCTCGTGCTCGATTGATACGATTGAGCTGAAAAAATGAAATACATAGAAATATCTGCCATTTGGTCTATTCCAGTTAACATATTCAAGCAGATTTTAGATTACGTCTCATATACCTGTAAAGTTATTAACATTAACACAGCAATATCCAACCCTAGGAAATACCTACTTTGTCTTTTTCAAATCTTCTCATTTGGGCAGCTTTCAGTAGAAATATCTAGGATAGATCAGGGAAAATTACAATCTTCTTTGCCACAAAATTCTGATCAATGACACAATCAAGCTTAGAATAGCTTGTCTAAGCAAGACACACATCAAGTCCAAATCTACATCGAAAAAAAAAGTTTGACTTCCATTTTTTTCCATGGGAAAATTCTGGGGCCTGTACTACTAAGCAGGATTTGGGGGTTACTTCAGATTTCATCCTGGATTTTCAGTGATACAAAGGTGGTTCATTTTTAATCAGGGTACATCACTATGGTAGCAGGTTAAGTTTTAGATATGAGATCAAAATGTAAAAAGCACAGCACCACCAACCAATTCATTCTCTTGGAAAATAGTGTCACATTCTTAAAAGACCCATGGACCATGTAGCAGGGATGGTGGGAGGATATCTTAGGGTGACAGGAAGTGTTTTAGTGTGATGCTAATGCAATAACTTTCAGCCTGAACTACTGACTACAGACTGAAATATTACTAGGGGGATTCAACTTCATGAAGCCACCTGCAGCCATCTTAAGCTGACTGCATAATGTGATTATTTCTGAGATTCTGATACGTTTTCAAACCAGAATTGTGCATACATCATGGTTGAAAACGTATCAGAATCTCAGAAACAATCACATTATGCAGTCATTTTAAGGCGGCCGCAGGCGGCTACATCAAGTCGAATACCCTTAATGTTTGTTTCTCTGTCGTGATAGAGGACTCTAGACCTCTCTACATTTGCGATTGGTCATCTGGTGTCGACAAATTCCAACACCACCCCTTTCATGTGAATGTGTTCATACCCAGCTGGGGAAAACCTGGGTTGATTTCAGGGTTGCGGTTGTTAGGTTTTGTCCAACGGACAAACAAAAAGATACTTGCTTAGTAGAACAGGCCCCAGTCAGTCTGCCATCTTGCATAAAAAAACATTAAGACATGCTGTCCACCTGTTCTCTCTGTTTCTTCTCTCTCTCCATTAGATCAAGTCTTCTCTTCCTCGCTGCCTCCTACATAGGAAAAACAGAGTTGCAGGTAATGCATTGCCTCTCTTTGATACACACTAAGGGCGAGCCACCGCTAAACTGCTTATGAAACCATTTTGTAAAACCATAAATGTTTACAGTACACGTGGGTGTGCATGAAATATTCAGTGGACCACAAGTGCTGTACAGGCAAAAAACGGTGAGTAAGCTTTTTAGAATAGGGGAAACAAAGTAGATAGGACGGAGACAGTAGCCTCTGAAAAGTCCTGATAAAAGGGGACGAGAAATATACATGGCAAAGGAACACAACTGCCCACTGACAAATCTGACATATTGCAGAAACAAACGGACAGTTCATATTAGAGGAAGGAGAGGGTAGTGCAGAGGGGGAGGGCACAAATGCCAAACTACCCTCCAATTGGATGAGGGGTATGCATGAAAAGGAGGGGCAAGAAAGGAAAGTGAGAGGGAGGGAGGGAAGGAGGGAGAGTCTAAAGGGAAGGCGGACTGAACAGGAAAGCTGGAGGACTGGGCAGAGAGAGAGAGGATATGTGTGGTGTCTGTCAGAGTGGATGAGAGCCGACAGTGGGAGGCGAAGGAGGGTTAATGCCAGGGGTTGGGAGATAGGGGGCGCCATCCGCCATCAGTGGGTACCTCAGACTTCCTTTTCTCCTCCTCAATGCGACTCACTCTCCTCTGAGGGACTGCTGGGGGAGGGGCCTGGACAACATGACATCGGGGTTCAGTCTCTGACGCAACACACACTCACACAGACACACGAAATGCAAACACTCAACTTTTCTCGCTTAGTCACTCTGACACTGACATGCAAACACACACGCACACACGAAACCAGGGGAAGACAATGATTCTGCTAACCCCAATGCCATACACCATGTCTGGACTGGGGTGTCCACCTGCACACGGTCAAGCTCCCCCTCTTACCTGTTTTGGTCTGGCCACAGGTTTCCGCTCAGCAGCCTTCCTGCCAGCATCAACAGCCTTGCGGATGCCGTCCGAGGGCCTCCTGGCGGTCAAAGGCACTCCGTATTTGGCAGCTGGTTTAGTGATCTTCTGAGCAGGAGAGACGGCCGCTGGACCAGAGGCTGGGCGCTTTGCTGGACCGAGGGGCAGGAGAAAGGACGGAAATAACATAAGCTCATCAGACGCATGCTTGCTTAATGTTGATATAGGCTATGCTTTTGCATTGTTCTTGCATTACCTGGTGGGCCATGAGCTACACACGCTTTGGGTTGTTTCTGGAGAACACTATGGCTGAATTCCTGAGCAATGAGCTAAACACAAAGCACAAGATTCAGATGGAATGTAAATCAAAACACCACTTCTTTATTGAATTTAATTCACAATGGAACATACGTGAATATTAAACCTTCTTTAAACACTGTGTACCAGTGTAACAGGTTTTCTGCATAACTCCAGCATGTGTTGCATATGTTGTTGGTGTATCATGTGTAGAATGCACAAATAGGCTGACACCAGACATAATTTCACTGCATTTCTTACTTCCAGTAACTATATGCATGTGACAATAAACTTCCTTGTATCCTTGTATCCTTGTAACTCCAGAAAAAAGAAGTGCATGTATATAGATGCAAGGAAAGACAGACTGTGCGTGTGCGCGCGCGTGTGTGTGTGTGTGTGCGTGCGCATGCGTGTGTGTGTGTGTGTGTGTGCGTGCGCATGCGTGTGTGTGTGTGTGTGTGTGTGTGTGTGTGCGTGCGCATGCGTGTGTGTGTGTGTGTGTGTGTGTGTGTGCGTGCGCATGCGTGTGTGTGTGTGTGTGTGTGTGTGCGTGCGCATGCGTGTGTGTGTGTGTGTGTGTGTGTGCGTGCGCATGCGTGTGTGTGTGTGTGTGTGCGTGCGCATGCGTGTGTGTGTGTGTGTGTGTGTGCGCGCGCGTGCGTGTGTGTGCGCGCGCGCGTTACATGCCTCTCACCTGTGGTGTGAGAAACTTCTGTATCCTACGAGAGAGGAATGGCTTGTCCAAAACGCTGCAGACCGAGGGTCTCTCCCGGGGATTGCGTCTGAACAACAAGCCCAGCAGGCAGCGCAGGTCCTGGGTGTAGTGCAACGAGACCGGGGGGTAGGAGCCCCGGATGATCTTCAGAACCAAGTTCTTCATGTTTCCTGCCTCAAACTGAGAGAAGTCACACAAACATGACACACAAAGTTCAGGGATGAAATGGCCCACACACACACACACACACACGTCATTCACAGAGACACCAGACACCTGTCTTCACATCAATAATATGGTAACTGCTAAACTCATAAATAAAACTATTGTTTGAGAGAGAGAGAGAATATAACATTTATATAGGCCTGGTGTTTGCTATATTCCAATTCTCATTCTCTCTCTCTCTCTCTCTCTCTCTCTCTCTCTCTCACACACACACACTCTCTCTCTCTCTCACACACACAGGGAACAGCACATACACTGGGTACTTACTGCATGCTTAAGCGTGCACATTTCATACAGGACACACCCTAAGGCCCAAATGTCACTACAAAAGGATGAGAGGGAGAGAGAGAGAGGAGAGGAGAAAGAGGGCAGAAAAAAGAAGATGAGGGAGAACCAGAGAAGGAGAGAGGAGTGGAGGGTTACACACTTGAGGGTTGAGACATTTGTAATTTTCACAACATGCAACACCCTCAACATAATGTTAACGGTACACACACACACACACACACACACACACACACACATATACTTTTGACAAATCACATCAGATTTTACAGGATGATATTTACAATTTCATAAAAATGTGCACCAGAGAATGTATTCATTATTCAGACATTTCAGACCTGTGCATCACTAGCAGAAACAGTGGCTATTGACTGGCACCAGGGTTACACAGAGGACAGAAGGCATTTAAAGAGAATCAATATCGAGTTCCTGCTTTAAGGTAACAGAGACTGACTGATTCAACTCGGATGAGAGACTTGATACCATTACTTCATCCCATCAGTGTGAAGTCTAGAGTGTTATGACTAAGCATTACTGAGCAATTGTGTGTGTGTTTGTGTGTGTGTAATTATACTGTATCATGTAGCAGAAGTGATTTATGTCAAAAGACTAAGCGTACTTCTTTCTCTACACACATACAGACACAAACACAACACAAGCACACCCAGTCAAGTGCATACACTTAGGAACACTGATAGAAGGCTGCAGCCTACCTCTTGTTGTTATACGGTTTGTTCTCACAAATTTCAGGTGAAAGATAGTAAGGAGTTCCTATGCACGTCCTGGCCAACTCGACAGTGCTGCATGGAGAGAGACCACTTCACTGTTAAACATGTAGTGTGTGCATCTACTGAAGCACAAATTAAACGTACAGTTTAATCTGTACTGAGGCGTGTAACTGAAGCGCTCCATTCACGACGCGCAAAAATAGTTTTGGAAGACTGGACTATTTTTTTCTGAACATACGAGCTGCTATCACATCTGGTGTAGCCAGTTCCATTGATCATAGTGGAAGCTAATTGTTGCAGCAAACGCAATGCAAACAGAACGCTTCAGTTACGCGCCAGGTGTAGTCCCCCTGTAAGGTTCTGTGTCGTGAAGGCAGCTACCAACCTGTTCAGAACCCTGGCGATCCCAAAATCCCCCAACTGTACTGTTCCATCTTTGGTCAAAAAGATATTCTGTGAAAGCAAAACACACACACGATAGATCATACTCAGATATCTTCATAACCAAAAACAATTTGAGGTGAAGTCAAAGACGTTTACGTAAAATGTGTTTTCTGTTTAAGTCAGTACTTTGAGTAGCTAAATATCTATTTATTATACATCATTTAATCATCATTACTTTTACAGTTAACTACATCCACACTGATATATGAGAATAAGTGTAGTTTCACTGAAAAAGATTGAATGACGGCATTTGTTTTTCAGGATGACCCAAAATACAGTTTCAATGGACATGCAACATCAAGTAAAAACCACAAAATCACAAAAGGACTTCATTGCGATGTAACAATGCTAGTGTTTTCACACCAGTGTTATACACCTGTCCTGACTCCTGGTTGATGTAAAATACAGAGGTGGACAACCCCGGCTTCAGAAAGCAAAGGTCCAATCATGTATTCTTTTTGCCTGTGTAGGGCTGGGACGGTATGGACCGGTACAGTATTTTCCTACCGCGGTTGAAAAGCAACAAATTCCTGTGATTTTGCGATATACCACTTTAAATACCCCATTTGACAGGACTTTTACTTTCTGAACCCGGTAAGATGCATATTTCACACGGAACACAACACAGGTGAGTCGTCTGCCTTCAGTGGCTTACCTGTGACTTGATGTCCCGGTGGAGGATCTTGCGGTCATGCACATGTTTCAGAGCCAGGCAGATCTGCACAAACCAGTCCAATATCTTGGGAGTAATGTAATAAAAAATCTATTTAATTTAGAATGGCCCAAAGTCACCTTTAGAACTGCAACCTGCAGCCTATGAACATATGTATGGCTCTGCTGAGCAAGCATGGCTGGTCTCTGCTCAAAATATGTACTGACGTGTGTGTGTGAGACTGTGGGCCCTATCATGACATTCTAAAGTGCATCGTCACTCGTCAAAAGTCTATTCAAATTTAGTAGGATGTCCAGTTCACATTGGGAGGGTTTTCATCCTCAAAAGTGGAGCGCATGGCGTAACAAGGTGTTCCTAGGTCTTTTAATCAGTCATATGGGTGTGTTTGGGGCGTAACATAATTTTAAACCAATGAGAATGACATCTGTCATTCCCTTTAACGGCGCAACGCGCGATATGTCAAATAAATGCATCGGTATTTTGGCATTCAACGGCGCATTTGAAGGAGGCTGCTTGCGAGACCGTATGGAATAGTCATTCTTAAACCATGCTTTACTAAAACTTAGCATAGCCTTCACGCATTTGCACTCGTCTATTATTTGAACTCATTGGCAAAGTGAAACTAACTTCACCAAGGAGTCAGTCAACGACAAGACAGTTATATGCAGTTACTTTCACTATTGACTGACAATGGGTTACCATCGAAAACATAGGCTGGAAAAAGCAACACTTACCCTAATGTTGCTCAAATGACTGAATAAAACAACATTTATCCTGCAGAGGAGTTGCTTATATCTCGTGACAGTGCGTCTTCAGCTGTGCTCCATACGTGTCTCTCGCCTCTCCCCTAATCACTTTTAACCGTCATTACCAATTTGCAAATGATGGTGAATAACTACTCATCATGAGATGTACAGTATTTCGTAATATCTTTATTCTAATTATGTTTACCATTGTAATCGTGCAATTTGTAATGCTTTGCATGGACGTGCGCTGGTGTGCGTTCATGAATGATAGAAGGATGGTGCGTGCACCTGCCAATATGACTGTTGACATGCGCTCTTAAAATAGCATATGAACAACTCGCCATTGACTTCTGACCAGGTTTAGGTGGTGTATGATAGCGATTTTTAGACAACGCGCCAGGGCCCGCCCTAGGTTGTTAATTGCCACACCCCTGGGCGCAATGCTTAAAAAATAAAGGTGCAAAATACCGAATTCAACTTCGCGCGACTGAAAAACGAACTGTACGCCATGCGCTGGTGCCCCAAAATATAGCCCTGTATGTGTATGTGTGTGTGTGTGTACACAGATACTGATATGTGTGAAGGGTGAGTAGGGAAACAATTATGTAGTTACTGGTTCTCAAATTGTGGGACTCTCTCTAGTGGTACTCAGGGAGTCTCAGAGATGTTTTTTTCATAATCACTTCAAATTATATCAAACTAATAAACAATCCTTAACCATGTGATTTAACCCTGAAGTTAAATTTAAAGTAGAAAAAAATAAAATAACAAAATGCAAAGCAGTAGTAAAATAATAATGCAAAATATGTACAGTAATTAAATTGGCCTACTGTACGCTACTATACTTTAATGTCGGCCATAACGGTGGTACTTGGAGAGCCAATTGTTTCCTGAGGTGGTACTCTCTGTGAAAAGTTTGAGAACCACTGTTCTATTCAATATGTTCATTTTTGCCCTTCTGCGTCTCAAAACATAAGAATGGTTTCCAAACCCAAAATTCTACCATTATTTCAGAAGGGGTGGCTTGTACCTGCTCCTCCGGAAAGAGAATCCCTTTCTGAGAGTTAATCTTCTTAAACAGGTCTCCTCCCTCACAGTAGTCCATCACTATGTACAAGCAACCGCTCTCTAGAGGGCAGAAAGAAAAAGATGGTTTGGGTGGGTAAAGCAGAAAAAAGAGAGGGGTGTGGGGGTTGGGTGGAAGATGGATTGGAGGTCGAGGCAAGAAGAAAGGCAGAAATTGAGTTTGTGGTGTAAGTAGTAGAGACCAACACAGAAAGCAGATATCAAATATTACCCTTAAAGGTGTACCGTCACACCTTATATCTGGGTTCATTGAATACAACATAGAATTTTAGAACCTTGAACTGTTGCAGAACAGAATCTTATGTTAGAATGTTCAAAAACCCACACCTGGGTTAACAACACAAAGTGAAACAGACTGTCAGACACGAAGAGACTATTTTGGTCACACTGCGGTACCATGATGTTAGGCCCGCTTCTACAGTCAGTTCTGTTACAGCCCATTAGGGTTAATTAGGCATGGCATTTATGAGAAAACAACATCAGTACGCCATCAGATGTCTCTCCATCTCCATCTTCGAAGTCACATAAGTAATGGTGACTCTGTGAGACATCATCGGTAGGGACAGGACAAACAGACAGGCCTTCCTCCTCAATTTAATTAAGAGATCCATTTCCTCCTGTTCATTCAATCATAGAGTGTCTTCAACATGTACGTGCACACACACACACACACACACACACACACACACACACACACACACACACACACACACACACACACACACACACACACACACACACACACACACACACACACACACACACACACACACACACACACACACACACACACACACACACACACACACACACACACACACACACACACACACACACACACACACAGGCAATCAGTCAGGTAATCATACATCACTTTGATTTCGTAGAGAGGACCAAGAAGGAAAGTCATTAACCACCATACCCTATTTATCAGGGGGAATATAAGCAGCAGAAAAATAATTTAAGTATGTAGGATGTGCAATGTGCATGCACGACTGGCTTGGTAATGATACTGGTGATCAGGCTATACACACCCACAGACACTTTTATACAGTATGCAGTTGGTTTTTCCAACATCATATCGTAATTCATTTTATTTGCATGCATGATCACATCACATGACATAATGCTGAATGTTGAATTAAACGACAGACAGTGAAATAAGAGTAAATACCAGAGATGTTGCAAAAATTATTAGGAACAAGTGGCTTTACCTTCAAAGGACTCCTTATACTGGACGATGTTTGGGTGACTCATGTTGGCCAGAACTGCCACCTCCTTTCGTGACTCCTGCCGTTCTTTATTTGACATCTGTAAAAAATGATGGCGGGGGGTGGGAGGGGTAAAGGAGGAATAACTTTGGGAAAAGAGAGAAGATGACAGAGTGCAAGCCCCTGAACCTCACCGGTGCAGTCAGCCCTCCAGTCATCTTTTGCTGGAGCAACTCATCACGTGACAGCTTCAGGGTGCCAGTGGACTATTATGCCACAGAATAGTTATTTATTTCTGGTGGCGCATCAGTGTAATGGCATTCTGCTCCTTTCATGTTCACTCTAACACTAAATATGTTGTTTATGCCAAACAAGAAAAACTCTTTATTCAACTTTGACACACACACATAAATCCTTCAGAATCATAATATGCTCATTCACTAAGTGCAACACCCAACCGGGTCCGTGTAAACAGTTACGCTAAACAATAGCCGCTACAATACAGGTGACGGTCCATCGGAAATGTTTGTATTGGCTGACAGTTGTGTTCCCTAGACAGCTATACTCCCCATACCCCGCCCTCCACCCCCATTTCCCTCACAACTCCTCACCTGGGAGATGCCAATCTCCTTGATGACGTACTGCCGGGCATCTTCCCT
This sequence comes from Alosa pseudoharengus, assembly GCF_046254945.1. Classification (NCBI taxonomy): domain Eukaryota; kingdom Metazoa; phylum Chordata; class Actinopteri; order Clupeiformes; family Clupeidae; genus Alosa; species Alosa pseudoharengus. The sequence goes on along the minus strand of NW_027468576.1, from coordinate 16,752,127 downwards.
GGACTTGACAAGGTACGCCTTCCCGAAAGAGCCCTCTCCGATTTTCTTCACCTTCTCATATTTCTCCATGGTCCTGGAAAGACTGATCCCTCATACTGGGGCTGTAAACAGACAATCAATCGAAAAATTATCTTCAGAGTGCGATTAGCAACATTTACACAAAGGTACACTAGGCACAAATCAGGTCCTAGCTGCCACTCTTAACTAAAACTTAATATAATAAAATAACTGAGTTTTAATATAAGAGAATAACCCATATAATCACTAATACAAAGACTGATATTGTAGGGCTGCTCGATGAAAAATATTTTATCACTATTTTGTTCAATATTGAGATCGTGACTATTAAATACGATTACACAGTGATTTTGGAACTAATCCAACAGGTAACAAATACATGTAAAAAGATAAAGCACACGACAACTCAAGACAAAACGAGAGCATTGTTATGAAACTGAATGCAGCAAAATAATTATTATATTGTGTTGTGTTGTTTTCATATTGTTGATCATAGGGCACAGCCCTACGACACTGGTAAAAACCATTAGCCAAATGCTGGTACAATGTGAAAGTGACTGGCGGATTATGGACACAAAACAATTATTTACTATTGAGTGGATTTTTTTGACCACTTGTCTGTCAGTGGTTGGTAGTTCACATTTTAAAAAGTTAATTTCCAACCCTGCTGCACCTACAAGTGCAAGTCAACACACACTGATTACTCTGTAATATAGAAAGGAGTCCCTGGTTCGTAGAAACCAGACATTTTAATCAGCAAGTCAAGATTATGAACTTTAGGCTATGGGACATTAAGAGAGACAAGCTAAATTGTATGGATTTTAAAATCAAGCAGCTCAAAAAGCATGAATGCATATTTATTTTGAGCCAATAGTCACATAGTGGAACAAACTGTATGGAAACCTGAACAACATATCCATCTACTTGGCATGTGATTAATTATACACACAGCCAGAGAAGCACATGCCGTGATTACCCGCCGAGACAGCGACATTTCCACCACCTGCACAAGCCGCTGGTCCAAGGACAAAGACTACAGGGACATGGGCCTGTTTTATATTCAAATAACACTTCAAATTGTTTAAATATAATTTCTGTGCATTCTGTAGAATGGTCTGTTGCTCATACTGCAACTACATGGAGAATCCTGTCTTCCTAGTAGAAGCATGCCAGTTTGTTTTCAGTGGATGCAATCCTGTGTAGACTCAACTAATTCACTGTGGGTTTTCTCCATACTTATAGTGAACAGTCCAACCATATTCAAATCGAACACAGGGCCACAGAAGAGCCAGTCCAATCCACACAGGCTACTCTCCCATTTAGTGCTATTTTGGAAACAGTAGGTGGAGAGCACTTATCCCAAAAGCAAAAGGGGGCTGCAGTTTGTGCACCAATGAATTAGTTATAACATGTCAGACAGAATTAGGCTGATCCTCTTTCGCCTTAAGAGACACTCTGCGTCGACAAAAACACCCCTTGAATTTTGTCACAGATTACAAAGATGCAACGTTCACTGTTGAGTGTTGAGCCAGGCACAAAACTGTTTGAATGACTACATTGCCAATACAGTACATTTGTGTGTTATTGTTTTTTCATACTGTTGTCAGTTTTGACAAATTACTTATCAGTAACCTACCTATGACCCTGTCAAATCATAAAAGCGCTTTCATGTCAGGATATCATAGATATGGGACGTGGGTAGCTTCATGTGACTTCGGGGCAGTGCTATTCTTTGATAGCTAATAAAATAGTGCGGTTGCGGGACGGCGTCTGGCGAGCGCACATCACCAATGTACTCGAAAAACCAGTTACGTTACAAAAATAGTATAATAAGAAATAACATTGACAGTATGAACACGAACATCTGTTGAACACCCAGTGACGGTTAACGGGATTAAGATAACAAAGATGTTTTACGTTTAATTTTTACCCCACCCTTGTTCCAAATCTGTAACTTAACATCAGATGAGTTAACGTTAACGTTACTTAAGTTCTACAAATACTAATACGGGTTTATAATACTTTTGTTTATTATTGCCATCGATTGCCAATATTATCTCTTATTACTGACAGTGTCAGCTATGTTTCCTCACAAGGATGCTCTTTCCAACTGACCGCATCTCTAAGCTAGCTGCTTATTAGCTAGCTTGAAAAGCCAAGTTATAATCAATTTTCAGTGACCGCCAAGTTAGCTAGCAGTCAGCTAGTGATATCATAGCAAGCTAATGTTAACTGGCTTGCTAATTCAGCAGCAGTTCGCTAAAAGAGATAATAGAAATGACAACTGATTTCTGCAGACCAGTGTGAATTAATGGCATGCAACACCTATGGAAAAAACTGAAATGTAACATCACCATCTGATGGACTGCACTCCAACGCTGCGCCAAACCTTTTCGTTGGACGTCTCGCCTTGTAGTCATGGGCGGCACTCTCAAACTACCTATCTAGGATGAAAGCCCACCATGCTCGCGTTTCATTGGTCAAATGGACAGAGAATATGCCAGGAGAGGCTCCTTAAGCTGTCACTTTAAGCATGTTTGTGTGTCTTTGTTTAACTTTCCTTAGCAACGTCTTCAGTTTTTATACAAACGATTTCTGTAAAATGTGATCATTTTCAAACCTTCGGGGACTTTTATATATAATAATTCCCTGGACGAAGCCTATGTTAAGGTATAAAGGCTACTAATTTAAATTAGCCTGCATAGCATCACTTTTATAGGATTGGACAGAGCATCAGACAGCATGAATATTTTTTGTTTTTTGCCACCTCTACAGCACCTCCCCCATTTGTTCAGTGTTAAATTGCATAAAACAACCCGTAAGCAACTGGATTGATAGACCTAATATTTTAGTTTTTGCCTACAGCAGAGATTACTAATACTCTTTATTGAAATCAAAACTTGGAATTCTAAATTGGCTTAAGTGATGATGAATTTAGACCAAAGAGCAGGCTACCAAATGAACAGAAGTAGGCTACTGTTTTCTTATAATGTATTAGAGTTTTCTCTATGTAGGCTCACCTCCCAAGAATTAGCTCCCTATCAAATTAACTAAACTGCGACATCAATGAATAGGCTAGCTCTTATAATGCAGTAGTGACCAATAGGTGGAAGAATCTCCTCAGGTAATGTTTGGGCCAGTAGCCTACTTTGCTCTAAAGTCTTTGGTTTTGGCTGTTAGCTTGGCTGTTTGTTTCTCTCTCTCCCATGTGTCTACTTTCATATTTACATGGACTATTGTGGACCCTGTTGAAATTCAACTGGTAGGCCTACTTATATTGGTCTCGGGTTTGTTATAGGTTAGTGTGCCTCAAGCTAATCTGTTGGCTTGTTCTGAGTAGAATCTGTGTTGAAAGTTGAAACTGAATATCCTATTTTACATTTTAAAACTTGTTAAACTACTTCAAACAAAACTTTAATTCAGACTGAAAATCATTTCATGACCCCTTCCATCTTTTTGGTGCCACCCCAATTTAAGAATGCCCTGAGCCTAAGGGGTCCAAACTGAAGAGATCTGTCCTCAGAGAACATTCTATCACACAGAACATGTTCTAATTCTATCGATTAAATAGGCCTAGGTCTATATATCATTGCAATGGACAATGGATTTCTGTGTTTTTGTGCACTTTTAGGAACTACATTTGAAGACACAAGATGGCATTGAGCAAACTGAAATGACTGCACCTGACAATCATTCTACTACAAATCACCCAAACTGGCCCATGGGGCTGATTAGGCTGTGGATGGGAAAGACAGAGTACTACTGCAATTATGAAAAAGGCCCAGCAGCAGTTGTATTTCCTGAGACCAAACTCTAGACATTTGGGCTGCCAAGCACTGCTGCTGATCTAGCTCTATCATCACAACCTCCATTCTTTGTTTGGTTCAACTCTGTATTTACACTTGCAAGTGTAAGCTGCAGCAAATAGTGCAATGTGCAGTGAAAATCATCGGTTGATGAAGAGAGTGGCGTAGGTCTTGTATGGGGTTAGAACAGAGGCTACACTGTTATGAATGCACCTAATCCACAAGGGGGCACTGTCTTTGGTTTTGTCAGTAAAAATGACATGCTGTTTACCTGTAAGCCTATCATGTTAGTCAGCGACAGGCACTCCCGTGTCTCCTTTACAGCAACAGGACAGAACTTCTCCAACTCTAGCCTTGCCTGTTAGTCACTGCCTTCATCTATTTTCCTTTTCAAAAAGTGTGATATCCATATACATACTTTATTTTCTGATTTAGTAACCTATGGTAGCATTTTCATCATCATCTGGCCCCGGCTTGAAACTCGTTTTGGCGCCCCAACTGAAAAGCATAAAGTAATGTTTTCTGAATGATTGTACACTAATTCATGATTTCATATTGGCCTAATTTATCTATAATCCAACTAACATCTATAACCCCACTTAAACCCAGTTTGGTAATATACATTAAAACATGATAATTTTATTGGCTTCCTGACAATAATTTATGAGGGAAGGAAATAAAAGGAAAAAAAACATTACAACTCAAAACAAAAATGATCCATACAGTCACTATGGAAAGCTTAGCCCTACATATACATACATATATATATATATATATATATATATATATATATATATATGTATATGTATATGTATATATATATATGAATGATTGTTTAAAAGTGAATATGAATATACACTGTTCATCATACAAATAGAAATAAAGCATACAAATTTGATTTGAGCATTAATTCACACCATATAGTAATTAATAATATTGTGTAAAATTAAGATATACAGGATTCCTAAAAATACACATGTTTATTGGAACGTAGCACAGCATTTTAAAGGGAGTCTCAGCGAGGAACAGCGCAGAGTTTAGGAGTTCATATGCCAGACTGGGTTCTACTCCCTCTGGTGGTGAGAAGGAGAACCGCTGGAGCAGCGAGGTGCTATATATGGGATCAATCCTCCTATCCATTTATTACTTGTTTTGCTATAAATATCTCTGATGTATTTGATATGATGACTTGAATATGCTGGATTGTCGCAGTATCAACAACTACTTATTATAAATGATGTTCATTGTAAATATATTTCTCAAGCTTGGTCCTCTCAACAACTGGGAGACTTGCCCAACAACGAAGAAAACTTTAATTCTTATTTCAATCTGTGTTAATTTCAGATCTTGTGCACATACATTCTCACTTACCTTGCTCATTAGCAAATGCTTAATTTAGATATCTATTCATGAAGAATGGCGGGCTCAAGGCTTCTCTTGCCCAATCCAAAATTTCTCAGGGCAAACATTCTCTGCTGTTTCCAAAGATGTCCATAGATGCAACCAGCCCTAAGCAGAGTACCCTGACAGACATTTTAAATAGCAGTAACAGGATTCAACAGTATTTTGCAGTGATGATGAGTGTGGTACGTTATTACAACTGCTTAAATTATACTGATCATCTGTGTTTACTTTGATCAAAGTCACCTTTGTTTCCTATACTATCAAAGAACAAGGGTAGGATGGGTGGTCAGCAAAGTTTTCTCCTTGCTTGACATATGCTTCTCTCACTACTTTGTGGCCATTGAAGACAACCATCCGGGGTCCAAGTCAAAGACTGAAAATAATCCCATATTTTTCAGCGAACTGAAAAAAAAAACATAATTTTATTATAATCTATAAATAGGCTAATGTTGGGGGTATCAGACTGGGTTATTGCCCACTCAAACAAGAGAAGTTTATGTATCTCCTTATTGTGACCGCCGTGCAGCGAAACTCGAAAGGTTGCCCTTAAAGGAACCATATGTAAGATTGTGGCCAAAACTGGTACTGCAATCACTTTCAAATTACTATAGAGCGGTGTATCCCCTCCCCCTCCCCCCTGACTCGAGGTTGCCAACCCGGATGCCGAAACACTTCTGACTTCGTGATTAGTAGATAGGTGGAGGGTGGCGCATCAGGCCAAAACACAACATGACATGACAAAACACAACATCAACATCATTTGAGGGCTGCAACTTAACTTTTTAAATGACAATATCCTGGCCGGACTACTGTTGTCAGTGATATAAGTATTTGAAATGAACATGATTTCTTAATGTCTAGTGACATAGCAGGGCCATTTTATGATTAATTGAAATACATTTCTTACATACGGTTCCTTTAAGCCTATTTATATATAATTTATAACCCACATTTGTTATGGATACAAATTATGGTCCCTAATAGTTATGATGGACAAAGTACAGGGTCTAAATTAGGCTATAATTATGAAATAATTATATTATAATTATAATTTAATAACAACATTTGTTATAACGAACCATATGTAAGAAATGTATTTCAATTAATCATAAAATGGCCCTGATATGTCACTAGACATTAAGAAATAATGTTTATTTCAAATACTTATATCACTGACAACAGTATAGCCAGGATATTGCCATTTAAAAAGTGAAGTTGCAGCCCTCAACTGATGTTGATGTTGTGTTTTGTCATGTCATGTTGTGTTTTGGCCTGATGCGCCACCCTCTACCTATCTACTAATCACAAAGTCAGTAGTGTTTTGGCTTCCGGGTTGGCAACCTCGAGTCAGGGGGGAAGGGGGAGGGGATACAGTAATTTGAAAGTGATTGCAGTACCAGTTTTGGCCACAATCTTACATATGGTTCCTTTAATGTAATACCAAATGCAAGAGCCAGGCTATTGTGTGTGTAAGCTTTGTCTGTGTAGCTGGCAGGCTGTCCACCCCACTATCAAGATAGACTTTGCATTCCTTCTCCAGATCTGGCTCAGCTTCAGTGGCTATGGCTGTCAGAGGTGTTCTGGATAGGGCATATGCTGTGAGGAGTTTTTTTTTATCTGGAATATGGATGACATTGAAATTTAAATCTGAGTCTAAACCTGGTTATCCTTGGCGGGAGGTCATCCGATGCTCCTGACTTGAGGACTGTTATGAGCAGCTTGTGTTGAATTTGTATGGTAAAGTCCAGGATGATCAGGTATCCTAATAAGTGCTCACATGCCCAGGTCGAAACAAAAGCCTTATTTTCAATTTTGGGCATATGAAGAAAAGTCTCCAGGCACTCCTGAAATGAAAACGTGGGCATTCTTAATTTAATTCAGGGTATGTCCATTTCCATTCAAATACATTTTAATTTACAGTTTTTCTCAGTTGCTTTGGTACATTTCTCAGATGAAATGAAAAATGAAATTCTCAAAACTACCTTTTCAGTTTTCACATGTGTCACTCGTGCACATCAAAAAAGGAGTTTCTCATTTCTTTGAACAGGTTGCAAATGCTTTGGTACATCCATGCAAAGGATTATGTACATTATCTGCTGTTTCCTACATTGTCAATTGCTTATGTCATGTTGATCAAAATTGTTATAATGGGTCTGTTGAATAGTCTCTCCTCCCACAACATTTAGGCATTAGTTCATAGCATAAGTCTATACATTTAAAATGGTTGAACACATTGTCATAATATGTCAAGCATTACATTAATACACAGGATTAGATGTTAAAATCCCTTGTGCCAAAATCCAAGGTAAAAACACATTCAGAAGCCCCTGCTCAAGTTTAACTTTAAAAAGCACACTACCCACAAATCCGCCAACAAATGGTCACAAGCACAATACAAATGGCCTATCCAACAGCAGTAGCCTATATAGTATGCGGCATGTCATTGGGGTTATCAAGTGGGCACCCTCATTCACCGATGTTTCGTTACAGTTTTTCTCAGTCGCTTTGGTGCTATTCTCACATCACTATTAACATTTGCACAGCAGTTAGTGCATTTCTCAAAACAATTAGTGCAAACTGCAAAACCTAGTGGATGACCTGCAAAAGCACGTCACTTGCTCAAAATGGATAGTCCATTCCTCAAAAGCAGGTATTCATGTCAATGAAACTGTCAGTGTCATCAAAATGAGAAGTCTTGACACCATCGTTTATGAACAAGATAGTCAAATGGCTTTGTCATGTTTTCATTATGACAGTTCTCTCAGTGTTTTCCAATGCAAAAAAATTTCAGAACTTGGTGACACTACCTGAACACACTCAAGACAGCACTATACAGTACTTGTACAGCCATTTGAAAACTACAGTAAAGTTACACATTGCTGTAGTTAGGGGAGTAAGTGAGTACAAGACACTGAATACATACATTTTTACTGTATGCTCTTTGCAATTCTACAGCATTGTGACAGAATTTGATAACTAGTTCACCAATTTTGTATGTAATGACTCAAGCAATGAAATGAAGACTATTAGTTTTATTGGGAACGACTATTCAGTATCCATAAGTATAGTTCATTTTGACTGACATGACATAAGCAAATGATAATGTTAAAAACAGCAGAGAATTGTATGAAAGCAACTGATACATGTCCAAAAGCATTTGCAATTTGTTCAGAGGAAGGAGAAATTGCTACTATGATGTGCACAAATGACTAAATGTTGTGGAGGTTGAACTAATAGTTATGAGAATTTTAATTCTGATCTGAAAAAAGCACCAAAGCGACTGAGAAAAACTGTAAGTTAGGCCCACGACACCTCATGAAGGCTTAACAGTGAAACCAGCGTCCTGGAGACACTCCCCTCCATGCTGCCACCATATTACCACATTGAAATATCCAATACCCAAAATACTCTTAAAGGGGTGGTTCAGGATTTTGGACATAAGACCTCATTTCCAAGTAAGCAAGTGTGATATTTATCAGTGGAGACCGTTTTCAACACGTTTCATCCAGTCCTTGTAATTGCAGAGTTCGCAGGTGCTAGGCTAGCGCAAGTCAACGGTATGTGCTAGCCTGCCACTAAAGACAGTCTTATCCTCTCCAAAGTACACCCGAGGCAAATTCCAGACAATCGATGTAAATGTCTGTGTTGATAGAATAGTGTAAGAAATACAACTACCCTCGCATCGCGTTGCAATAGTTATACTTTGGTCCCTGAAGTTGGTAGTAGTCATTTTGCATCTCAGCAGCGGACTGATATTACCAAGGCTACTACTAAGTATCCCCATTGGAGTGCGCTTTACTGTTTACTTTTCGGCGCAGTACTACTAACCGGAGCAAGTATAATTCCGTCGTGGTAAGAAACTAGTCCCTCAAAATGTAATGCGATCGTTGAAATGCAAGGATAGAATAACGTTAGAAATAACAGTATCAATACAGACATTTACATCGATAGTCTGGCGTTATAATTTATTTGCCTCGGGTGTACTGTGGAGTGGGTAAGACTGTTTTTAGTGGCAGGCTAGCACATACCGTTGACTTGCGCTAGCCTAGCACCTGCGAACTCTGCAATTACAAGGACTGGATGAAACGTGTTGAAAACGGTCTCCACTGATAAATATCACACTTGCTTACTTGGAAATGAGGTCTTATGTCCAAAATCCTGAACCACCCCTTTAACCAGCCCAGGCATGGTCAAGGTTGGCTAGGTTGGTCCGTCCCGTTGATGTGGACTGAACCATAACCATAAAAAACCTTGGCCAACCAACCATCACCCTAGGCACAGCCCATCACAAACACAAAACAAATTTGCCAGTTAGCTTAGCCTGTTAGCTTAGGGCCCATCCCAAACACAAAACAAATTAGCCAGCAGTTAGCAGTTAGCTTACGCCCCATGCTGCCCCATATTACCACAACAAGCATCCAAATACCCTTAACCAACCTAGGCATGGTCTAAGTTGGCTAGGTCGGTCCATCCCGTTGATGTGGACTGAACCATAAACCATAAAGAACCTTAGCCAAGTACCATCAACCTAGGCACAGTCCATCACAAACACAAAACAAATGAGCCAGTTAGCTTACCTTAGCTTGCGCCCCAGGAAGGGTAACTTCTCCTTACCCACAACCAAAACAAATGAGCCAGTTAGCTTACCTTAGCTTGCGCCCCAGGAAGGGTAACTTCTCATTACCCACGACCAAAACAAATGAGCCAGTTAGCTTACCTTAGCTTGCGCCCCAGGAAGGGTAACTTCTCCTTACCCACAACCATTCGCTTGCCCGTTCTGCTGCTAAAGACATGTTACTAACCACCTGCCTTAGACTTCGACCACAAATGCCCAATTCAGACAGCAAGCCAATAGCAGATCTGGCCACAAACCCATGTGCACCGATTTCAATAGGCCTTAATCGTGCACTCCAACCTCGCTTAGCTGCCTCCTCTGCTATTTCAGTATATTTAGCTCTCTTCAGCTCATTGGCCACTTCCACTCTGTCTTCCCAAGGAACAGTGAGTTCAATAAAGTAAACTATCTCAAAGATTGTTAAGGCGGAGCAAAATACTTCGTCGTAGTTCATGTCTATGGGCGCGAAATGGGGATCGAATCCTGTCTGCATAAAGAGGCGTGTTGATGACGTATTGATGAGCGTACGTTCAGACATTCTCTGGTACGTTGCAACCCGCCAACAGCAGCGGCATAAATAACCGGCGCACACCTGATATAAAGTCGATTTTCTCCAGACTGGAATGCTCAAAAATGCTAAAAATGTACCTGAAATGTTCACAAGGGTTTGAGGATCATGAAAACGTGCCCGAAATTCACATTCCTAACTCTATAGAACTAAGACCTTAGCATATGTGGTAAAATTCTGAGCTATGCCCATAGACTTAAATGGAGCAGTCGCTGCCTCTGCTCTGCATAAAGGGGGATTTTTGACCCCCCCCTCGTGCGATCCGGGTTCCCGGAAGTGGCTCCTGATGAAGTATCTTGCTCCGCCTTAACAATCTTTGACTATCTTCTCTGAATCAGACCATAGAATTACGTCAGGACGTAGCTTTGTACTCACTATATGTGGAGGTACCGCCATCTGCTGGCCAAGATCAACCTTCATTTCCCAGCCCGCCCCATTTTTCAACTGGCCGGTTTTACACCTGGCCTTCGCGGAACAAGGTTTATCCCCCTGACGTACAAAGTTAATTTGCCTTACCCCTTTACTAGCTGCTAATGAATTGACTTCTCTTCTTTTATCCTCTATTGCCGCTGCCACACATTTCAATACCTGGTTATGACGCCACGTATACCGCCCCTGGGTGAGACTTACCTTGCATCCTGATAGGATATGGTGGAGACTGCCCACACACGAGCAAAGTATGCATTTATCATCCTCACCAAACCATTGACTTAAATTCTTGGGAGATGGGAGCACATCATATGTAGCACCTAACATAAATCTGATCTTACCAGCTTCCATGTCCCATAGATCTTTCCATTTAATCCGTCTTTTTTCCACCCCTTCCCAGTTCACCCACTGCCCTTGTTTTGCCTGCGACACTGCCTTAGTACATCTTACAGCCTCCTCCTGTCTATGCATTTCCTCCACTACCATTTTCCTCTTTTCTCCTGCAGAAGCCTTACTCCACAAGGGTTTACTTGCACCCACCCCTAGACCCCCCCGCCCGTGCTGCACATGGCCCATTATATCTCTATGCTTCAATGCTGATTGAGCTTGCTTAACTGCCTGCTCTGGGTTCCACTTCCTCCCTGCATTAACTGTGGGTGCAACTTTCCTCACCACTGGGTCCTTGGACTGAGTAAGAGTCAATTCCAATCTAGCCTTAGCACACTTAAATTCCTCTGTCAGACTAGATATTGGCAACTCTACAATACCCTTCCCATACAAGGCTACACTGCTTAAGCAGCGTGGGACTCCGAGCCATTTTCTGACAAAGGAGTTGATCATTTTTTCCAACCTCTCTACCTTTGACAGAGGAACCTCATAAACTGTCAATGGCCACATTAGCCGAGGCAACAAACCAAACTGCAAACACCACAGCTTGAGCTTACCTGGCAGCCCCGACTTGTCAATTTTTGCAATACCTTGCCTAGTGAACTGTCTCAAGTCTTCAACCTGTGATTTATCACTAAGGCTTGCATCATACCACCTTCCCAGACTCTTCACTGGTTTCTCCAGAACTGTGGGAATCACCTCCTTATTTATAGCAAACTTCTTATCTGTTACCTTCCCTTTAATAATTGAGAGACTCCTAGACTTACTTGGTTTCACCTTCATTCTGGCCCATTGCAGATTACTATTTAACTTACCCAGCAACCTGTTGGTGCATGGAACGGTTGTCGTCAAGGTTGTCATGTCGTCCATGAAAGCCCGAATCGGGGGGAGGCGTGGCCCTCCCTGCAACTTCTCCCCACCCACTACCCATTTTGAGGCCCTAATGATGACCTCCATTGCCATTGTAAAAGCAAGTGGGGAGATGGTACATCCGGCCATGATTCCTATCTCAAGTTGTTGCCAACCTGTGGTGTAATCAGCTGTAGTAAAACATAATTGAATATCCAGAAAGTATGCTTTTACTAGGCTTTTAATGCTACCTGGGATTCTGAAATAATCAAAGGCCTCCCACAACAGACTATGCGGCACAGACCCAAAAGCATTAGCCAAATCCAAGAACACAATGTGCAGGTCTCTCTTCTCACGCTTTGCTAATTGAATTTGGTGCCAAATCATGCTGGTATGCTCTAAGCACCCGGAGAAGCCAGGAATTCCAGCTTTTTGCACCGTGGTATCAATTAGTTTATTCCTTTCAAGGTAATTTGTCAGTCTCCGTGCCACCACACTGAAGAAAACCTTCCCTTCAACATTCAGTAGACTAATTGGCCTAAATTGATTAATCTCCACTGCGTCCTTTTCTTTGGGAATAAATATTCCCCCAGCCCTCCACCAAGCCTTGGGAATACTCTGCTTTTTCCAAACTATCTTCATTAATTGCCATAAAAATCTTAAAACATCTGGTGCACTCTTATACAACCGGTAGGGCACTCCATTAGGTCCCGGGGCTGAAGAGGCCCTTGCACGTTTTATTACTTCTTGCACCTCTTTCCACCTTGGTGGACTATCATCGCATTGGCTACTTAATTCACCAATAGGTGGGATATCAGCAGGAAGTACCATCTCCCTGAACCTCTCCCTATCTTTGTGCACTCCCTCTAAATACTCCTCAAGCTTCTGCTTAGGTTCCAAAAGACTACCACTCTTCTGCATTACGAATAAAGACTTAACAAACTTAAATGGGTCTTTATAGAATGCTAGTTGGGCTCGTGATTTCTTCTTCCTATTTTTCCTAATATTTTCAGCTCTTCTTAGCACTACTAACCGCTCCCTCACATCTGCCTGTAGACAGTCAATACCTTCCTTCTCATCATCTGTAGCTTTTCTCCACTGCTTCTTAAGCTGCCTCCTCTCCTTGATGAGTTTATCTATCTCCTGCTGGCGCCTAGATTTAACTACCTCATGTTGCCGTTTTGTCCTTCTCTCAATAGTCCCAAATCTTTCCTTACCATAGCTATAAATAATGTCTCCCATTTTCTCTAATTTGCTTTCAGCCGTCCCCTTGAGCTGACCCAGGATACTGACCAAATCACTATTAACATCTTCCCACATTCTACATTCTGCTGCGCCTGGCCATCTAACCCCAGGCCTATGACCATTAATCTTCTCCCTCCTTGGCTGACTGGCCTCTCTCTCTCTGCCTCAGTGCTAGAACTTACTAGTGTTAATTTTGTCACCTATTTTTAATTTAGTCTTAGTCTTAGTCTTGTGACCAAATGTCCTTTTTAGTCTTTGTCATATTTAGTCATTTAAATATCATTTTTGTTAGTTAAGATTTAGTCGACTATAAGTCTCGTAAATTTAGTCTAGTTTTAGTCAAAAGAAAACTACAGGTATCTTAGTCTTAGTCAGTTTTAGTCAAAACATTTTAGTCTTTTTTTATAACAAATTATTTCTGATTACCATTTCAGTCAAATAGTGTTTCACACATCTCAATTTTCCAACAATATTGTGTGTCCACAGGGCTACTCGTCTGTTATAATTACTCATTCAGATTTTTTGTCAGTCAGTATGTTTACATGCAGAGGTAAGTCGAGCTACAGTTATAGCTCGGCTGGGATTTGACCATAGACAGTAAAAGATTTGACTGGACCACTGTCATGATCTTCGTAAACCAGTGTTTCTCAAAGTGTGGTCCGGGGACCGCTGGTGGTCCGCAAGCTATCCCGCAAGCACACGTGGTAAAATATAATATAGATGAGTTGTTTGCAATATTGAACCAACTTGTATGTAAATCCAAACAGTATGTAAAGCCAGTTTAAATGATATGAATCCTTTGACACAATAAGCAAAGTGCAAAGACAATAAGCAAGGTGGTTCAGTGAGTAGGCCTATTGTGTAGGCTAATATAGCCTGCTGCTGAAGTAGGTCTATTGTTTATTTATTTTTTTAGCTAGCTGGTCCGTGCGTTTCTTTTTATTGGTTAAGTTAAGTTTACTCCGCCACGCTAGATGGTGATATGCGCCCAAGCGCAACATATTCCCCTAACTCTCCATCTAAGCTAACTTGCTAGCGAACTTTGCATCATCAGTGTAACTAGTTAAATAGTTGACATTACTTGCTGAAAATTTTCGTATGGACATTCTGGGGGATGTTAATTTGTATAAGAGAAGCTTCAACTTCTGGGTATGTAGCATTGTGGCATAAAGCTTAGTTAGCTTGCTAACTGGCAGAAATCACCAGTGTTCTTGTTCTATGTAGTTTCGTGTTGCCGCCACAGGGTTGCAGCAACAGCACGTACTGTAGACTAGCCTACAGGAAAGCTGTTGAGCATGAACTCGTTGGGAATATTTTGAAAACGTAACAGCTAGATATTCTGCCTTCTCATTTTGTAGACGAAAATGAAGAGAGATTTTATCTTAGTTTTTATTTCATGCAAAACATTTTAGTCTCGTCTTTTTTCGTCAACAATAATGCATCTTAAGATAGTCTTAGTCAGTGTTTTAGGACATTAGTGCAGTTTCGTCATCGTCTCGTCTTAGTCATGGAAAAAAAGGTTGTTGACGAACATTTTTCCTCTCGTCTCGTCTGACGAAATTAACACTAGAACTTACCTCAACAACAGAGGTACTGATGTCCTGCGAACTGTGGGTTTCTTCCTGTCGCTGAACTTCAACCGACTGACTTGATGCACTTCTTAAGAAATAGCTATCAATGCGGGGACCCTGTGTTCCCTCTACCAAGCACTTCTTTTTCCCTTGATGAATTTTCAGGCCCTTTAGACTTGTAACCTTCTGCCAACCACACACACACATCTGCAGCTTTTTCTCAGTTTTCTCTGAACTAGTGGCTTCCACAAACATGTTTTCCTTACTCGTAATCAAATTCGTTCCAGGGTCAGTAACCATGTCTATCACAAGTGAGTCATCTTCCGCCCCTGCTCTCGCAGACTCATTCGCAGACTTTTTTCATTATGTCGTACTGTAGCTTAGTAGGGTGCAGCCCATAGCTTAGTAAAGCCTGGGCTACTGCCACAATGACTCTTAACCAGCCCAGGCATGGTCAAGGTTGGCTAGGTTGGTCCGTCCCGTTGATATTTCTATACATTTCCATTAGACTTTTTTCTAAATCTGTCCTGAATTGGTAAATTGCTCCCAGGTGAATCTTGACTTTCTCTAACGAATCAATCAACTAGCAAGGCACCTAACCCCACACTGCTCCCCGAGCGCCGCTGTTGATGCAGGCAGCTCACTGTGCCGGGATTAGTGTGTGCTTCACCTCACTGTGTGTACACTGTGTGCTGTGTGTGTTTCACTAATTCACGGATTGGGATAAATGCAGAGACCAAATTTCCCTCACGGGATCAAAAGAGTATATATACTATATACTTATACTTGTACTAACTATTAGGGAACCTTAAGGGAACGTTCCCTGATGGTCATATGAAGGATAATTTTTTTATCTATTAACTAACACAGGGTCGATTGAACTAACTGGTAACCGGTGTTTTGGAACCGACAGCTCGGGTTTTGTCGTCACAGGTTCAGACAACCCAGGGGTTAAGTTTTATCTCAGTGTTTGTTAACCCTCCTTTCTGGAATACCCTCCTGAGATTCTTGTCTCAGGGGTTTGATAAACGAGCTCAACAGCCAATCAAAACACCTCTCCCCACCATGTTACTGAAGCAAGATGTTGGTTGGCTGGAGTTCTATGGTATGGTTGACGCCACTGTGTCTTTTCTTCCAGTTTACCTAGCAGGGCTGTGTACATCTGAGATTTTTTTAAACTGACAGTTAGAGTATGTGTGGAGCAATGCACTGAATATCACAAAAGTGTATTGGATATCAGACTGTTTTAAAAGTAAAAGACGGGGCAGAACAGGGCACCCTTCATGTAAACACAGTATGCTGTTGCATGCCGATGCTGTGAAGGGAGAAAATGGAAGGGGAAGGAGAGCAGGTAGCCTAAGCTGTGTTAAGGGCTCCAAAAAAGAAATGGGCAGTTATTGCATGGGAAGTTTATTCACATTTTCTGAGCACTCAAATAGTATCCATTGAAGTAGGTATGAGGCATGGTCTTTTACTGTTCTATACTAAATAAATGCATTGCATGCTGCAAAATTCTTCACTATTCTACATGGAACAGTAGAACAGTTTCAGGTTATGTCTGATTGTGTCACTTAAGTGTACAGAGTTGAATATGTGTATTACTTCACTACAAATATAATTAAAAAACTACAGGTAAGATTAAGATTTCAAAGAGTTTATATGCGTCTCAGCGAGGAACAGCACAGAGTTGATAGGGTTGAGGGCAGTGAGTGGCTCCCATTCGAAACACCAGGCTGGGTTCTACGCCCTGTGGTGCTGAGAAGGAGAACCGCTGGAGCAGCGAGGTGAAGAACAGGAACAGCTCCATTCTGGCCAGCTGCTCTCCCAGACACACTCTCTTCCCTGACAAAATCACACAGAAAACGATAAAAAAACAGGCTTGTGAACACAATAACATAACTCAACAACTGCCTAGTTGATAAAAAAAATAATAGCATGAGCTCATGTGTACTGATTATTACTGTAACGGTTTTAGTCTTATTTATGACACGTTCAAAACTAAACACACACCAATAGAAAAAGGCAAGAAGGCCTCCCTCTTCCTGAACTTCCCCTCTGCATCCAGGAAGTGTTGTGGGTTGAAGGTGTGAGGGGTTTCCCATTCTGTCATATCAAACAAAACAGAGGTCAAGTTGGCCATCACCATTGTGCCCTGAGGAACACAAAAGATAATGACAACTAAACAATTCTAGAGAGCACTTTGTCAATTATTCTATTCACCAAGTTCAAGATAAATCTCCCCTCAAAAGAAAATGCCGATTTTCTGGCAGGATACAATGTTCCAAAGATACAAAGTGCAGTTCAATGTGCCAAAATCACCTTGGGAATGATGAAGTCATCAACTTGGGTGTCTTTGGTGGTCTGTCTGGCAACGTTCAATGGAAGAATGTTGCCACATCTCTGTGTCTCGTGAATAACAGCGTCAGTGTAAGGCATGTTCTCCCTGTCAGCCACAGAGGGCTGACGTGAAGATCCAACAACTCGGTCTATCTCCTCTTGCACCTTGCCTAAAAATGCACAATTGACAATGATTGATGTTTTAGGGGGGATGGGGGCAGTTTCCTATCCGTAACTAGAAAGTTGCTATTTGTTCTGCTATCTTGGCCAGGTCTCTCTTGAAAAAGAGATTATATATCTCAATGAGACTAACCTGGTTAAATAAAGGTTATAATAACAAATACACAACACACACACACTAGGAGCAGTGACACACACTAATATAAGGGTAGTGAGCAATACCCAAAGGCTGAAATCTCTCCCCTCATGGACTCACAAACTTTGATGCGCTTTCCCACAAACTTCATGAGGGCTTAGGGCTGTCCCACTGCGCAATTGTGAAGTGCATGAGGGCTTTTGCTGCAAATAATACTCGCTCGCACCCTTTCTGTGCCCTTTCCGTAAGGAGTCATCTATGCAGACTTTACTCAAGGGAATTACTAACAATTCATAGTGTTGTGACGTGAAACACAGGGTTATCCAAAGGCAGTCAGATGTCAGTTAAGTCTTTGAGGCTTCAGGGCTTAGACCTTAGGGTGGAGATCAGGATTCAGTCAATCAACTGCAGCAGCGGGCAGCCATTGCTGGGGAGCAGTTGGGGGTTTGGTGCCTTGATCAAGGGCAATGGATGTGGACATGGGAGAGCGCTGTTCAATTAGTCCCCCACCCAGAATTCGCCTACCATTCTGGGGTCAAGCTGGCCACCCTGAGGTCACAAGTCTGATTCCCTAACTAGTAGGACACGACTGCCAAAATCAGAGTGGTCCGAGTGGAATTCGAACCAGTTACCTGGTGCATGGTGGTAATAAGTGCATAGATGTTGAATGACACAAATACTCACGCTGTATCTCAGGGTATTTGATCATGTACAGGAGCCCCCAGTACAAGGTTGTAGATGTGGTTTCAGTTCCTGCTACAAACAGGTCCAGAGTGCAGTAGCACAAATTCTCCACATTAAAGCCTGATGCTTCATCATCTGTCCACTTAGGAAAGAGAAATGTAAAGAAAGAAAGGTAAGAAAAAGAACAATGGAATGTGTCATCAGAGAAGATGTTTTTTTTTAAGTCTACATATAACAAGTTGATAAGACTACATACAGAATCCCTGGTAAAGATGTGAGGTAACACATCCTTTTTTGGCGTTTTATCTTAGTTTCATAGTGAAAACAAAGAAGAAGAGAAAAATCCAAACTTGAAGTGTCGCACATTTATTCTAACAAGAATATCCCTCAAAAAGAAATGACAAAATGGCAACAGATGATTTTGAAATTTAAAACGGCAACAGATGATTTTATTTTTACCCATCTTTAAATGGGTGTGGAGGGTGCTGTATAGCTGTGCAAATAGAGAGATGAAGACGTGTGTGAGAGAGAGAGATGGTTTACAGTTTTACAGCGAGGGGGAGAGGTCTTCAGGAATGTTACGTATGATTGCATTGCATTATCCCTTAAGTGATTGTTGAGATGACTATACAGGTACGAAATTTGACTAAATCTGTATCCCATTGGAATAGCACATTATATCTCTTGACTTTACTTAAAATTGTATGTACCGGTATGTTAATGTATGTACAGTATGTATGTATGTATGTATGTATATGTTAATGTATAATACTCATTGTAATAGTTGGAATGATTTAACTCACCTTTGCCATTTCTCCAAGGAAACAATCAATGTAGTCCCTAGAGTTTGAAGGATCAAAGTCTCCTTGGTGGTCTTCAATTTTTTTCTTTACAAAATCAATAACTCCGTTCCAAATAGAAAATATTTTCCTGTGTGGGCCAGGCACTCTGCGCATTATCCATGGGAATACGTTGTACAACTATGAATGAATAAGGGAAAACATTTTTAACATATTTTCACGATGTTGGGCTATGGACAGCCCATGTTTCATTTTCTGGATATATAAAGAGACAGTACGAGGAAAGGATCACCTGGGCCCAAATTCCTCCCTCTAAGTACAAGACCTCATTGATGTTCTTCAGGAGAGACTGGAACTCATCATCAGTGTACTCAAAGCGGTCCCCAAACACCAGCACACAGATGATGTTAGACACAGCATTGTTAATGATAAATTGTGGGTCGAAGGATTTACCTAGGAGCACCAAAATAAAAAGACTGTGGGTATGCATGCAAAACTAAAGAGAATGTATTGAATTCAACAAATACAAAATTACAGTTTTTCTCAGTTGCTTTGGCACATTTCTCAGATCAGAACTGAAATTATCAAAACTGTTTGTCCAAACTCCATATCATCTTATCACTAATCACATTAAACCAGTTTATCCCTATCTTGAACAAATAGCAATGCTTTAGTACATCCATGCAACTGTGTCTGCTGTTTTTTTTTTTATTTTCATTGCATTTCATTTCATTTTAATTTTCCATTGCTAATGTCATGTTGGTCAAATGCACTATACTGGTTCCCTGCTGAATAGTCCTACCCCATAAAACAAATGGTCTTATTTCATCTAGCTGTCATAACTAGTTGTCATAGTCTGTCTAGCATACAGTACCCTCCAGTATTGGCACCGTGGGTAAAGTTGACTAAAAACAGGTATAAAAAATAATTCATTGTACTCATTCATTGTATGAAAACAATGAGGCAAAATCCACTCTTAAAGGGAAGACAATTTATTCTGAGAAAAGAAAATCTCATAAGGAAATAAATATTTTTAACGAAAACACGTTTCTCACAATTATTGGCACCCCTAGAACAGAAGCATTTTCCTATCTAATTTCAACTTATTTAAGTTAATCAGAGTGTCTGTGAACTTTCAGAAGTAGTTCATGACTTTCTTTTTCACTAAGGTATGACAATAAGGTGACACAGAGGGTAAACCCTCTAGTCATTTTTCAACATCAGAAAGACAAGAGAATACACTAAATTTAAATGAAAAGAAAGTGTGTTGACATTTGTATGTCAGGGAATGTCTATACAAACTACCTTGTTGAAAATGCTTATATTTACAGTTAAAACAATGATTTATAATCAACTGGAAATGTGACAAACATGCTTGGACAAAGACCCAAGGTTATCTTGCCCCCACATACAGTATGGAGGATGGTAAGATTCCATAAGAACCACTATTGGAGAGTTACAGACAAAGGTGTCATCTTGGGGTCACCAAGTTCCCCCGAAAATCTTCAAAAGTGACTCATTGCTAATAGCTTATTTAGAGGGCATGCTAGCCTGTCCAGTCATTTAATTACCAATGTAAAGGGCAGGAGTTACTAAATGGTACAGTGACTGGAAGTGTGGTCTATTGTCAGATGAAATGAAAATTGCGCTCTTTGGCCAGAAACACGTTACGTGTCTTTGGCATATATACTGTAGAAGAATGACTAGACTGAAAAGAATCCCATACCTAATGAGAATTATGGTGGAGGCGGTGTGCTATTGTGGGGCTGTTTTTATTCCCAAAGGCCTTGGGAATCCAATTAAGGTGTCCTGAACAACAAGAAAAACCTGAACATTTTCAAAGGAAATCTGTCAATCTCTGACATGAGACTAAAGGTTGCTCATGATTGGATCATTCTTCAGGTCAATGAACCAAAACAATCGTCCAGATCGAAACAAATATGGTTTACTGAACAAAAAAATTAAAGCCATTGCCATCTCAGTCCCCTGATCTAAACTCCATAGAGAAATAGTGGGGTGAGTCAAAGAGTAGAATGCAAAAGTGTGGACAGGAATCTGGACGATCTGGGAAAATTTTGTTTCCAACGGTCTTAAATCTCGTGCTTTGTATTCTCCAACTTTATGGCGTGTCATAGGTGAATATTTCAAGCTGTTTTAATGGCAAAGGGAGGATTAAGAAGGTATTATAAGCAGGGGTTCCAATAATTGTGAGCAATGTGTTTTTGTTAAAAATATTTATTTCTTTATGAGATTTTCCTTTTTCTCAAAATACATTTGTTTCCCTTCAAGGTTGGATTTTTCCTATTTTTTTACATTTTGAGATTACAATAAATCACCAACAGATTATTTATACCGTTTTTTTAATCAACTTTAGCAGAGGTGTCAATAATTCTGGAGGGTACTGTATATAAATATATGTGACCTGACAGACAGAAACATCAGGATATAGAATGATGCACAATGGTGCACAGCTCTTATCAAGGGGTGTTTTACTGTATATTGGTCATTTCTCATGTGCATAATGCTGTAAAAGTCTTTGTTTTCTTTACACTATCACAATGTCTGTCAACAGTAAACACTGTGTAACTTTGTAGTTTTGAAATAAAAAATAGTGCTACCTTGCGCATTGTTAATTAGAAAATACTTACAGAGTAATCTGTCTTATTGACAACAAGACAAAACAGTTTGACTATCTTGACATAAACAATGGCGTCAGGACTTCTAATTTTGATTGCACTGACAGTTTTATTTATATAAATATTTGCTTTTGAGGCATAGACAAAGCATTTAGATAGATAGATACTTTATTTTGCATTTTGAGCAAGATACACGCTTTTGTAGGTAATACACATGCAGTGCAGTTTGCTCCATTTGTTTCAAGAAATGCACTAACTGTTGTGTAAATGTTAATAATGATTCAACAAATGCACTAAAGCGACTGAGAAAAACTGTAATACACTCCTCAGCTGTGAGTTGTACAGGGTTTAACCATTCATCTTACTCACTCACTTTGTTCATTAGCGATTGCTTCATTTAGATATCTGCATTCTTGAAGAATGGAGGGCTCAAGGCTTCTCTTGCCCAATCCAAAATTTCTCAGGGTGTGAAGGGCAAACCTTCTCTGCTGTTTCCAAGGATATCCATTAGACGCAACCACCCCTAAGCAGAGAATATAAGACAGAAACAATCCAAATAATAACAGAACGGTACTTTAACATGAATATAGTTGAGTATGATACAACAGGGGAAATAAGTATTGAACAAGTCAACATTTTTTTTTTCAGTAAATATATCCAGAAGAAATTTTCACCAGACTTTGGTATTAACTCAAGAAATCCACGCATATAAAAAATTCAAACATTAAAGTCTGTATATAAAGATATGTGTAATTAAGTGGACGTGGAGAAAAAAAGTATTGAACACGCCAATTGAAATGTATTTAATCGTTAGTGGAGAAGCCTTTGTTTGTAATGACAGCTTCAAGGCACTTCCTGTATGAAGAAAATAATCAGCCGCACTCAGGTGTGATTTTGGCCCATTCATCTAAACAGATCGTCTTTAAACCTTGAAGATTCTAGGGGGCTTTCTTGTGAACCTTGATATGTTTTTAAGTCAGGTGAATGACTGGGCCTTTTTTGGGGAATGACTGGGCCGTGAATGACACCTTGATTTTCTTTCTTTGAAACCAATTGAGAGTTCCTTTGCTGTATGCTTTGGATTGTTGTCTTGCTGGAAGTTCTCATCATACTGATGGATGGCAAGAATCTCCTGGTAAATAGAACCATTTGCTGGAATGATTTAGCCTCTAGCTATTAATGGACATCCTTAAGCTGTCTCAAGTAAGCCTTGCTTACAACAAAACCATGATTGGAATAAAAATTAAAGTATAGCATGTGTGCTATATTGGGAATGAATATGGACAAATGCTTAAATGAACTTGTTAAAATGTGCCATTTGGAATAGAGTTTAAAATCTAAGGATGGCTGCCCACAGCAGCTCTGGTAGTTATGAAATTATGTTGATTCTAGTGGTAATCACAATTCTCAATTCTGAGAAATTCACACTTCGCTTCAATGCGGCACAGACACCCCGTAATACACTAGGTGAAGGTGCAACACAAACAAAGACTGAGCAACATGAATGAATCATCAGATCACAAACCAGTTGTTGTACATATACGTCAGGCTAATGCTTTGCAACTATAAGCTTATGAAGGTCTTGGGAGAGCGTTTTGCTTTAACCATTATGAAATGTTTCTAGTGTGACACCTTGGTAAGGAAAAACCTATTCATAGCCCATCAATATTTACAAACCCATCTCATATTAATTTGCACAGATGAGGGATAATGTACCTTGTACATGTTACCTTGGTGAACTGCTTTTTTAGCGTTTTTAATACGTTTTGTCCTGTGTCATTCCACTTTATTATACACACACTTTACCTATGGACTTAAATGTTGTAAATACTTTATACTTGAGGATTCCCTGAGTTAATAGTAATGTCTGGTGAAAATTTCATGTGAATAGCTTCTTAAAATATGCTTACTGAAAAACATGTTGATTCATTCAATACTCCACTGTACATTATCATTATACAGTATTATTATACGGCTCTTCACAATGCTTGTAGAGCGCTCCATTGATTTGAATGGGATTTCCAAACATTCTACGGTCAAATATACACCATGTAATGACCGCTGAAACATATAATGACAGCTGTCAATGGCAACGGGTTTTGTGCTTCTGATTCACGTCTTCCATATTACTCCGCTAGTAGTCCGGTCACGTCTTGCAATGGAACTTTGATTTAAGTTCAGCGTGTGTTGCGAACCATTTTCCAGCAAAAGCCACGACGAAACGGTAATAAATAAATGCAAAGAGACATTTACATTTAAAGAGTTTATTTTCTCGTTTTGGTAAGTAGCCGTATAACAAGCGGGATCATGTATAGAATGCCGGTTATTATCGAGAAAATAAGTCCCTTTAGGGCAAAGCAAGACCACTCCGCTGGCGCGTCAGGGTGCGGTTCGCCCTGTCGGAACTTATTTTCCTGATAATGACCGGCGTTCTATACATTATCCCTTACATGAAAATAGTGATCTTAATACTCCTGTGGTGGAAATCACCTTTGTCTCCAACGATATCAGCAAATAAAGGTAAGGATGGTCGATCAGCAAAGTTTTCTCCTTGATGGAGATACATTTCCCTCACTAGCTTGTGTCCATTAAGAACAACCATCCTTGGTCCAAAAAATCGGACACTAAAAATACGTCCATATTTTTCAGCAAACTGGAAGAGATACAATATCAAAGACACAATACAAATACTGAAGTCAATGCAAATGCACAATGTCACAGCATAGTGTTTTTAATCAAACAATTAAAGTATAATCTGTATTGTAATCTTAGGGGTCGCAGCGAAGGTAGGCATTAGGAAAGTGGCATTATAGCTTAGGCAGCTGCTGGCACATTAACTACAAGTGAAAGTGTCAAAACAGTAGCCTACTGCGAACTAACAAGGGATATATATATCTTATAATTCTAATTAAATTACACGCACTTGCATTCACACCACGCTCAGTAAACAAACACTCAAATTCAATGCATTTACAGCATTAAATACCACTGCCAATGGCAGTGCATATGTAACAAACACAATGTAACAGTACTTACAGGTATCTGAACGCACATGGAAGGAACGTTTAGAACTTTGATAAGTCAGAATATGCTGCGTGACTTAAGCTTATTTTATACTATCTGTGAGACATGTAAACGGGAATATGAATGGAACCTTTTATTAACAACTCATGTAAACACCATATTCACAATATTGTGTTATTCTAAATAAGGTCAGACCTACAGATGAGGTAGTGAAGTCCCCTCTATTTAGGCTACCTGCACAAAAGCACGAAAAAGATATCCTGACAGGCTGGAATTAGTGCAACCAGCACAAACACAATGATTAATCATTATGACTTTCCAAAAAAATTGACAAACTATATCTCTAACCACTTCTCAGACTAGTAACTACACCAGCAATGACAGCAGAGCTCAAGTGACAATTTAAGACGTTAACCTCCTCCTATGTAATATGATGTGTTTGTGGGCGGGAGAGACATATTTAGGAGCCTAGTTTAAAGGGAAACTTGGCAGGATTAGCAATTATTCTGCCTCTGCTGGAGAAGTTGTGCATTATCCTATTTCAAACTGTGGAAAAAGGTAACGATAAAGCACACAGATTTGTTTACATGCTAGCGAAACGGTTAGCATAAGTTCGGCAGAACAACGTGAATGTTACAAGGTAAGAAACACGATTTAAAACGAGCTTCTTGTTTCTCACTTCTCTTACCGGGACGGTAGTCTCAAAGTTGCAAGGTTGGATTTCTGCCTGGGGATGCTAGGGGGAGCGGGGAAAGTCACCATTTTCACCGGAACAGGTCATTTAACCTGTGTTAAGGTAGGCCTACTTCTATAGCCTACTCTGGTAGAGTTGCACATACTAGATACAATGCAATATTTAGCCTATTAATTTATCGACAACATAACGTAACGTGTTGCTTTTAATTATCGAATGTTCTATTGAATGTATTTTTTATTGACCCGATTACATGTCTATCCCGATATATTTCGCTATAGTTTTATCGCCCAGCCCTAGACCCCACTTCCTGTTTGCCGGCTTTGCTGCGGCTTCGATCGGCTGTGATGGGCAAATGCCTTCGAAAATCAAAAATCCTCCCCCTAACTCTGGCAGGCCATGCGCAAGCAACCCCTTTTTTTCTGTGAGCTTTTTTTCAAAAGTAACCCAACCTGTGGGTTGTGAGTGTGAATGAATGAAATGTCACTGAATTATTTCTGAATGGCTGAATCCCAAAATACCAGAGCCTAAATGAGAAGTAGCCTATGGACAAGGGGCAAGTTTAAAGAGGCCCTATGCAACAATTTTAGCAAAAATGACCTTAATTATGCAGGTTGAGAGTCGTTCTGATGGTTCTACAACACTTTTTGGGTCGTTTGGTGGGTGCTTCGTCTCCCCCTAGTGCTTCTCCGCGGAAAAACCGAATATGCAACTTTCTGGTCACGGTCGGAACACATCCGGATGTAACTCGGCGGAAATACTCGAAAATGTAGTCAGATTTAGTCAGATTGTAGTTTCTAAGAAGACTGCAAAACGGACTCCGACTTGGCTTTGTTGCTGTTGAAATTGTAAGTAGCCTACCTTTGGGTGAACTTCGTTTTTGTAATGTGATTTTTGCTCGACCGTTTTATTGTGAGCCCTATGTGTTTAGCTTGGTTTATTGATGCTAGCTCGCTAGCTATTGGGGGTTTAGCGTAGCAGTCACTTGCTACCGAAGCTGCAGGGGGAGCTATGTCGTGAATAATGCGAGCCCAAATCAGGCGAAAACCCAGCAACAGCGAAGGAATAAACAGACCTGCATACAGGGTTGCCAGATTGGGCGGTTTTGCAATCTATTTTGCGGGCAAAAATGGGTTTGGGCGGGTGTATAAAAATTGGGCTGGTTTCGGATCAGTTCGGCGGGTTTTTGTAGCCGAAACACATAGGCACTTCAGACCCTTCTTCCAGCGACCCTCAGCAGGCAGCAGTCTCTCACTCACTCACTCACTCACTCACACACCCTCTGGCTGACGTGCCCCCTAAACTTACAACAGACACTCTCAGCTCACGTCACCTTATGTATCGAAACATGCATTCTAGCTATAAATGGCATAGTGCATGGTATTTCCATAACCGCGAGATATGCGCTTCACAATGACAGCAATAAGTTGTTAGATATTCATAGCAGACAGTAAAGCCCAGCAGTAATTTATCTAAAATAACACATATTAAGTACCATTCATGATGTTGTCAAATATTGAAGTTGTGGGAAGTTTAAGCTGTATGTTTTTTTTCGTCCCCCATGTCGTTTCATTTATCCCGGCCAGGAGGGACGAATGAAACAAAACGCACGTTCGATTTCTCCTTAAATAACTAGCCTACTGAATGGTTTTGTTCAGACCTGAAAATGCAACTGTATTTGACAGAGGACAGATGTAGGTTGCTTGTGACAAAATATTAGCTTTCAGTGTTTTACGATGTCTTTGTAAATTACGTTTAATTAAAAAGTGTTTCAGTCTGGTTCTCCCCTACTGCGGCGCAGACCGCCCTTCAAACACACAGCTCGCGGGGTTTTCAAATTTAGCTAGCTGACTGACAATATCAATATGCCAAAGTGGGCAAAGATCATTTTCTCATTACAGTCAATCTCTTTATGAGGGTGCACACTGCTGAAAGATTACCTACGAGACAGGATGGACTTTCCCCTTCTTTCAGGGTTGATGGATGTGCGCACAGGTCTTGCACGAATGGCTTGACATAGGACTACGGCCCACGTTCCGTCCAGCCCGACAGTTGTTGAGGAAGTTTGACAAAGCCTACTAGAACTTTTTAATTATTTTTAGGCCTAATAACAATTGCTCAAAGCAATTTCCACGAAGGGCCTAGGCCATAGGCCTATGTTTTTTGTGTAGAGATGGCCCGCCATGCATGAACGTTCTGCTTCTGCAGCGCACTGACACCCCTGTTCGTTCAACTCGACTTTCATGAAAACTCTAGGTTTAACTGCCTGTCAGGTAGGCCTACTAATTGTTCTAAATTACAGGTGTCAAACTCAAGTTTGCCTTTACCCTATATCTGGCGTATGAAAATATTTTTTGCGTGTATAGAGTTGCCATGCATGAACGCACTGCTTCTGCAAAGAGCGCACTGACACTGTCCTAAATAGCCTATGTTCAGCGCGATTTTCATGAAAACTCTAGGCCTAACTGCCTGTCTCAAGGAATAGATAGCGCCTATGTATTAATTAATTGTTCTAAATCACAGGTGTCAGACTCAAGTTTAACTCAAGCATTTAGCCTACATTTGGCGTAGGCCTATGAAAATATTTTTTGTGTAGCCTAGAGTTGGCCCACCAGTTATGAACGCACTGCCTCTGCAAAGAGTCGACACCCCTGTTCTATAATCAATGCGATTTCATCTAATGTTATACATGAATATGCATGTCATGTTGCTATTATAAATAATTGAAATGTTGTGCGTTAGGCTATTTTGTATGTTCATATATCCACTCAATGTTTTTATGTTAGGCTAGCCTATTGAATGCTTTTGTTCCAAGCGTCTATTGACACAAATAGACTCATTGATAGTCTACGTTTATTGCATTATTTTTCGTAACATAAGCTTATAGAAGAATAGTCTGACTGAGGTCCGTGTAGCCTACTTTTGCGTTCATTTGATTGAATATTGTTTCTGAAATTGGATAGGCTAAGTCCAAAAATGGGTAATTTTAAAGCTTGTTAATGATTTCAATGTGTTTAAATGAGAAACAAGCAAAAGCAAATTTGGGCGGTTTTTTGTGCATTCTCGCGGTTTTTGACGAGGCTTTGGGCTGGAAAACCTTACTGGCATCTGGCAACACTGCCTGCATAGGGCTTCTTTAAGTTTGTCTGTGCCACGCACAGAGCTCTCTAGCAGCCCTTTCCTGATAAATCACGCTATGACTTAAAGAACTCTTAAGACTTCGTATAAAATGTACAGGTAGGTTACAGGTGAAGCGCAACGAACACAGCTTTGTGCGCAGATGGAATGGCCTCACACACACATACAGTATAGGTTGATTTACACCTACCTTGACAAACTGTAGATGGATTTTGGTGATGTCAATGTGATGCACGTCGCCGATAAAAGGCAATGACCACGGTCCAGGAGGGAAATTCGTTGGTGGTTTGGTTTTGATGTAATCAAACACAAGGAGGAAAATTGAGAGAAAAAGCAAAAAACTCTTGATGTTGAATAGTTCCAAAATATACAATATTGCCGTCATTTTGCTTGCTCTAGCGACGGTTAGGCAACTGTTGTATAGACTGCAAACACCAACCACCCATTACACAACAGGACTGGAAAATCACGTGGTACGGTGTTCTCTTCTTCCCCACCTTTCCCTTTGTAGGCCTAGCCTACCTATCAGCCTTGTTCACAGAAATTTCTGATAACTTTTTGTTATCAGAAATGTCGAAGGCGGTCACTGTATCAGGGATTAAATGGTCGCTAACACGTTTCTGCCACAGGAGGGCCCCAAAAGAACATGAGTTTATTACTGTTAGTGAGAGTATAAAATATAAAGACAATTGTATTGCCTGAGCATTCCATTATCACCTCATGAAGTATCCACAGGTCCTGGACATGGGCCTGTAAATGCACTAAATGTAGCAAACCTTTTAACTGGATGCTACAGAAAAACTACTGAAATCAATGCTATGCATGTCGCTTATGAACAGCAATGACCACGTTCCAGGAGGAAAATTCTTTGATGCTTTGTTTTGGACATAGTCATATATAAAGAACATTGAAAGAAACAACAAAACACTGTTGATATCCAAAACATCTGTAGGATTTATCTAGGAGTTTAACATCAGTAGCATAATCCTAATCTAATGAAAAAATATGTAGGATAGGCACGTTGTCTTGAACGACCATTTGGCACTGTTGACATGTCATGGTATTTTCAATGCCAGTTGAGTTGCATTGCATTCCTTAAAATTTAAGGCTTAAGTAGTTCAAAGGACATTAACTTAGAGTTACTGTACAGTGTTTAGAGAAAGATAGGGGAGGTTGGCACATGTAGTCGGGGTTGGTTGGAACACCTATGTTATAGTCCTTTGCAGTACCCCTTTTGCTTTTGTTTGAAGTGCTCATAGATCACTGCCTGTAGGGCTTTGCTGATGTCTTTCCTGTGTGTTTTTCTTCAGTAGGGCCCACCGTCAAGACCAATTTTGTCCCTACCGATTTTTTTTTACTTCAAATGTTTAAAAATATCTGAAATGCTTCCAAATGTAAAACTATTTTCAGTAATTACAATAACAATGCTAAAATAAAGATTGATGATGTTTTTATGTGTAAAATACAAAGTTTATAGATTTGTCACAAAATAGCCATAGGGAATGTATGTGCCAACCAACCCCAAAATCAGTGTGTCAACCTGCCCCGCCCACAATAGCTATCACACATAATATTAATGCTTCGCTTCGCTTTCCCACAGCATTCAAAGTGGCTCAGGTAACACCGTCCTATCCAAAGCTATCGAACAGGTGGTCTCCAAATAGGTCTCAGAATTCCACTCACGGGACAACCATCTTGATCTAAATTAATGTCATGATTAGTGTCATGCCCTCCTGAAGGATCTCCCAGCCTGCAGTGACCCTTCAGATGATCCAGAATGCAGCAGGGTGTGTCTGGTCTTCAATCAACCCAAAAGGGCACATTAGCCTGCTGCTCATAGAGCTCCACTGGCTACCTGTACCTGCATGCATCAAATTAAAATCGATAATGCTTGCCTACAAAGTAGTCTCCGGTTCTGCACCCACTTACTCAAACGCCCTTATACAGGCTGTTATCTCCAGACCAATGAACGGGGTCTGGCTCTGCCCCATGTACGCTCAGAGCAATCCAAACTGTTCTTCTAAAACTGAAAGTTCCGGTCCTTGATTGTGATTGGCTGAATCACGTTCTTGATTGTGATTGGCTGAATCACGCTCCGCTAGCCCATCGTGCCTAACAACGCCCCTCAGCTGTTATAGAATCAGCGTAACCTACGGCCTCTCAGGGGTTATTGCTTAATCATCTATTGTTTCCTGTTATTAGAACGCGCTATCAGTTCCTTAAAGAGCAGGGGCGTCCCTCTCTACCTTCAAAAAAACTCCTGAAGACCCAGCTCTTCAGAGAGTACCTCCTCTTCTAGCACTACCAGCAACTAGACATGCCAATTCTAGCACTTACCACTAGACTATCCTAGAACTGATACTTTTGAGTAGTATTTATTACTGCACTAACGTGTCTTTGTCACACTATAGCCTACCTTGATTGTTTCTTGATTGTTTCCCTTTTTTGTAAGCTTTCTTGTAAGTTTTTTTTTGCATGCTAAATGAATAAATGTAATGTAATAATTTTCTTTTTATCCATCTTTATAATGCCAAAAATGTGGATGGTGCTGTATAGATGTAGAAATTGCTGAGATGATTGTGCTGCAACCCGCCCCTTTTATGTGAACGCGCACAAACTCCAATTAGGTTAACCCCAGCTCAACAAATCAACTTCATAATCAGCGCCGATTAACACCACTTAAGATAACCAGGTTTTGTCAACCCCGGTTTAACAAAGTAACCCTGGGTTACATCTTGGTAGGTTAAGCTCCCTTCGTAGTACAGGCCCCTGGTTAGTGGCACAAGCAGGTTAATGTCAGGTTATCATGCAAGTAGTTTAATTTAGTAGTGGTTCGAGACCCACGTGGAGTTTATTTAGTTTTATGTATTTGGTGGCATATTCATGGTCCAGCGCATGTAGCCTAGCCTACTACAGACAACCTGACACTTCCAACGTCGACACATCGTGTTGTAAAGCTTTATTAAACAACAAAGTGCAGCATCACAAACATGTCTATTTGAACTTCAGTTAAACAGACGAATCTGCAGCCAGGTATCGGAGGCTAAATCATCAGCTGAACACACCTGCAAGAGAAGGGGGCGGTTACGTTAACTCCAGAGGCAAAGTAAACACAAAGATAATGAATGCGTAGCAAGATGGGTCGTCCTAGTTCATGTCTATGAGGGCAAAGTGGAGTTCAGTCAGAGACGGGCTCTGGTTCAGTTCCCGCCTGCACAAGGGCGTGTCACTGACGTATGACTTACGTTTGAACGCCTCGGTTCCACGCCAGACAAGCCGGAGTACAAAATAAACAAATTAATGTTGATTTTCTCCCGACTGGAGGGTCATACTATCACGACATTCTACTGAAATAGGGAGGAGGGTTTGGAGATCATGATACCGTGTCCGAAATGTGCATCCATTGCTCAGAAAAATAAGGCTTTGACAAATTCTGGGAAATTCTTGGATTCTGCCATAGACCTCAATGTTAAAAAGAGAGCCCGATCACTGCATAAATGTGCGGGGGCGTGTACTGCTACCCTATTTGCATAAATTTCCAGGGACAGGAAATGGCCTCTCATGAAGTATCTTCGTAATCAACCATCTTTGGTAAACAGTCCAGCCAGTTAACATGAAAGCCAGTTACCGTATAACACCAGAAACGGTAATGGGGTTGTTTGTATTCTTTCTAGTCTTATGCAGTCACGGTATCGTAGGCTACGCTATCCAAACATGTTTAAAAGATCAAATTTAGCGCCACAATGTTTCCGGGTTGTGCACAATTCGAATTGCAATTCTGCTTCCTGTTTGCTACCTCAATTGAAATGCAAGTGAAATTCAAGAATTGAATTGGAATTTAAAGTGGAAATGAAGCAGTCAAATAAAATAGATGTCTATAGCACTAGTTAAATATTTAAATATACCATAAATACAAATAAAGTCAGAAATATGACCCGTTATTCCGAATAAAGCACAAACAAGTTGCATTAATTTCAGCTGTGCGCCGCCATCTTTGTTTTCAGAAAATGATGACATCACAAGAATGGTTGGTACAACATTCTATGCTGTTTACACAGCGGCTGTCATAGCCTCACAGTTAGCTTACTGCCTCAACAAAATGGATATGGACGAATGAGATAGACCCACCAATGAGGACAGGCATCCAATTGCCTATGCTTTTGAGCCAGTAAGAGCAGTGGGAGTTTTAGTGCCCCCCACAGAGCCTGACTATGGAGGAGAAATAGATGATCGAGAGAGAGGTGTATCTGAGCGCACAGAAAACAATCGGTGGTGCTTATGTGGGGGTTGTGTCCCTATGTTCACTGACATGGCACACATGGAGAGTGTCTGCTGCCAGGAAATGAACCTGGGACATCTCATCCAAAATAACAGATATATCACGTCCAATCCTTCATGCCAAATGCTGTCATTAGAGCGAGACGTTGGAGGTCGCAATGCGGTCGCTGAGGGACATCCGAGCCGAAACACTGGAACGCCCAATAAACTGCAGTTAACCAACTAACACACTCTTGATAGGTTGTGCGGAGGGGGTAGGATAGGGGACTACACTGATCACCTGAGACTACATTTTTAATTTTTACACCCATACTCAGTTGTTCTGCAATGTATTATCATGGTAGAAGCTGCGATACAGTACTAGCATAGCATAACATAACAAGCACATACTGTAACTAGCATAGCATGAACCCTAAAATATATGGTTGCTACAAGCGGCACATTTATTTACTCAGCTTACATAAAAAAAGTGGCGAGTTGCAGAGTAAGTATTTCCACTTATGTTTCATAATTTTCATCATATTATGTGTGTAGTTGGATGTTGTCAAGCTTAAAATGTCCACTCTGTCATATTGAAATATCAATTGATAGAAAAACCTATCAGAACTTTGAAATATATTTGTAAAACAGTACATAGTCAGCTTGCTGACTGTAGCATGTTGCTAAGTGAAGGTCCACCATGTGCTCATTAAATGCTAAGATTAGCCAAAAATGTCCACCCTGTCATTGTCCACCCTGTCAGCAAGCCTTCCATGACAGGGTGGACATGGTTCATGACAGGTAGGACATGTGCATAGTTTAGGCCACATGCTGATAATGTTACACATATTACAACAGCTATTACACACATTTTATAACAGTACATGCTATACATAGTAAATTTGGACATTTGGACAATTTTTTTGGCGATATCGGTATCAGCAAGCCTAGTTTGATAAGGCAAGCCTAGTTTACAGGGACTGCCAATTAAAATGTGTAAGGGAACATTTTGAATCGTCTTTTTCAAGGAATGAGATCAAAAGGAGCTGAGATAGCAAGGAGATATCGGGAACGCCGTGATGCTGACCCAGACAGAAGAAGAAAGTACCTTGAGAAAGAAAGGGTCAAATGGAAAAAAGACAGAGAGACTGGAAAGAAGAAGGGTGTCAATGAGCTCAGTGAGAGAGAGAAGAGGGCAAAAAGAAAGAAATGGAGAGAGGCAAAAAGTCAAGCCAGAGCCAGAAACAGGGCCAGTGCTTTGCTACAGTCAGAGACACCACCCAACTCCCCTGCTGAAACTCCTGAAAATCAGCGTGAGCCAGGGCCCTCCAGGTTAGATCATTGGAAGTTTAGCTGATGAGACTTATTAGAAAGTTTAGATTTATTTGAAGGACAATTATCAACTGTTTATGTCCCCATAAAATGACATATGAAGGGTTCAGATGCAAAACCGTCTAAATGCCACCTACGTCAAAAATGAGATAAAGATGGTGAATGGATGCTCTCCACACATAGTATACGTTAACCTTCTAACACTGTTCCGGTCAAAAATGACCGATTTAACCATTCCCTGTACCATAAATATGTCATTTTTCATCAGACTGCCTCAAGATCTTATGATATCCTTCACAAAAGGCTTTTGAACGCAGAATTTATTTTGACTACTTTCTTTGAATTTTGAGTGATTTATTCAACGTAGAAACACTTTTTTTGTTTACGGTCAAAAATGACCGCCATAGGAAATGAATGGGAAAGAGTATAATTTTCATCCAGGAGATAAAACACATCTCCTTACACACACTCCTACAACTTACCACCAATGTTCCCACACACATGCATGCATGCACACACACACACACACACACAAACAGACACACAAACAGTACACACACGTACACCCACTCACAGACACACACACACACTCACACAGTACATGTTGTCAGTTCATGTTGTCATGTTGCCACATGTACGTGTGAACCACCAATGTTCGCACACATAGGCATTCACACACATACAGAAACACACCCACCAACACACACACACACACACACACACACACACACATGTACACGCACTCACACACACACACACAGTTCCTGTTGTCAGTTCATATTGTCATGTTGCCACATGTGCAGGAAAACCATCAATGTTTGCACACACATGCATGTACACACAGGGAAACACTCACACCCACACACACACACACACACACACACACACATTTACACCCACTCTCTCACTCACTCACACACACACACAGTTCATGTTGTCAGTTCAAATAATTTAACTTCAAAACCCACTAAATACCACTCTTTCCTGGTCTGACATATTGATTTATAGGCAAAAACCTATAGGAGCCTGATTTTAAATGCTCATTTAAAAGGAAAGTGGTCAGATGGATTTAGAGGGTTTTTGCATCTGAACTCTTCATATTGATAACTAACTTGCTAAAATCGTATAAAAAAATCCTTACAAATATTTTGTGTTTCAGGCAACGGTGTCAAGGGGAAAGCATTCTAAGGAGTGCGAAGAGAAAACTGAAAAAACAGATTGAAATATTAGAGGCACAGCTCAAAAAAGAGAGAAGTAAAACTGCATTGTTCCTTGCATTTATGGGGCCATTCAATGACATTCCACAACATGTCCACCCTGTCATGCCCAGGGTCCACCCTGTCATGTCTCTGTCCACCCTGTCATTTTCATGTTCTATGAAAATAAACAAATTATTTCCACAAGTTAGCAAAATCTTTTGTGTGATTCCTTTATAAGCAAATGAGGGCCAAATAGTATTGTTTGAAAATTTGACCAGATATCTTTGTTGTTAGATTTTATTTAGAAAAGAAAGTGCAACTCTCGCAGATTTTTATAGAGAAACAAATAGTTTGCCATAATTTCATTATTATCCAAATACTTTTCATATTAACTAAAATGTATTGTTGAGAAAGGGACTAAATAGTTTTCTGAAAATGTACATTTTATAATCACTATGTAATTACAATGTATTTACTCTGTTTTGAAATTGTCCATGATAGGGTGGATATATTTTGCTGTTTGCATGTAAATTGTCTGCTGGCAGTTCATTTATAAAAAGTGTGGGAGCTTGACCAATATGTATTTCTAACAGCATAACATACAGTATACTTAATACAATGAATATGAAGTTCAATGGAAAATCTCAGCTTTTTTGGGGGTTGATGGGGAAGTCTCAAAGGCACCTTATGGTGATATTGACTCATAAGCTTTTCTGGGCCAACACATCGGCTCTGACTTCATATGACATAATGGAGTATGGCAATTCCTTACGTCACGTCCAAGTCACGTCCATGGCTATGCTAAAATGTCTTAAAACTTGCACGATGTGAATGATAGCCTACGTGAATCATTACGTTTTCATCATGAAAGTTCCACAGCCAAAAATATTGTAAACGCACAAAATCATATAGCCAAATTATTCATGTAGGCTAGGGCTGGTGTTAGGCTTATGATGTTATGAACATGACTATGAACATAAACATAACAAATAAGTTAATTTTCCGCCTGTTACAAACGTTATGTTACAAAATGTCAAGCTTACCCCAAGTTCCAACTCTGTCGTCCCAGGACGTAATGTGGGAACCACTTTCTCAGGCGAAAGAGCTTTTTGGGCGATTTCTTTCAACCTCCAGCGAAATCCTCAGCCCACAGACACGGTGATCAGCTTTCTGCAGATCCTCAACAGATGTTCTCACATCCAACCCCAGAAATTCCAGCCACAACTTTAGCCTTTCTGGATCGTTGAAAGGAAGTCTGTGACAACTTTTTTTGCCATGAATTTTCCCGCAATTCAGAACTGCACAAAATCGCCCCATTATTAGCTGTCTGTTGCAAAATACTTCAAATGCTTTCAATTAAGACAGTGATCTTCTGCCAGTGGTTTGCTTGTAATTGGCAAGTGTATACAAAGGTGCATTATCGCCACCAACTGGGCTGGAGTGTCTATTATTCAAGCTCTCAACGGAAGAATGTACGGGTGTGAGGCGTTTGGAAAAATAGCTCCACAGTTTTACAAGGAATGGTAAAACACCTGTTGGAAAGCATCGTTTGCAGCAATTTTTGTGTGAGCATATCAGTGAACACCCCTGACCACTCGTGAGTTTTACGTCTTTGTTAAACGAAAGTTTAATGCGTTTTAGGAAGGATTGTTCCAGTGCACCTATGCAGCCATTGTGGAGGTGGGGGGAAACAATCTGAAAACAGGGCAACAGGGGAAGTGTAAAATACCGAACTTGTCCTTTAAAGGTGCTCTAAGCGATGCTGGGTAACGTCAATTCTGTTGACTCAAAACAGAGAGCTAGCTCGCTACTTCCTCCCCCTCCCTCCTGTGCTGCTCCCATGCAATTGAAACTCTCCTAAACGCGCATCTCGTCTGTGATTTGCTGGAACAGTTTGTTATGTTTTCATGGGCTAGGTTTGCCCAGGTTGTTTTTGTTGCCGTTTTTGGAGCCTGGGCTGTCCACAGAGATCGTGTTTTTTTACAGTGTATTCAGGACACAGACAGCTAGCGGTTGGTTAAAATGTTTAGCCTAAAAACGCATGGCATCGCTTAGAGCACCTTTAAGGTGAGAGGATCAGGGTAGAAATACAGCCACAATTAAAAAACTAGACAAATGGCTGACAAACAGGGTAATCATACAAAACAAGTGACAACTGAAAGTGGCAGGAAACTAAACAAAGACAGGAAGCACAGACCAAATAAGGATAGGGGCGGGGAACAAAGCATATGACAACAGACAGGTAAACACAGCACAGGGGAAACAATGCAAAAACACTAAACGTAAACATGCTAATTACCAACCATTTCGTTTGAAACATTCTAAAACAACTATGTTTTTTAATACTTAATATTTATCAAATTAACATTTGATAAATTAACCTTACATTTTTCAGGTGTGTAGATTTGGACAAAATCTAGTTTGGTTATTACCGGGGCTTTTACTACCTGAAATATCCGTATATTTTGTTTACCACGCTTAGAGTTTAGTGCTGGGCTGGTGGGTGGGTGCCTATTCCCAACCTTTCTCACGGCACATCAACGGTTAGCCCAAGAATTCTCATCGCAAGCTCCAAGCGGATTTGTACACATGCAGCCTTACAACACTGTTTGCAGCTCTGTTTGCCAGGGTTTAAGAAATGTGCTTGTCATCTTGTCTTCCTCTCATGCCGCATTCATGCCTAGTTTACATCTGCAGCACCACTGCTGGAATTTTACTTCTATAAAGATTATACATGTATATCTGTATATATGTTACAGTATGGATGACGTATTAAAATATAGTCCAGTGCAGTGCAGCATTTATTTTTTAAAGTTAGTCTCAGCGAGGAACAGCACAGAGTTGATAGGGTTGAGGGGTGCGAGTGACTCCAAATCGGAACTCCAGACTGGGTTCTACTCCCTCTGGTGCTGAGAAGGAAAACCGGTGGAGCAGCGAGGTGAAGAACAGGAACAGCTCCATTCTGGCCAGCTGCTCTCCCAGACACGCTCTCTTCCCTGAAAAATCCCAGTCAAGAACTATCAATGAAGCATGTTAAGGAACACAGTAACACACACACCATGTATAGCACAAGAGCTACACAAGGGATGGCTATTAAATAATAAGTATATATACTCTTTTGATCCCGTGAGGGAAATTTGGTCTCTGCATTTATCCCAATCCGTGAATTAGTGAAACACACTCAACACACAGTGAGTAACTTTTTGTTGTAACTAGATGTACCGCAGAGCGGTACAAAATATGACCGCCGCCCAGTCCAGCACATGTTTTCCACAAAAATAAGTCACGCTGAAAGGCATATATGATTCTAACTGTCTCACTGAATTGCATTATGCACACTCAATTCTCACTGGTATCTGCTAGACAACAAGTACCAAAACATGATTAGTTCATAGATTTCACATGTAATATACATTTTATACAACCCCACCCCCATCTTGCCTGTTCATAATTCTGAGAAATTCTTGAATTGTGTGCATGTGTGCGTGTACATGTTTATGTTTATGTGTGTGTGGGTCTGTGTGTGTGTGCGTGCATGTGCATGTGCTTGTGTGTTTGCCTGTTTATGTGCCTGTGTGTGTGCATGTGCATGCATGCCTATATGTCTACTGTGTGAGTATGTGTCATACGTAGGATTACTGTGAATGTATGTGTGTGCGTGTGTATCTGTTTATGCACATGTGTGGATATGGAATGGGTTTACATGACCCCTGGAGGCAAACATACGCAAAAAATTGGTCATCCTAGGCCCTATGGTTCTCAAGATATTCACAGAAAACTGTGTCTGCCCTACCCTCCTTTCAGGGGGTCCAGTCCAGCAGGGGGGCTACAGATCAAAACGAAAAGCGATGGTTCCATGCCATCCATGTGGGGTTACATGCCCACCAAGTTTCGTGTACCCCGGTCTTTCAGTGTCCCGGGAATCCTTGTTGGTGTACGGTCACTAAATGTACACATAAATTATTTTATTGTAAGGCCCCCCATGAACGAAAGTCCACGAAACTTGGCATGCATTCGGAGGGTGTCATAATGATCCTACACTTTCAATTTCGTGCAGTTTTGACCATGTCAGCCAGAGATATTGTGATTAAAACCTAATGTTTTGCTTTTTAATTTTTAACTAGGTGGCGCTATACATGAAATAAGTGGTAATGGGATAGGTTGACATGCCCCCTTAAGACCAACATACAAAAAAAGGTGGACCTCCTAGGCCCTACGGTTCTCGAGATATTCACAGAAAACTGTCTCCGGCCACCTACAGGCCAGTTGGTGTATAGTAAGATAAATTAATTTATTGTGTGGCCCCCCATGAACGGAATTCCACGAAACTTGGCGTGCATTCAGAGGGTGTCATAATGATCCTACACTTCCAATTTCGTGCAGTTTTGACTATGTTAGGTCACAGATACCTGCGATTACAACACCTCATTTTTACTTTTTTGTGTTTAACTAGGTGGCGCTATACATGAAAGGAGTGGTTATGGAATGGGTTGACATGGCCCTTTGAGATCAACATACAACAAAATGGTCCTCCTAAACCCTACGGTTCTCGAGATATTCACAGAAAACTGGTTCTGCCCTACACTCCTTTCGGGGGGTCCAGTCCAGCGGGGGGGCTACAGATCAAAACAAAAAAAAGGAGGTTCCATGCTATCCATGTGGGGTTACATGCCCACCAAGTTTCGTGTACCCTGGTCTTACAGTGTCCCGGGAATCCTTGACAGAAATTTGGACATGCGAAAAAGAAAAAAAAAAAAAAAAAAGAAAAGAAAAAAAAATCTGGCTGCGCGGTGGTCATAATAATGGTCTATGGTTTCATACAAATATTATTCCTTTCATTGGCAAACCATTCTGAAAGTTTATTTTGTCATTCTGAATAACTGACTGTGTCCATACCATTGTGATTTGTGTGAGTTCAGTTTCAAGTAATGCAGCATAAAACAAACTGCTTCTTAAATTGTAGTACAATACTTTAGGGGCTAAAATGTTTTAGCCATTATATTCAAACTCAACCATCACTGAAGATTCATAAATGAGGTATACCAATAGAAAAAGGCAGGAAGGCCTCCCTCCTCATGAACTTCCCCTCTGCATCCAAGAAGTGTCCGGGGTTGAAGGTGTGAGGGGTCTCCCATTCCGTTTCATCGAATAGAACAGAGGTGAGGCTGGCCAACACCATTGTGCCCTGACAAAAAAGCAGCAAAATCATTAATCAATTAAAGATTGACTAAAGAAGAAATAGATACAGCGGGGAAAATAAGTATTGAACACGTCAACATTTTTTTCAGTAAGTATACTTCCAATGAGGCTACTTGCATGAAATTTTCACCAGACACTAGTATTAACTCAGATAATCCACCCATATTAAAAAAAATCCAAACATTAAAGTCCATAGGTAGTAGTGTTGCACGGTGTATCGATACTAAAAAGGTATCACGATGCCTTCACGCAAAAAACGATACGATTTCAGACGTTTTTAGAATCGATACTTTATTAAAATAATAACGTTCTGTGTCTGTGTGAACTGCTGTTCTCACTGCTCCTTGCACGCATCTAGGCAAGTGGGCGTGTCAAGCAGGCAGCTCTGAGTGAGTGAGTGCGCAGCCAACGTCAACATAGCTCTTTGCCGACAGTTCTAGGCCTTGTGGATTAAACAAAAGGTGCAGTGAAATCTGCAACTATTTCGGATACATCGCGAATAGTGAAGGCAAGTCATCAGGTACACAGAGGCCTGTTTGTAAAATATGTTTCAAAGTCATTTAAAAGCAGTAGGCTATGCATGGAACTTGGGTAAACACCTCGCAGACATATCCCAACATTTTTAAAGAGTTCAAAGAACGACAGGTTAACGAATATGCTATAGAAAACACGACTACATGGTTAGTGCCAAGTTCTTCTCTTATGTTTTAGTCTAGCCTAAGTGAAACGAGTATGGTTCTCTGGGATAAAGCGAACCTTCCTTCATCAATGAATTTTGACGAGACATAACGAGCTGTACTCATTTTGACGAGACATAACGAGCTGTAATCATAGGGTGCTAACGTGATGAAAGCGCAATGTTCACGCCAGAATAACATTACCATAACTTGTAAACGATCTATTTCATGTTCGGTCAGTACTACTGGTAATATTTGTCATGGCATGTAGACCGCTAATTAAAGCCCACAGTATACCACCAAAGCGTGTTGAGTCCTAATAATAATAGCGGCTTATTGTTACAGTACGTGGTAGCAAATCATGTTATCAAAGAAATAGACGTAATGTAGGAATGCACACAGATATATTGCAACAGGTAATGGTGTAGGCCTATCTGACGAACCTGAGTGGTTGGAACTTCGTACTTGTACACTGGGCGCAAAGAAGACTATCCTCATATTTTCCCCTTTGCAACTGTCAAAGAAATCCCATGAACACGGGAAGGCCTAGGGTAGCCTATACTGTACATCAGATGGCCTAAAGATTAGGCCTCTCTGCGTAGCATTCAGTGATTTTAACACTGACCTTGATCTAGCCTAGTTTGGCTATTTAAAGCTACTTTATTGCCAAAACACAACACAATGTAAATGAACTATAACAAACAATAAAGGATTAATCACACAAAGTAGGCCTACTATTTTACTGACTATAAAAAAATTATAATTATGTAGGAAGTTTAGAAGTTTAGAACCCAGAATTGACCTGCACACTACAAAAGTGCACCGAATTCAACACAAATGACTCCATACACTTGGAGGAGGTATGAGTCCTTTCTTCTCCAGATATCTTAGGATTTCGCCGTAGTATCGTTTTAGTATCGAGCATCGTGATATTTATGGCAGGTATCGTGTCGAAGTCATAATTTTGGTATCGTGACAACACTAATAGGTAGAGTTATGTGTAATAAAGTGGAATGACACAGGAAAAAAGTATTGAACACGCCTGCTGAAATATCTTAAATACTTTGTGGAAAAGCCTTTATTCGTAATGACAGCTTCAATGCATTTCCTGTATGATGAAACTAACCAGTTACAGTATTCTGGTGTGATTTTGGCCCATTCTTTTCAACAGATAGTCCTTTAATATTGAAGATTCCAGGGGTCCCTCTTGTGAATCCTGATCTTTAGTTTACTTCTAAAACTGTTCAATTGGATTGAAGTCAGGGCCTTGATTTCCTTTCTCTGAAACCAATTGAGAGTTTCCTTTGCTGAATGGTTTGGATCATTGTCCTGCTGGAAGGTCTAGCCATGTCTCATCCTCATCATCCTGGTGGATGGTCAAGATTCTCCCGGAACAAAATGACTCAATTCATCATTCCTTCAACTGTATGAAGTCTGCTAGTACAGTGAGATGAAAAACAGCCCATATCATGATGCCACCACCTCCAAACCTCACTGTTGGTAGGGTATTTTTAGAGTGATGCACAGTGCCATTTCTCCTACAAATATGGTGTGTAGTATGACATCCAAAAAGTTCAATTTTGCTCTCGCCTGACCAGAATACATTCTCTCAGTATTTCATAGGATTGTCCAAATGTTGTGTAGCAAACTTTCAACGAGCTTTGACATGTTTTTCTTCAGCAATAGAGTCATGCGGGATGAGTGTGCATAGAGGCCATGGCGGTGGAGTGCATTACCTATGATTTTCTCTGTAACAACTGCACCAAGTCTTTTTGGAGCTTTCTCCGAGTGGTCCTTGGCTCTTGGGCTACTCTTCTGACTATCCTTCTGACTTCCTGGTCAGAAATCTTGCAAGGAGATCATGTGCATGGTCAGTGATGATGCAGTGATGTTCCTTCCACTTGCAGATAATGGCTCCAATACTGCTTGCTGGATGCTTCGGAAGTTTTGATGTGCATCTGTAACCAGTTCCATTGATATGTTTTGCAACAATAAGGTTGCAAAGGTCTTGGGAGAGCTCTTTGCTTTTACCCATTATGAAATGCTTCTTGTTTGACACCTTGGTAAGAAAAAACCTTTTTATAGCCCACCAGTATGTATTAACCCAGCTTATATCAATTTGCACAGATAGGAGGGATAATTTCTCTAACTACTTATAGATTCCAGTTTGTTCCTTGCCATTTCTTGCCTTTGTGTACTGCTTTTTCTTAGTGTGTTCAATACTTTTTCCCTGTGCCATTCCACTTTTTTACTCATAACTCTACTTTTAGACATTAATGTTTGGATTTTTATATATGTGTGGATTACCTAAGTTAATACTAATGTCCGGTGAAGATTTCATGCGAATAGCCTCACTGGAAGTATACTTACTGAAAAAAATATTGACGTGTTCAATACTTATTTTCCCCGCTGTAGGTGTTTGTTACACCACCGAAGAGGGTGCTATTAGCCACTCTGACAAATTTAAATAATGGATAAAATGCCTAGGACATAAAATTAGGTTTCAAAATTATGAAAAAAGTAATTGAAATGCTGGGGGCATGTCCACTGCAGGTGCTGACACCAAGCCCAATCCCTAATCTCAGTTGTCTCAAAGTCTCAACCTCTTCTTCCTCCTCATCCTTTGGAACATTATGACAGTAACTTCCAATCCTGTGGAAGAATCCTTGATGCTAAAAGCACTCATGCCACTGGGGGGTTTCACGCCAAGTTATAACAGAGACTTTCTAATAAGGAGATACAGCACTCAAAGAATCGTCCATAGAAATGTATGGGGTTGTCTACACATATCCCGCCCCATCATGTATTGTAAGTAACCAACCGCATTTTTATCCTTTTTAGCTTTATTTAAGCCATTTGGGGGGGGGGAGATATTTATAGAGTACAGAGTGGGGGGACTTGCCTAAATGGACTTTGGCAAAGACCTGTGAACTCAGACATGCAGAAATACAGTTTCACAATCCAGTTCCACAATTCAGTACACTGAGTTCATATATTTTTTTCACTTTTTTCAGCCAACACATATGTATTGTAACGTCGGTGCCTTCCGGACTGAGTGCTACAGTAGCCTCCCAGAATGCAATGTGTGTGAATGCTGGATTGTGTAATGTCGTTTTAGTGAGTGTAATTGCGTTTACCTTGTCATGTATGTGTTAGCTTGTGTAGTCTTTCTTTAGGTTGTACCTCATGTGTTTTAACCGGTGTATTGTATGTGACTACCCTGTTCGTGTATCATGCTTGTTTTATTGACTTCCCTTGTGTTTCCTGTGTAATGGTGTCTGTGTGTATGGGTGATTCCCGCTTCCGCAAATAAACCTTTGATTGGACATCTGTGTGTTGCATCAATTGTTACAGTATAATGCATTAGTTAATTAAGCAATATGACATGAGTGGGAGTGGAGTTGGGGAAGGATATCGGTTGTAATTCGGTCGAAATATATATATATACAGTATATATATATATATATACTAATAAATAGCTCAAACTAACCATTGTATAATCTTTCACTAATGTATTATCTAAATGCACTACACCATGCTTAGCTCACCTTGGGAATGGTGTAGTCACCAATTTGGGTGTCTTTGGTGGTACATCTACCCAAGTTCAATGGAATGATGTTTCCAAATCTCTGGATCTCATGAATAACAGCATCCGAATAAGGTAAGTTCTCCCTGTCTGCCAAGGAAGGCTGTCGTGAAGATCCAACCACTCGGTCTAGCTCTTCTTGCACCTTGCCTAAAAATTAAGCAAGAAAGAAAAAGTTTGAAATACAAAAATGAGAGAATA
Organism: Alosa pseudoharengus; assembly: GCF_046254945.1. Lineage (NCBI taxonomy): Eukaryota > Metazoa > Chordata > Actinopteri > Clupeiformes > Clupeidae > Alosa > Alosa pseudoharengus. Next base: position 16,707,155 of record NW_027468576.1, on the reverse strand, counting down.
CATTCAATTTAATCAGGGATTATTTCTCCTCAGTGATACAGGTCCTGCATGAGACTATGCAAAACCACTCACGCTGTATCTCAGGATATGTGATCATATACAGCAGTGCCCAGTACAGGGTAGTAGAAGAGGTCTCAGTTCCTGCGACAAACAGGTCCAGTGTGCAGAAGCACAGGTTTTCTATATCAAAGCCTGATGCTTCATCATCCTTCCACTAGAGAAAGAGAGTTGATTCATACATTGTGTGCAATATCATTACATATACCTTTTGCACCTTTAATTAATCATATGTAACTCAAATAGTAGTCTGCATGATTAAATTCACCTTTCCCATTTCTGCAAGGAAACAATCAATGTAGTCCCTAGGGGAAGAAGGATCATAGTCCACACGGTGATCCTCAATTCTTTTCCTTACAAAGTCAATGACTTCATTCCAAACAGTAAACAACCTTCTGTGTGGGCCAGGCACTCGACGAAATAACCATGGGAACATATTATACAGCTGTGAACACACAAAGTACAGCTGAATGTAAAATGTTTCTCTGAGGTGATATTAGTGCCACATCATGTTCTATAATCCATACACATATCATAGGTCCTCATTCAAAAGGTGGACAAATAGCAGAGTCTAAAGATAATTTAATAACGAGGCAAAATCTATTTGCTAATTCAATGACCAAGATCCAGAGCTGAAATATCGGTGGATCAGCTTAATGTCCCCACACCGAACACAACAGCTTCAGTTCATACACAAGACTCATTGCTTATTGGAGCGACTTTTGTTTATGCCTGTCCGTCATTTAAAGTAGGGCCATAAGAGTTAAATGTAGATCGTTTCTGGAAGAGTTACAATGTGATGAGAACATTACCTGCGACCATATTCCAAACTCCAGAAGGACACCCTCATTGATGTTCTTGAGGAGGGACTGAAATTCATCACTGGAGTACTCATAGCGATCCCCAAACACCAGCAAGCAAATTATGTTAGACACAGCATTGTTAATGAGCCATTGTGGGTCAAATGGTTTGCCTGGAAGCAAAAACATTCATATTAGACTGAGCGGATCACTTTTGTGTCTATGAACAAGCTATACGCTTATTTGTGTCCAGTTATTGTCACATCCAACTTGCAGTGTGAGTTTCCCTTCACACTTCTGTAGGCACCTGCCCTGCCCATGGATTTCTTTCAGAGTAGCTAGTGCCATTACGTTTTCACTTGTTTTGTTATCTCCCTAACACCTCATATTTTCAATACTATTTATGCACAAGTATAAATTAACTTGTAACTGTTCATTCCTAAAACAGCAGTCTACAGCGGTTTTACTCAAAAATAGCAGCAATTAGTGAATAATAAAATATTTCCCCTGAATAAAACAAATTTCCTTGAGGTGCTTCTCCACAAGAATCTAAGGTCACAGTGACCTTGACCTTTTGCTAATATATAGGCTCTGTGCACTAGCATATAGTGACAAAAAACATAAACCAAAATAAAAAAGGTCACAAATCACGATAGGCCTACATGCATCTGGCTTACTTACCTTGCTCATTAGCGAATGCTTCATTTAGATATCTGGATTCTTGAAGAATGGAGGGCTCAAGGCTTCTCTTGCCCAATCCAAAATTCCTCAGGGTGTGAAGAGCAAACCTTCTCTGCTGTTTCCAAGCATAGCCATTAGATGACACCACCCCTAAGCAAAGAACATTCGGGATTTAACACCTTATCATGAAACTTTATCATAATACAAAGTATTTTGTCTACATTAATCTTGCCTTGAGGCCATGTAGCCTACCTTTGTGTCCCACAAGGTCCACGAACACAGGTAAGGACGGTCGATCAGCAAAGTTTTCTCCTTGGAGAACATATGCTTCTCTCGCTAACTTGTGTCCATTGAGAACAACAAGCCATGGTCCAATGAACTGAACACTGAAAATATCTCCATATTTTTCAGCAAACTGAAATAAAACTAGAATTAAATCTCTGGTGCATAACTACAAATAATCTAACACTAAAAAAGTCAAGCCACATTTATTTATATAACACACTTAACGCAATGTAATTGACCCAAGGTGCTCAGAAATAAAATAAATACAGTAATAAAAACAAAAATATAAATGACAAAAAAATTAAAAAATAAATAAATAAAAATACAAAATAATAATAATAATAATAATAATAATAATAATAACTAGAAATGCAATTCCAAGGAATTACCACTGCATGAAAATGCTAAAGTTGTGATGTAAAATATCATGTATAGTTAAAACAGATAATACAGAGATGGTTACTACGGTGATGCTAGGATAGACATGGTGGTTGCATAGCTTAATAAAAGTTGATAGTTTAAAAGTAGACTGTTTAAAAGCTGAATGTAAATAGTTTAAAAGTTGTTGATAGACAGTAGATAGTTTAAAAGTTGTTGATAGACAGCTAGTTTAATAGATAGTTTAATAATAGTTTAAAAGTAGACCGTTTAAAAGTTGAAGGTAAATAGTTTAAAAGTTGTTGACAGACTGGAAGTTGAATGAATGTTGATATTCAAATAGTTTAATGGCTGTGTATAGGTAGATATTTGACGATAACTGAAAGTTGGAATGGCTCTAATGTTTGCTAGCAGTTATGCTAAGATTTTTAACTATGCTAACCATTATACTTAGCTAATGTTTTATAGTAGTGCTAGCAATGCTAACCTGCTAACCATGTTACTTAGCTAACGTTTTCTAGCAATTTAATGAATGTTGATATTCAAATAGTTTAATGGCTGTGTATAGGTAGATATTTGACGATAACTGAAAGTTGGAATGGCTCTAATGTTTGCTAGCAGTTATGCTAAGATTTTTTAATTCTGCTAACCATGCTACTTAGCTAATGTTTTATAGCAGTGCTAGCAATGCTAACATGCTAACCATGCTACTTAGCTAACTTAACTAACATTTTCTAGCAGTTTTGCTAAACATGCTAACTATGTTAGCAATGTTAACATGCTAACTATATTAACCATGTGACTTAGCTTACCAAGCTTATCATTTTTAGTAGTTATGCTAACTATGTTAACCATGTTACTTAGCTAACTTAGCTAATCATTTTTAGCAGTTATGCTAACTATGCTAACTAGCATGCTAACATGCTAGCATGTTAACTATGCTAACCATGTTACTTAGCTAACCTAGCTAATCATTTTTAGCAGTTTTGCTAAAAATGCTAACTAACATGTTAGCATGCTAACTATGCTAACCATGTGACTTAGCTAACCTAGCTAATCATTTTTAACACGTTACTTAGCTAACTTAGCTAATCATTTTTAGCAGTTATGCTAATTAGCATGTTAACATGCTAGTATGCTAACTATGTTACTTAGCTAACCTAGCTAATCATTTTTAGTAGTTTTGTTAAAAATGTTAACTAACATGTTAGCATGCTAACTATGTTAACCATGTTACTTAGCTAACCTAGCTAATCATTTTTAGCATGTTACTTAGCTAACTTAGCTAATCATTTTTAGTAGTTATGCTAACTATGCTAACTAGAATGCTAACATGCTAACTATGTTAACCATGTTACTAAGCTAACCTAGCTAATCATTTTTAGCAGTTTTGCTAAAAATGCTAACTAACATGTTAGCATGCTAACTATGCTAACCATGTTACTTAGTTAACCTACATAATAATTTTTAGCACGTTACTTAGCTAACTTAGCTAATTATTTTTAGCAGCTATGCTAACTAGCATGCTAACATGCTAGTATGCTAACCATGTTACTTAGCTAACTTAGCTAATCATTTTTAGCAGTTTTGCTAAAAATTTTAACTAACATGCTAGCATGCTAACTATGCTAACCATGTGACTTAGTTAACCTAGCTAATCATTTTTAGCCGTTTTTTTAAAAATGCTAACAATGTTAACATGCTAACTTTGTTAACCATGCTAACTAGCTACAGTGGGTAGGAGTCATAGTTGATGAAAAGTGTTGACATAGTTGATGACAAGTTGTTGATAGACAGCTAGTGAATGTATATAGTTTAAAAGTTTAAAAGTTGAATGTAGATAGTTTAAAAGTTGTTGATAGACAGCTAGTTTAATAGATAGATAGTTTAATGATAGTTTAAAAGTAGACCGTTTAAAAGTTGAATGTAAAAAGTTCAGTAGTTTAATGGGTTACATTGTTTAACAGTGGATTATTGTAGTGAGAACTTTTATTTTGAAACAGTTTTGGGCAGAGGAAACAGTTGAATAGGATGTGTAGTCTTAATTGACCCAGATTGTATGCTTAAAGCCTGAGGCTGCAGGTGGCCTGAACACCTGCCATAGGATTCTAATTGCTTAACGGCCGTATTATGATGTCACAATCGGGAATGTTAAGTCTATGGGGATTTTAAAAAAGTTTTTCTTTAATAGTTTAAAAAGTATAAAAGTTTCAAAGTTGAAAAGACATAGTAGCTTCGTCCGTTTGAATACCTATGTTACAAAGTTTGAATGAAGTTTCTAAGTTAAACTGTTCAAGAGAAACAGCGTACGGAAAAAAGTGGTAAGCGGAATAATAATAACTAGAAATGCAATTCCAAGGAATTACCATAAGTAGCATGGTTAATTCTGCTAACCATGCTACTTAATGTGTTATAGCAGTGCTAGACATGCTAACCATGTTACTTAGCTAACTTAACTAACATTTTCTAGCAGTTTTGCTAAACATGTTAGCAATGCTAACATGCTAACTATATTAACCATGTGACTTAGCTAACCAAGCTCATCATTTTTGGTAGTTATGCTAACTATGATAACTAGCATGTTAGCAATGCTAGCATGCTAACTATGTTAACCATGTTACTTAGCTAACTTAGCTAATAATTTTTAGCAGTTTTGCTAACTATGCTAACTAACATGCTAACTATGCTAACCATATTACTTAGCTAACCTAGCTAATCATTTTTAGCAGTTTTGCTAAAAATGCTAACTAGCATGTTAACATGCTAACATGCTAACTATGCTAACCATGTGACTTAGCTAACCTAGCTAATCATTTTTAGCAGTTTTGTTAAAAATGCTTACAATGTTAACATGCTAACTTTGTTTACCATGCTAACTAGCTACAGTGGGTAGGAGTCATAGTTGATGAAAAATGTTGACATAGTTGGTGACAAGTTAAAAGTTGTTGATAGACAGCTAGTGAATGTATATAGTTTAAAAGTTTAAACGTTGAATGTAGATAGTTTAAAAGTTGTTGATAGACAGCTAGTTTAATAGATAGATAGTTTAATGATAGTTTAAAAGTAGACCGTTTAAAAGTTGAATGTTGAAAGTTCAGTAGTTTAATGGGTTACATTGTTTAACAGTGGATTATTGTAGTGAGGACTTATTTTGAAACAGTTTTGGGCAGAGGAAACAGTTGAATAGGATGTGTAGTCTTAATTGACCCAGATTGTATGCTTAAAGCCTGAGGCTGCAGGTGGCCTGAACACCTGCCATAGGATTCTAATTGCCGTATTATGATGTCACAATCGGCAATGTTAAGTCTATGGGGATTTTTAAAAAGTGTTTCTTTAATAGTTTAAAAAGTATAAAAGTTTCAAAGTTGAAAAGACATAGCAGCTTTGTCCGTTTGAATACCTACGTTACAAAGTTTGAATGAAGTTTCTAAGTTAAACTGTTCAAGAGAAATAGCGTACGGAAAAAGTGGTAAGCGGAATAATAATAAGTTGTTGCCTAGGAAGAACAGTACAGTGCATTTTCATGCACTGTAATAAGAAGTTGTTGCCTAGGAAGAACAGTACAGTGCATCTTCATGCACTGTAATAAACAGATTATGATTGTAGATAAAAGAACATAAGGTTACTGAAACTACTACTACTATAGGCCTAGAGAAAGATGTACAGTAAAGTTAAAGATGTCAGTTAATATAATGCTGAAAAGAAATAGAAATAAGATAAATAAACAAACAAGGGGAGAAATGAATGGACATTATAGGCCAAAAAAAATAGATGGGTCTTTAAATTTGATTTAAAACTACTGATGGTTGGACAGGACTTAATTTCTGGTCCTGGGAGATTATTCCAGAGTCTAGGGACAGCAACAGAAAAAGCCCTATCACCTTTAGTTTTTAGGGTTGCATTTGGGACTGAGAGAAGATGTTGTGAGGAAGACCTCAGTGGCCTAGAAGTAGAGTAGGGACTTAAAAGGTCACAGATATACTGTGTGCCATTCCATTTTCCGTGTTCCACCTCGAGCTCTCCCGAATACAGCGTGTGACGTCATCCACTCCACAATCGCAAGGCTTCAAACCCAACACACTGATGCCTTTTTTGTGATCTCTGGTGACTTCAATCACATAACACTGGATTCCACACTCATGAATTTCTACCAGTTTGTTGACTGCCCTACAAGGAAAAACAGGACAATAGACCTCATGTATGCAAACGTGAGGGATGCATACAGTGCAAACTCCCTTCCCCCACTGGGAAAGTAAGACCACAACCTCATTCATCTCCAGTCAATGTACAAGCCCAAAGTACAGAGGCTACCAGTTGCCACACGCACCTTCAGAAAGTGGACACCTGAAGCGGATGAGGCTCTGAGAGACTGCTTCGAGTGCACTGACTGGAGTGTGTTACAGAATGGAGAGGACTTAGAGGAGGTCACACAGTGCACAACTGACTACCTGAACTTCTGTATGGACATTGGTGTTCCCACCAGAACTGTACGCTGCTTTCCCAACAACAAGCCTTGTGTTAAGGAGAGTGGCAGTCACTGGTCAGTAATAATTAGTAGCCGCTGTGGTGCATTGGATTAAAATGCCGGAGATGATGTACACTCAATGGTTGTATTTATTGCAGGAATGAATGGAGTTGGTGATGAATATTATTGTCTGAGTTTGTGTATATGTGAGTGTGTGTGGTTCTGGAAAAAAGACAAATACAGAAATACTTACTATTCACGTCAATATAAACATCCACAGCTTAATGCTTAAGGCTAACGGTGACACACATATGAGCCTAGCAGCAACCTGATATAAGCTAGCAGCAAATCTTCACCTAAAAATCACCTAAAGTGTGTAAACTAGTGCATTACATTCTTTCCATAGGAGTTACAGTTAAACACGCTGCACATAAGCCTTCAGAGGGAAAAGGCACGATACAAAACATTATACTAGCAAACTAGCAATGTATACAGTAACCACGAACATATAACAATAATTAAATGACACGCACTTGCGTTAATACCGTGGCCCATAAACAAACACTTGCGTTCTAATAGCACATTTACCACACGGAATATTATTGGCAATCTCAGCACAAATATTACAATATACATAACAAACAATTTGTAACTATGTAGCAGTACTTACAGGTCTTTGAACGCACACAATTCAACAATACAAATACAGTGTCCAGTCCAACGCAATAATCCACTCTGTAAAGGCTATAGCCGTCTCCAATGTATCTGCTCCTTCTCTATTCCCGCCACTGAGCACCCTCAGCGCAAGCATCCCCAGACTCACACTCTGATAGGTTGAACAAGTGGAGTCAGAAGGGGTGCACGCGCTGCAAGCATGACCCAGCGGCGACAACTGGCTGCTTACGTGAACAGCGTTGTGGCTGAAACAGCAGTCCTTCGCAACAGCCGCCCCCAAATTTGGTCCGCCGAATTTGCCCTACTCCGAAGGGCTGGTGGGTTCAGAGTCCACAGCCGGGATAGCGGGAAGTGTGATGAGACGGGCTACTGGCCTGAGGTAGTATCTTCCGTTGACCTGTACTTCTGCCGTCCTGATGCGTCCGTCGACTCCAGGGTGCACTTTGGTGACTCGGTCCACAGGCCATTGAGCTCGTGGCAGGAGCGGGTCTACCACCATCACAATGGCTTCAGGTTGTAGTGCTGGAGTGTCCTTCTGCCACTTTGTGCGGGTTTGGAGGGCTGGAAGGTAATTCCTAATAAAATGCTTCCAGAAATGATCTGCAAGGATCTGTGAGTGCCTCCAGCATCTTCGGCTCAGAAGTTCTGACTCAACATAAACTGCTTGGGGTAGTGAGGGGTCCAGCCGCCCCATCAACAGCAGGTTTGGGGTTACTGGATCTGGGTCAGCAACATCACTAGATACATATCCCAACGGCTTGGAATTCAGCATCCCCTCTACCTCTATCAACACAGTCTGCAACACCTCCTCTTGTACTGCGTGGGGTTGTACAGTGGCATACAGGGCAGTCTTCACTGACCTGATTTCTCTCTCCCAGATGCCACCAAAGTGAGGTGCGCCAGGGGTGTTGAACCTGAAGCTGATCTGATGCAAAGACAGTTCCTTCTTCAGGTCAGGTTGCAATGCCTGGAACGCCTCACGGAGTTCTCTCTCCCCACCCTTAAAATTAGTGCCCTGGTCTGACAGCACCTCAGCAGGTTTCCCTCTCCGAGCAATAAATCTGCGGAGAGCCATCAGAAATGAGTCAGTGTCCAAACTGGCCAGAACATCTATGTGGACTGCACGCGTCGTCAGACACTTGAACAGTATCCCCCATCTCTTTTCTGAGCGCCGTCCAATTTTGACAGTGAACGGCCCAAAACAATCAACTCCAGTGGAACAGAAGGGGGGCTTGAACAAGCGCAGCCGTGCTTGTGGTAGGTCCGCCATCTGGGGCACTATCGGCTGTGCTCTCCACCTCTTGCAGTCTGGGCAGGTGTGTTGATGGCGTTTAACAGCTTCACGCCCATGTAGAATCCAAAATCTCCTCCGGATCTCTGCAAAGAGGCGCTCAGAACCTGGGTGTCACAGATCCTTGTCAGCATCATGGATAATGAGCTTTGTGATCTTGTGCGCTGGATCTAAGACCACGGGATGAACAGCATCGGCTTCCAGTTGCTGAACGCGGCGGAGCCGTCCCCCAACTCTGATTAATTTTGTGTCCGGATCGTATTCAGGGGCAAGTGTAATCAGTCGACTGTTGGATGCCACTGATTTGCCAGCAGCTAAATGGGCATAGTCTTCGGGGAAACTATCCTGCTGTGATTGCCGTAGGACATCCCTTTCTACTTCCCGGTAATCATCTGCAGTCGGACCAGTTTGACTGGAGGCCGCCCCATAGCGGGAGAGAGTAACAGCATGCACCATGTCCCTGAAGGTCTGGATCTGGGAGTGGGGGCTCTGCAGTTGTTGTGACGTAACTGCAGAATGTGGGCTTCCGCAGTTCAGCATCTTCCTCCACCACGCCTGCGGAGGGCCAGAATTCTGCTGGTCGTGATAGAAATGCTGGTCCATGCTTCCACCGGCCGTCTTCAGCTATCTCCAGCAATGTTTTACCCCTTGTGATGTCGTCTGCGGGGTTACTGGCAGTATCCACATAACGCCATTCCCTGGCACCTGTCAGTTCCTGTATCTCTGACACTCTTGTGCCAACGAACACCTTGAACCGACAGGACTCTGACTGGATCCAGGTAAGCACGGTCGTGGAGTCTGTCCAGAGCACAACATCCTGTAGAGGGAGTGTGAGCTCCTTTGGCAGCAGAGCAGCCAGCTGAGCTCCTGTCAGCGCTGCACACAGCTCCAGTCTGGGCATATATTGTTGTTTCTTAGGTGCCACTCTGGATCATGCAGTGAGGAATGACACTTCAACCCGTCCATGTTGGTCTTCTGTTCGCAGATAAGCGACAGAGCCATAGGCTCGCTCAGACGCATCACAGAAAATGTGGATTGTTCTAGTGCATGCCACACTGTCCATTTGAGAACTCACATAGCAACGGGGGATGGATATTTTCTGCAGGTGTTCCAACTCCTTTTCCCACTCTGTCCACATCTGTAGGGCATCTTCAGGCAGAGCTAGATCATCCCATTCTCTGGGTTTGTTCCACAGGCCCTGCACAAGGAGTTTGGCCCTTGTGGTGAATGGAATGATGAAACCCAATGGGTCATAGAGACTTGCCAGAACCCTGTAGATATTCCTCACAGTAGGTATGAGGTGACCCTCCAGACGGCATTTATACCCAAGGGTATCTGAGTGGCAAAACCACCTAAGGCCCAAGGCCAACTCCTGCGGGTCTGTTTCTGATGCATTTAGCAACAACTCGTTGCTCTCCGATCTCAACTCCTTTGGCAGGTGGCTGATGGTCCCAGGAATGTTGCTGGCCCATTGACGTAGCTCAAACCCCCCCCTCAGACAGGAGAGATTGCAGCTTATTTACCAGTAGCTTAGCTTCATGCAGGGAAGGTACACTTCGGAGACAATTGTCCACATAGAAGCACTTGTCTACTGCTATCCGAACGTCTTCCCCTGGCTGGCTATGATCGGAAACATGTTTCTGCAATGCGAATGTCGCACAACATGGGCTACAAGTGGTTCCGAACGGAAGAACTTGCCACTCAAAGACATGCGGGTTTTCCTCCTTCTGTAGGTCTCTCCACAGAAAGCGGAGAACAGCCCTATCTTCAGGCAGAAGCCTCAGATGGTGGAACATTCCTTTAATATCGCTACTGATAGCGATAGAATGCTCCCTGAAACGTAGCAGTACTCCCAGCAGGCTTGACGTTAGGGTGGGCCCAGGCAGAAGTAGGTCATTCAGATTAGCACCCTTGTATGTGAAGGAGCAATTGAAAACAATGCGGTTCTTCCCATTGTGACAGACCATATGGTGAGGGATATACCAGGACTACTCAACACTTTTCTTCAGCTCTTCCTCTTTGACCCTCACAACATATCCTGCTTGTTCCAATTTCTTAATTTCCTCACGGTAAGCAGCTGCCCGCTCAGGATCTTTGGCAAGCCGCCTCTCCGTGCTGCGGAGATACGTAAGAACCGCTTCCTTTGGTGCTTGAAGCTTTGGCATGTTCTTTACCCGCAGCAACGGGGTGGCATAGCGCTGAATCCCTTCTACATCCATCCGCACAGTTCTCATCTCAAGGAGGTCGATGGCTTCCTTGTCTTGCTTGGAGCGGGTCACCAGTTTTTCACTTCTGTAGGGCAGAACGTCCATCTGCCAGAGCCTCTCGACGTGCTGGAACAACTCTGCGGAGGGGGATAGAGTAGACACGTGCAAACACTGGCTTTGCTGGAGCTGCTGTTGTACAAACCTTGTAGGCCCCTGAAGAGTCCAGCCCAGTCTGGTCTTTACTGCAGCTGGTCCACCAGGGGGCCCCAGGCGCACCGGCTCGATTGGGGTGATAAGATGTGTGTAATCTGAACCAATCAGAATGACTGGGTGGACTTGACTGAATGCTTGCAGTGGCAGTCCCTTCAGGTGTTTGTATTTCCTCTGCAGCATCTTCACCGGGTAGGTATGCTCCGCTAAGCCTAGCTGATCTGCAGTAAACGCTCCACTAATCTTGAAAGTCCTGTGTGGTTGACAGGCAGGAGAGATGGAGAATGTAACAGAGGCCCCATGTATCACTCTCATATCTTGACGCACTGTTCTCAGGGAGAGGTCTTCAGGTTCTCCTTGCAGCTTTAGAGCCTGTGCTGCCTTGGCCAGCAGAATTGTGCGCTCTGAGCCATCGTCCAGTATGGCATATGCCTCCATGCAGTGCTTACCATTACGCAGGATAACCTTGATCACTTTCAGCATTACTGGACTGCAGCCTGACCGTCGATCCAAATAGAACACATCATTCGTCTTCCCGACAGGACAAGAGCTGTTCTCAGTTGCTGGTTTGGAGTTCACATCATGGAGGATGTCTAAATGCTTCCCTTTACATTTTTTGCAGGTAGTCTTGAGACGGCACTGTGCAGCCTGGTGACCTCTACCACAGCGCCAACACTTCTTGTTGGTCTTCACCCACGAGGTCTTCTGCTCTGTACTCAACAGACTGAAGTTCGCACACTCAAATAGTGCTGAGAATTTGAGCAGTACGGACAGTACACCTGTCTGTCCCCTGGCTTGTTACTTACTGACGAAGGTGCTTCACTCACAGCTTTCCTGTCAGGCTGATCTGCTCCGTGTAAGATACTGGTGGGCCGGTTTGACTTAGGATCCCGACACTTGTCTTTCTTTAGGTCTCCATCTGCTTTCCCACTCCCACTGAGGATCTCAAACACAGTCTCCTGCATCTTCAGCTCATACTCTAACCACTCAGCGAAGTGCAGCAGAGTGGGGATGCGGATACGCTGAGGGTACAGATATCTTTTAAACTCTGCTCTCATGTCTTGTGGGAGCTTCTGCAGTAATCTTGTCACATGTGACCCACAATGCAGCTCTATCTGGCCACTCTCTCCAAGATGGTCAAGCATTCCCAATAGCGCTCGTGCTCGCAGCGCAAATCTCTTGAAGCCACAGGTGTCATTGGTGCGGATGTTGGGGGCTTCCATCAATTCTGCGATGCGTCTCAGTGCCAGCTGGTGTGGTTGACCATAGTGTTCAGTGAGGGATGCCATTGTGTCTGTGTATGGCTGCCTGGAATTGGTATAAGAGTCTGAAATTAAAAGAGCCTCATCAAACTTTAGGTGATCCACCAGTATCTGGTATTTAAAGCGCTCAGTTGCATCAGCAGGTAACAAATTGTCCAGTGCTATCTTTAACCGGGTGAATTCTCTGGGGTCTCCTTTTGTAAAGTGGGGAATGCTGGGCTTGGGTCCACGATACACCCGCTCTTGCTGGTGGTGGAAATCCTTTATGTCTGGTTGATGACCTGCTGATGCTCTGCCTGACACAGGGATGCTGAACTCTGAATCACAAACTGAGCCTGTGTCTGGCTCACAGTAAGCTGGGGTGGGCACTGGAGGGTGCTGTGGCATATTCCCCATTCTCCTCATGTGCTCTGTGAGCTCCTCCACCAAGGGGCTGTGTGTAACTGCAGAGGGTGCTGGCATTGGGTAATTGGGGGCCGCTAGCTCTGCTGGAGGTGGCGGCAGTGGCCAGTCATCCTTCTCCTCCTTGAGTGCACCATGGCGTGCACCTGTGGGCTGCATGTTGTGTGGTGGAGGTGGAGGTGGAAGGCTACAGTCCAGTGCTGGCCTGAATGAAGCAGACCGGGGTAACACTGAGAGGGCAGGGGGGGGAGGCATGGGGACCGATCCTGAACCAGTGGTGTTGATCTGTCTCTGCATTTGTATGACTGTGTAGTGCAGTCTCTGGTTGTCCTCCTGGAGCTGCTTAAGAGCCTCCAAAATCACAGAAGTGTCCTGTGCTGCTGGTGGACATTGGGGGGCAGGAGTGCTTTGATACTGTGGTCTGAGGGGCACCGGCTGGCTCGGGTTTCTAGGTGTAGCACTGGCATCCACAGATAACTGGGTTACAGGTGCATGGAGGGCAAAAGGGACCATCTCGGCTGCCATCTCCGCTTCCTCATGATAGGATTCCATACCATGGACCGTATAATCGTCAAACCAAGCTGGTGGTCTTCTCTCACGTCTAGGCCGGGCATCGGCTGTTTGGTTGGACTGGTGGTACATCCTGGTTGATCCACAGCAACTACTCTTCCCGGGTTTCGGCACCAATTTGTTAAGGAGAGTGGCAGTCACTGGTCAGTAATATTTAGTAGCCGCTGTGGTGCATTGGATTAAAATGCCGGAGATGATGTACACTCAATGGTTGTATTTATTGCAGGAATGAATGGAGTTGGTGATGAATATTATTGTCTGAGTTTGTGTATATGTGAGTGTGTGTGGTTCTGGAAAAAAGACAAATACAGAAATACTTACTATTCACGTCAATATAAACATCCACAGCTTAATGCTTAAGGCTAACGGTGACACATATATGAGCCTAGCAGCAACCTGATATAAGCTAGCAGCAAATCTTCACCTAAAAATCACCTAAAGTGTGTAAACTAGTGCATTACATTCTTTCCATAGGAGTTACAGTTAAACACGCTGCACATAAGCCTTCAGAGGGAAAAGGCACGATACAAAACATTATACTAGCAAACTAGCAATGTATACAGTAACCACGAACATATAACAATAATTAAATGACACGCACTTGCGTTAATACCGTGGCCCATAAACAAACACTTGCGTTCTAATAGCACATTTACCACACGGAATATTATTGGCAATCTCAGCACAAATATTACAATATACATAACAAACAATTTGTAACTATGTAGCAGTACTTACAGGTCTTTGAACGCACACAATTTAACAATACAAATACAGTGTCCAGTCCAACGCAATAATCCACTCTGTAAAGGCTATAGCCGTCTCCAATGTATCTGCTCCTTCTCTATTCCCGCCACTGAGCACCCTCAGCGCAAGCATCCCCAGACTCACACTCTGATAAGTTGAACAAGTGGAGTCAGAAGGGGTGCACGCGCTGCAAGCATGACCCAGCGGCGACAACTGGCTGCTTACGTGAACAGCGTTGTGGCTGAAACAGCAGTCCTTCGCAACACCTTGGATAACCAGCAATGTCAAGACCCTTCTTAATAGGAAAAAGATGGCGTTCAGAGAGGCTAAGGAGGACTACAGAAGGAAGGTGGAACAGAAGTTGCAGGAAAACAACATGAAGGAGGCATGCGACAGCATGAAGACTATCACTGGCCTGAAGAAGAGCAGCAGCTCTGTGGAGGGGGACCTGGACAGGGCGAACCAGTTGAACCACTTCTACAACAGGTTTGACTGCCCTGCTCCAGCTCCAATGGCAGTGGTCTGTCCACCACCCCCGGCTGACTCTTGTTTGCGTGCCTGCCCTACCCCCACCTCCCAGCCTCCAGCTCTGCATCCCGGTGACACCCAACGACCTAAGCCACCATCACCTCACGCCCTGCCCCCGCCTGACGCCTCCTTGCCTGTGCCTGTTGAGATGTCCACGACTCTGGCCGCCTTGACAGGGACATCAAGGAGGTGGTCATCCCCCAGCCCCCACACCCCCTCAATACCAGTGCAACACTCACCTCCACCATCACAGGCTATCGTACCCCCACCATCACTGGATATTGCACCCTTCCCCCACATGGCGATCACGAACAATGAGGTGACAACGACCTCAGTCAACAGCCATCAGACATACAGATCCCAGATGCACCCCTCCCCCTCCCCTCACACCCCAGATCATCACAGCAGATCAAGTAAGAGCTCAACTAAAGAAACTTCACACCAATAAGGCAGCGGGGCCTGACAGACTGTGCCCAAGGCTACTCAAGGCCTGTGCTGCTGAACTGGGGGAGCCACTGAAGCACATCTTCAATTTGAGTCTACGCCTCGGACAAGTTCCCACACTGTGGAAGACATCATGTCTTTCTGCCTCACTGTTTGCATGCTATATTAGCACATATGCAAACCCCTCCCTCCATGCCACAGCCAAACTGTGGCCACACTTATACCTTTTCTTAATATAGTTATATATATATATATATATATTTATTTATAGACTTTATTATTGCACTGTTGCACTGTTGGACTTACTCATTTGACACTCACTCACACAAAGCACCTTACCTTACCTTACTATGCACAGAGAATCACAGGCTCAGTCCCTGCCTCAGTCATTGCAAGCGCCTCTTGATTGATTAATCACCCACTATGTGGATACTGTTTTTAGAATTGATTTAGATTAAGTGTTATTTAGTATCATTTGTATTTTAGTATATTTAGTACGTTCTTTATCTTCTACTGTCCTTATTGCTTAGTTGTGTTTTTTATATTATATACTTTTAATTACTTTTTCTGCTGTTAGTGAATGTGTGTGTGTGATGTCTGTATGAGACCTTGAATTTCCCCTAGGGATCAATAAAGTATCTATCTATCTATCTATCTATCTATCTATCTATCTATCTATTTAGGGCTTCGAAAACAAAAAGTAAAACTTTAAAATGAATTCTGTATTTGACAGGTAACCAATGGAGTTGGGCCAGCACATATGTGCATATGTTTCTTTGTTCCAGTAAGAAGCCTAGCTGCTGCATTTTGGACTAATTGAAGTCTAGCAAGGGTAGATTGGTTCAGACCTAAATACAGAGAGTTACAATAGTCCAGCCTAGATGTAACAAAAGCATGGGTTACAATTTCTAATTCAGTATATGAGAGCCAGGACTTTCATTTAGCTATTCTTAGTTGAAAAAATAGGCTACACTAGGCTTTAACTGTGTAATATTTTGTTATAACTGGTAACATATTCTGATACATGCTACACTGTATCTCAACAAATTCTGATACATGCTACACTGTAGCATACTAGTGACAGTAACAGAGACACAAAAAGACATGACACAAAAGAGTATATTTACTTATACTGAACATCCCTTACAAAAAATAACTACACTACTACTACATACTACGTATCCAAACGGCAGTTTTCTGAATATCTAAACTGCAGTTTTGGAGGAATTATTTACAGTTCTTATGCAGGAAATGCAATATTTTGGAAATGAAAAAACGCCATTGCATTGCATAGTACTTTACTGCAGAAATGCAATATTTTGGACATATCATTAAACATCATTGTAGCCTACTGCACTGTAGCCTAGTGTACTTCGAAAAAAACTATAACTTGTGTAAGGGATAGGCTAGGCTATGCAGGTTTGCTAATCATGTCCTGCTTTAAAACCAGCCAAGGGACCTACCTTGGAAAACTGTAGATGAATATTGTTGAAGTCAAGGCGATGAAGGTCACCTATAAAAGGCAACGGACGCGGCCCAGGAGGAAAGTTATTTGGACGTTTGTTTTTGATGAAGTCATAAATTAGAAGGAAAACGGTGAGAAACACAAAAACACTCCTAATGTCGAGCAAATAAAAAATAAATAAGATCGATGTCATTTTGGTAACAGACTGAACTTTAGGCTACTAAACTCGTCACTTCAAACAAAAAACTGCTTCCGTTCAGTTTTTAAACAAACAAACTGGGTGTTAACCAGTTGGCAGCGAAGTCAAAACAACCAAATTAAGTCATTCCTTTGATAGTCACGTCTGTGTTTGATAAATGTATTTCACCCACTCTAGCCTTTTCTCTAGACTTTTTTTGTCCGGTTTTGCGTGCATTCAAAATCATAGGCTATAATCCTGGCAAGGATAGCAGCCATAAACCTAAAGTCTTTCAGAGTTGCTTCAGAAGCACAGAAAGAAAGCGGCGGCACCCTCATCTTTTGTCGTCCAAGCTATTTGTATAAGTTTAGATCACAGTGATCAACTTTTCATTTACTTCATCTGGGTTTTTGTTTTACTTCTGAAGCCTGCAAATGTCCTAGTTCTGTTCAGATTGGAACGGACAATAGGCATGTGTACTAGGCTACAGCCTCCAGACACAAAATGCAAATGCCACACATTGCAAAAAACTGCTTCTAACCAAGTGCTATTCAACTTATATTAGGTGGCCTAGTTGTTCTTGTTTTAGTAGCTTATAAAGAGATTTTCCTAGCACTTTCTCATATTTTTTTCCCATTTTTACTTAATTGACTTCACAGATTAAGAAATAGTGAGGTGAGGTGAACATAGGCATAATGATCTTTGCTATGTTTAACTGAATAGCATGCTGCTTGCAGTTCACACAGTGTACCTGATGCATGGCTTACTTTAGTTTAAGATTAATCTTGTATAGACAGAGATACTGGTGAATACTGTGGGTGCATCTCCCTTGATGCACATCGTTGATAAAGCCTGTTTCCTGATTGACCTTCCTGACTGAGTCTCCAGATGAATATGGTAGTAAAAATATTACTAAGACTGTAGCCTAGGAACACTAGAGTAATATATTATAGAGGTATACATCATAGAAGTATTATATAACCACTATACTATCTTATAGTAGGTCTACTATAGAAATCTTATTGTATTACCATTACCACAATAGGGAATTTCTACTACATACTGATTGTAATCACAAACAGAAAACACACACACACACACTATATATATATATATATATATATATATAAAAGAGAACATTATATAAAAAGGGAACACAAATACATTCAACAAATAGCTCACACAGCAACCCCACTGCAAAGCTCCCAGCTGCACTGCATTTGGCATAACTCCAAGGTTTTTTTTTCTTTTCAAGCAATTTACTTTGGACGAACTTTACTCCCACCGCACAGTGTTATCAAGCATAAACTTTCACATTTTATAAACAAAGGAACTAAGTCCCACCCATCCCATCCCCTCACTCAGGAAGAATTTGCAATGGGTTACATAACACAGCATATAGTCTCCTCTCCCAACAGAGGGGCATTCACATAGTAAGACTCTTTTGAGGACATGTCCAGTCATGATACTAAACTTGTTGCTAGATTTGCTTGACTTAAAAGCATGGTTAGTGGTTATTTGTGTTCTCTTGATTGTAGTGGATATAGTCAAAAACAAAGATCCTCCCAATTATCCACCTGGACCATGGCCTCTCCCAGTAGTTGGGAATGTCTTCACAGGAGTAGATTTCAAAACTATGGACAAGGTAGGAAAATAATATTCCACATTGTCATTGCACACAAAGAAGTAGGGGAGAACTGGCACAATTGTAACACTTTTTTATTTTTCCAATTCAAACTCGATTTACACAAAGACGATAGACTTGAGAGATGTGAAATTTGACTAGAACAGAGTCGTACATGTCTACTCCATGAAAGTTGAAACAGAATTTAAAAGTGTTCTACTTGCCCTGTGAAGAAGAGCCATGTAATAAGTAAGGGATAATGTATAGAACGCCGGTCATTATTGGGTTGATAGCCTTCCAATTCTGTCCTGCTGAAGCAGCACACTGATTGGCTTGAAAAGTGTATAGTCCCAGCACCTTAATTGGCGTATTTCCCACAGACAAAGTTCAGGACCATGCACAGATACGTGCAGAGTTTTAAATGATTATTTTATTATTTTTGAGGGAACAGAGTGGATGGAAAAGCTAGAGTTACATGATAAGCAACGATTAATTATACTTATTATACGGCTCTTCACAATGCTAGTAGAACGCTCCATTGACTTGAATGGGATTTCCCAAAGTTCTAGCGGTAAAATAAATTCATGTAATTACCGCTGCAAACATATAATTACCGCTGTCAATGGCATGGTCCTGAACTTTGTCTGTGGGAAATAAGCCAATAAAGGTGCTGGGACTATACACTTTTCAAGCCAATCAGTGTGCTGCTTCAGCAGGACAGAATTGGAAGGCTATCAACCATAAAAAACTTTTTTAAAACCATAAAAACTATTTGTTAACTAAGTAAGTAAGTAGGAATATCTCTGACCTCCTGACAAGTTACACTGTGTTTACTTTTTAAAGCTGGCTGAGGTGTATGGAGACGTGTACAGCCTGAGGTGGGGCAGTGAAAAAACAGTGTTTATATCAGGATACAAAATGGTGAAGGAGGCCCTGGTTACTCAGTTGGACAGTTTTGCAGACCGCCCAATCGTTCCTCTTTTCCACAAGGTCTTTAAAGGGATTGGTGAGTAAAGAATCTGATGCTAAACTGCATGATTGGCATTGTGACATGCCGGTTCTGCAAGGCCATGCTGAATGTAAAACATTTGCGTTGTATGTCTTTGAATGAAGGTATTGCCTTGAGTAATGGGTATATGTGGAAGGTGCAGAAGAAATTTGCCAATGCCCATCTGAGACACTTTGGCGAAGGAAAGAAAACCCTGGAGCTTCACATTCAGCAAGAGTGCCACTACCTTTGTGAAGCATTCAAGGAGGAACAAGGTGTGAGTCACATAGAAACAACACTGAACTGTCAAAGACATATTATTTCCATGCTTAGATATTAATGCATGCTTATTGTAACACCAAAACATATGCCACTACAGCTGTTAGCGAAAGCAGTGTCAGTAAATATCAATGAGGCCACACATGGCTGGTTAAGCTGTTGATTATTAATGAAAGACTATTGACCTAAGGTCTAGCTTCAAAGAGTGATTGATTACTAGAAGTAGATCTGTCAATCTATTTCTGATTTTGACATTTATTACCTTTGGTTCATAGGGGAAGGGACAAAGTCAGTGTAGCGCTCTTTGGCAGTCAACACTCAATATTCAGTGATTCATTCCCACTGCTGTTGTTGTCATTGTGGAGGCATGCCATTACACAAAATAACGAGCAATAATAGTTCTCAAATTTCCTTATATTATTCCGACGAGGGAAATCTGCTGAACACACTGAAAAATCTCCCTGTAAGAGAGGTGTTACCATAGATACTGCATTGGACTCTTGAACGTATACATGTCAGTAGAACTCAATGAACAATGGGGCATCCATAGATGTATTATATCTATGGGGGCATCTATGTATATATATATCTATGGGGGTTACAGTCACTAGGTCATCAGCAGCAGCATGCTTTTAATAGGCCAGACATGCTTAATGACTGTCTTTGTTGTTTGTTTTGTCCACAAGAGCCGTTTGATCCGCAGTACACGCTGTGCAGTGCAACAGCAAATGTCATCTATTCAGTCGTCTTTGGGCGTCGGTTTGAGTACAGTGATGAGCAGTTCCAGAACGTTCTCCGGGCAGATGCTGAGGCGGTTATATTGGCAGGGACTGCACAGGCACAGGTCAGTGATGCACACGTTGCAAAATCCACAATTCTGATTCTTCACAATCAGGGCTGTAGTGGAGATAAAACACAGTTTATCCACCTCTGAAATTTCAGCCATATCTACCTCTCAAAAGAGTTTATTCGGCAACTGAAACTTTTAACATTCAAAAATCACACTGTATTATCCACAATCATAATATGTACACTCATCAACACTCTAGGAACCATTTAATACCACTGGTATTGTTATAAACATTGGGCAATAACTTCCATCATCAAACATGTTCTGAATGCCTTTTTTAAAAATCCGATACCGCATGGCGCAGTCCACCTTAACGTGATAACAGAATTGATAGTTTACCTCTTATTTTACCACAAACACTCCTGTTCACAATGCACCATGATCAATTTTGATCCACATTCTCATGTTCATCTGTGTCGATGTTCTACTCCTTCCCAGCTGTACAACGCCTTCCCAGGCCTCTTCCACTACCTGCCAGGTCCCCACCAGACCGTTCACTCCAACTATCGGATATTCAAAGACTTCCTGCGACAGCAGATTCTGAAACACGTTGAGGACAGGGATCCGTCAGACCCACGTGATTATGTAGATGTGTTTCTGGGTGAAATGGAGAAGGTGAGACAGGTAGCCATTGGAATCCCAGACACCCATTTGCTTTTTTGTGATGTTATCTTTTTTTAAAGATAACATTAGATTACATCACATTGACATTACATTTGTGATAGAACACCATTATGCAACATTAACAAGGTAAACTGACATCGGAAGTTCATCCAGTATGCTGTAGCAAGGGCTGTTGCCCTTCCTTTTCTCTGCCTTTCAGAGTACTGATGAAAAGGCAGGATTTAATTTAGAGACCCTGATTGTCTGCACCCTCGACATGGTTGAGGCTGGCACAGAGACTGTTGCCACTACAATGCGCTGGGCCCTGTACTTCATGATGAAGTATCCTGAGATACAGCGTAAGTGATCAATCTGGTTTTTTAAATCATTATTTTACATACAACATTCATTCCAGTTGTCACTAGAGACCATGAAAATGCTCATCTATGTATATGATTTTTTTACAAACAACAATGCTATGCCTACCAGTGCATAATGTATAACAATGACATTATGAATGAGATATGACATTTAGTACTGATCACAGTACATCAGAGGTTTCCACACTATAATCAGCAGCTTTAAGTGTCTACGTATGTCTAAGCCAGCAGATCTATTTCTCTATTGCAGAAAAGGTCCAGGCTGAGATAGACAATGTGATCGGCCAGTCACGGTTCCCGAACATGACTGACAGACCTAAACTGCATTACACTGAAGCAGTCATCCATGAAACTCAGAGGTTGGGAAATGTTGTGCCACTAGGATTTCCAAAAATGGCATCCAAAGACACCACCCTGGCTGGATACTTTATACCCAAGGTGAATGATCTTTGACCTTTCAATCATCTGAGCAAAACCACATGCTTACCCTCCTAGCTCATTGAACCCCCATAAGTATGGAGAGCAAGGGGGAAAAGTGTGTGTGTGTGGAAAAAACCAACCAACCAAACAAACAAACAAGAATAGCATTTAAGCTGTTAAACTTCAAGCCCTTTGTGAACACAGCCTAAATTGTTTGGAATTTATTAATAAATGGTATGATGTTGTTTTTTCCTGTTCAGGGAACAGCGATAACCGCAAACCTGTCATCTGTGCTCCATGATAAAAATGAGTGGGAGACACCTGATGTGTTTAACCCTGAACACTTCCTGGATTCCGAGGGACACTTCCGCAGGAGAGATGCTTTCTTTCCGTTTTCAGCAGGTGACCAAATATCAAGCCCTAAATCTATTTTTAAAACTGTCATCACACATTTATAAAACTTCAGTACATGTTATCACATTATTCCACTGCTTGTTTGAATTTCCCATTGTCCTACGTAATTTAGAACGACCATTAACCGTATGTTATCTGCACACCTATGAAGTAGATCCATTTTTTTGGCCGTATCACACAGTATATTAATTCGCCGAACTCGTGAAGTTTAAATGAACTGTCACGTTGCATCCGAGCTGTAAAATGCAGACGTTCAGAACATTGCAACATTGTAGCATATGACGGAGGTGGCTTTTAGCTAGATGGATGACAGCAGGCTAAGTAAAATAGCGATGTTTCAAAGCTAAAGTTCATCAGAATCTTGGCCTCGACCGTGCATTAACTTCTGTGAACAGACCACCGTGTGGTCCATTATCCCTTACTTATTATTACGTCATTATCAAACTGACATGATTGTTGTTGCCGTGATAGTCAATGACTAAGCAATCAACAGACAGATTGTTGTTGTTGTTACTGACTCTTTTTTACAATGCTTTTTATCTGAGTACATTTAGGTCCGGTATGTATCTTCATGTTGTCACATGTATTCATACCCCCCAGGGAAGAGAGTTTGTCTAGGAGAGCAGCTGTCTCGCATGGAACTCTTCCTGCTGTTTGCCTCGCTGCTGCAGAGGTTCACCTTCTCCGCAGTCCCAGGTGTGGAGCTCAGCTTGGAAGGAGTGATAGGCTTCACCTACTCGCCTCCTCCCCACAAGATCTGTGCCAAGCCTCGGTGATGTCCAAGCCCTCTTCCTTCAGAAACACACAAAGAAACAAACAAAGATAGTCTCAACATAATAGGATCACTTTGAACATGAACATCCTGAAATGGATGTCATATCATGTGAACCATAGAACCATGTAATGGCGAGATGTTTATTTAGATTAATGTCTAGCATGCATGTCTGATTGTGAAAAACCTAGTCCTAGTTGTGAGAAACCACTCCTTTTAAATGTATTAGCCTGCTTAATATCAAGAATATATAAATCACTGTGTGGTCAAAAAAGTCTTAAATAGAAATAGTTCTTTCTTAAGCTGATGATACAAAAGGCTACTTTTTGTAGGCTTTTTTTACCCATGTTTATGGGTAATTGTTGTGTATTGTTGTTTGGCCACATTCCAATTGATATTGGATTCAATTTTGTTTCAGTAGTACTTTAATCATCAGTAAGGTAATTGTCATTGATAATCTCATCGCATGGAACTGTTTTTGTGGTTAGCTCAAAATAGCTCAAAATAGCTCAAAAAGCTCCAATTGCTCCAAACCATTGGATTGTTTTCACCTGTTGCTAGTCATTTATGTTATGGAAGAATATTAAACTCAAAAGTTTTCTATGTGTGTATCAAGTTTTGAAACTGTAGAAATTATTTGTAACTGTAAAAATGATCTGTATAGTAATCAAAAACAGTTACAAATCTTTTCTGCGAGTGCACAGACTTTTTCACCACCTTATGAGAAGTGTCTCATATGTATTGTGTGTGTGTGCATCAGGATTTGTAACTGTAAAACTAATTTGTGATTTAAAAAAAAAAAAACATTTTAAGATTTTAAGTATTACTCATATATCCTTCACTTATATATTCCACAGGTACTAAACCTTCCACAGTTGCTTGTCTTTGAATTACAAAGCTATTCTGCCATTACGAATCTCTGCCGCTCGCACAAGTAAATTTTCTGCAAGTACAAATACTTATGAGACTGTTCTGGCACTTCCTGTTGAATAGCCAATGGCTATGCTCAGGTTTGGCTATTCAACAGGAAGTGCCAGAACAGTCTTTTGAGTCTATTATTCTTCCATAGTATGTCATTTGGCTTCAAAACAAATGCACATGTGCATGTCCAGGGGGAAAGGCTCAAGCCATGAGAAGTATTTACAATGGAAAGGTAAAATAAAAGTAGTAAAAGTAAAGATGCCTTTAAAAAATGTGTGAGAGTGTGTATTCACAGTGCCCTTCACTAGTATGTATTTTGTATTTTCTGTGGTGATAGCTTGCCTCTTTTGCAAGTGGAGGGTTATAAGTGCAGAAAAGGAATGTGTGGACTTCTATTCACCCTTAGGTTTTCCAGGAAAACTTGTCTGAATCCAGTTTACATAACCGGCTGTCCAGCTGACGCACCCCCTCCACACACACACACACACACACACACATACACACACATTTTTAAACATAGCGACAGCTCTCTTCCTGCTCTCACGGGAAGCAACCCCAGAGCTTGCTAATGCTCTCACACACAACAATCTGCAGGGCTTTTGTGTTAGTCCACCATGTTTTTCCGAACTCTCTGACCGAGCTTGTATGTGATCTTACGGGCTGCTGCCTGCCTGTGAAACCTTTAAATAGTCTATTAGAGTATATTGTGTGAGTGCTGGGTGGGTTTGCCTTTGTTAAGGGATTCTTTCTGTTATTTGACATAATGTTATGTTTTGAAAGCACATTATTTTAAACATGCCTGTTTAGCTGTTCAACAATGGGGAATGGTCTTCATGTCTGGAATAAAAAGGGGTAGTAAGTTTCACATAGGGTAAGTGCTTGATATTGAACATGAGCCTGTGTGTCTGAAAATAAAATATTGTATTTCATCATTTGAATGTACCATCAATGTGTAGAAATAGCAGCAAGATAGTTATATTGTTGTAATACTACAAGACTAACTTCTGGCCATCTAAGCCAAAGCCTTTTGTGCCTCTGAACAATAATCCTTGTTATCTCAATATCCATGTTATCTCAAATCCTAGGGGTTGCCCTGGAATAGGTCAAAGTAAACTTGAGTAAGCAACATTAAATGTAAATGTAAATCAGGTTTCTAGGCTAAGTATAGTTGTCTATATAAGGAATTTGGTCTCTGCATGTATCCCATCCGTGACTTAGTGAACACACAGCGAGGTGAAGTACACACTAACCCAGAGCAGTGAGCTGCCTTGTTACAGCGGCGCTCGGGGAGCAGTGAGGGGTTAGGAGCCTTGCTCTAGGACACTTCAGCCGCTCCTACTGTTGCGTTTTGTGTCCACTCTGGTGTCAACGGGGCTCCCGTAACACAGTAGAGATCGCTACTCCTGTAGGTGTGGGTGCGCTCGTCTTCGGACTGTGAGGATTTCACAGGGTAAAAGAGGAGGTATGCGTTTTGTGACTACTCTGGTGTCTAAAGGGATTCCCTTTAACACAGTTGAGATCGCTACTCCTGTGTGTAATTGTCTTCGGACTGTGATAATATCACAGGGTAAAAGAGGAAGTATCTTTCAGTGTATGTGTCTCATGCGAGGGCCCCTTTTCAACGGGTTTAGGATGTACGATAGGGTTGACTTTGTTGAGAGGTTTTCTCTATCTGAATCAAATTCCCTAATTTGGGGTTTGGGGGCTAAGGAAGGTGGACTACTTCAGAGTCACTTTCTATCTCTTAGTCGCTGTTCCCTATTCCCTTGGTTCGTACTTCAATATGTGGTTAACTTCACTAAAAGAGGAAGAAATTCAGAGCTGTATTTGCAAGAGTTGTTTGTCATCAAAATCTGAGAGAGGTCAAAAACTCACTACGGACGTTCGTCTGGCCGTCCAGATTTGAGAGAAAATCAACTACCCTATTATTTGGGGATTCTTGTCAAAATTAAATTAAAGCTCCTTTTTATGACAATTCTTGTAACATATAAGCACTTCAATTGACCACAACGGATCTATAACCGTTTAAGTCCTATCTCCAAATACACATGTATTTATCAGACAGATTTCCGTATCCTCGCTTGGGTGTGTGATGTGCGTTTAGACCACAATGGGTCCTAGACCTTAGTTTCACAAACAATTTTTCACAACAAATAAATTTGCTAACAAAGCCTATTTGGATTTTTGTCTGCCCTGGAGCATAGAACTTTCCTTCCTAAATGCCTGGCTGAGTTCTCTACTCCTGTGTGTGTCAGTGCGTGCGCAGTATATTTTTTGCCCATATACAGTGTCTTAGAAAGTAGCCCTCAAACGGACGCTTACTCACCCGGAGCGAAGATTTTTGGGGCAGAGCCCCTGTTGTAAGGCGTCCGGGGTTCTCAGCAACACAGGAGAGGCAGAAAAATACGAGAAAACGCTAGACGGTCTTTTTACAAACCCCTAATCAAAGGTTAGGATTTTGACTTTTATTAAATACAAATAAAAAAAATACAAAGAAAGAAAACTGTCTAAGTCTAAAAGCAAAATGCTCGATCCAAAGAAAAAAAGAAGATCCAAAAAAGCCCTGAACAAGGGGCCGTTCTCTTTTTATACCCCTCTCGGTCAGATAGAACATGTCCAAATTTGGTATTGTGTCTTGCCATGAAATATTGGTTCTGCTTTTTTGTTTTTGTTTGGTTGCCAGTCAGCTTTTTGTTTTGCTGACAAACAGTTTCTTACAGCTGGTACATTATGTTCTTACATTCTGTCTTTACATTTTGTTCAAAGCACATCTCATTTAGCATACAGTAACACACTTTAATTCTAACACAACCTTTTCATATCTAAGCAAACACATTTTATGTAGCAAAACATTTTAAGTTTTATAAGCAAACTTTCTTATATATATTTAAGAAAAAACACCCTTTAAGTTTAAGCAAAATCATAACAGATTATTCTAGAAAAAAAACAATTTATGCTTTTAATTAAGAAAACACACTTAAATTCTAAACTTCTAAGTTTTTAAACATTATAAGTCTAACTTGTTTCACACTGGTTGTCTATCATTATCTTGCAGCATTTGCACATTTTTATTTGTTTTAAAGCAAGCTGGATTTAAGCAGTTATATGACTAAAACTCTTTTAATAGTAAATCATGAGTTTGATTATTAATTATTATCACATCTTCACATTGTAAAGTCACGCTACACTACAGATCGGGGATCGAACCGGCAACCTTTCGGTACCAAGCCCAAAGCCCGCCACGGCTGCCCACATTATAGGCCTAATGTTTTGCATGAAAATGAAAAGAGTTGCAATAGGGAGTATATTTCTTTTGGTATGAGGATCTACACAGGCACAAATGAATCACTAATCATGGAAACATGTTTCCATAAGCGTACAAGCATCATTACCCTGCTATTTGAGAGAGAAAGAGGAGGGAAAAAATCAAAAGGAAGCTGATTTAAACCAAAGAACAAAAAATCCATATTAAGTTTGTCTGGTCAGAGAGAAACATTCTTTTGGGTTCCAAATCACCTGCATGAACTAAAAGAATGTTCCCATAGGGGCATTTCATGTTAAATCATGTCATATCAGATAAGGGTGTTGCTCCACCATTTCTGATGTTGTTGACCTTGTCTAAGAATGGGTCCCAAACCAAGTCCTGGGGAAGACCAGGAGTAATACTTTTTATCCCCTGGAGATATAAAATACTCTTTTCTAATTGGCTGCAAAATTAGAAAAGAAAGTTTTCACATAGATCTCCGTTTCTTGAGATCACTGAGTTCTGTCCTTATAAGGTAAAACTGATTGTTTTCGGGGGTTTTCCCAATCTCGAGTTGCTACAGCCAGCAGCTAACGCAGCCAGGCAGCTACAGCACTACACTCTGGGGGCATGTCTGTGAGATCCCATGTACAGTGCTGTAGCTGCTAGTAGCTGCCTGTACTGTACGTCATGAGTTCTTTGCCTCTGCCTAGTCCATGAATTCTGTAGGCTATATATAGTGATACCTCAGCAGCCGTTGTCCCTTACTTAAAATATCAATGTTCAAACATGGCTCCCAACATAAGACATTTAAAATCCAAGGGCAAAGAAAATATGAAAACATTGAAATTTAACAAAAATCTTCGGTCTTCATTTTGGGACCTAATTAAACATTATGTAGTAGACAAGCTTTGAGCAAAATCTGAGACTGTGCAACCCTTTTCCTTGATACTGTGTGATTGACATAGAATGACCCTTTATTACCCTACATTTATTACCCTGCAATAACAACATGGATGTTCCCTAGCCTTTGCACCAACATCTAGCTGCTCTAGAGTAAACAGTCAGTGAAGGATTAGGTCTTTTGCAGTACAATAACCTTTTCTCAAACATGCAGCCTAATATGATATTGAATTTGCTTGACCTAAAGGGCTTAATGCTTTTTATTGTCATATTCCTTCTAATTTTCAACTACCTGACGAATCGAAAACCTCCAAACTATCCCCCGGGGCCATTGGCATTACCCTTCGTGGGAAACCTCTTCAGTATTGACTCCAAACAACCACATATTTACCTAACCAAGGTGAGAAAAAAACTCAACTTCTTCTTTTCCCATATCATTAAAACAAATGCCATTGAATAGCTTTAATGATCATTTATACTGTATATTTTACATAGTTTATTGCAAACATGTTCATTCTGCTAGAGAAGACGGTTAAAGTAGCCTCAAGCTCTAGCCTACAGGTAACTGTGGTGAAAATGGAAAAATTACTATTTTACTCAGTTGCAGTTATGATAATAATGATGAAATATTCATGACTAGACCGAAATTACTTTGTATGTTAATTGAATGCTAGGCCTAGGCCTAGCTCTTTGTTGCACAGTGTTTATTTAATGGAAAAGGAATATAAAAAATAAAGCAGTAGCCTAGTAATTTATCGATAGCTCACCCACACCAGAAGTAAACAGCCCTACTGTTTTATAATTAACTAGGGCTTTGTCCATGTCGTCATCTACAATTGTGAGTCACCATACTCTATTCACTTCATAGTTAAGGGCTCTAAGATCCCAAAGCTACCAGATCCAGCTTGCTGTCAGGTGAAAATTTACTCCAGAGGTAATAGAGACAGAGATATAGCTTTCAGAAAAATATAGTGATCATTTTCTATGGAGTTCAGAATAGGAAACTTCCTGTTGGGATTTTGGAAACAGCCCAGGAACATCACACACCTTCCATGTATGCCAGAACCACCTTAAAAAGAATCATTTTATTTTCACCTGACTACAGAATACAATTCCAGTCAAAGCTTTTTCCCTGGCATGCCTTTTAAATAAGCTGTTAGAATGGCCACTTCTGACTTTTGGCCATGGTGATCCCAAGAAACTACTTTTTCTGTATCTCTTAAACAGTGACCGTTAGGGATGTTTTGCCTCTCAGCCCACCCTTCTCACTGTGTGTAGGGGTAAGATAGACTTGGTTCTTTTCCCAGGAAAGTTTATCCATTTGATTCTGAATTACTGTTTTAATTGTAAATACTGTATAGACTTTGTTATACTCATGTCCTGACTTATAGAGGACAATAAACATTCTCATTTTTTTAATTGTGTGTTATCTTGTATTTACCATGTCAAAGAATGACTAGGGTGTTTGACATCTCTGTAACTTCAATTTTATACTGTACCTAAATAAAACAGTGTACACTGCTTGAACGTATAAGCACTCTGTTTACCTTTTCGAAGTTGAATGAAAAAATGAATGAAAAGATTTTCAAGGGGGTGCCAATGGCACAAGTGTTTTTGTTAACAATATTTATTTCATTATGGGGATATTCTTTTCTTCACAGAAAGGCTGTTTTTTCCTCTTTGTTTTCAATGAAAAATGCCAAAAGATGATTTTTAAACCTCTTTTTTATTCATCACCAATGAACAATGGCATGTATTATTTTCCCCCCTTAATGTGTTATATTGTGGTATAGCTATCTGGGGGATATGATATGATATTGTGATATGACATTTTGGTAATATTGCAAAGCTAAACAGATGTTAGCCTAATGTTACTGGATAGCCCTTAAAGGTTGTATCTGTAGGCCCAAACATAATGATCATATTCATGTAACTTTCCTCACGATCCGCTGGCTGCCCGCCCCATAAGCAGACCGTCAAAAAACGTGTCTCTTTAGGCAGCCTAGGCTCCGAGACATATAGGCTACACAAAAACAATAGACCGCAACAGTGCTACTGTGGGTACCTGATCTGCACGGGTTACCAGTTACCACTACCAGAAAACAATAAACTCAGGCGAATTATCGAACAGCAATCAACATTCTGACCAATGAAATTCTGGAAGTGCAACGGCTAATAGACCAATCAGAATGTATTTTATGTATTTTGTGACGTAATCATGCAGATCTGGTAACCCGTGCAGACAGTGGTGTGATTGGCTGGTTTGTGTGACGTCACCTACGACTGCAAACAACGCTGTCTGATTAACCCTGCTGTAATCGTGGAAAAATAAGCTAACTTTAGGTTATACTTTGATCTATTTTTATGTTTCTTAAGTGTAACGCTATTGCATTGCTGTTTGACAGTAGTGAAATCAACCATAAACTAGCTCATATTTGCGAGTTATTTAGCTAATGCTATTGTATTGCTGTTTGACAGTAGTGAAATTTAGTGTAAAAACGGTGGATTGCATGTTTTGCATGCAAATACCTGTAAAACTGAAACATAAAAATCTATGCAGTTTTTGTAATGTCAACAATAGCCAGTATTTTGAAACCTGGTGTACTTTGATTGACTGCATGTACCTTGTGAAGTGAAAACAAGTGTTATTCTATGACAGAATAATTTCATTTTGTGTCTGATTTCCAGTGTTTTGGTAAAGTTAGTGTGTGCAGAGAAAGATGTGTTAGTATATGTTTAACAAAATGTGTTTTTGAGAAGAAAATTATCCATTTGGCCAATTGTGTTTTGTAGGTGTGAGTCTGTGTTAAGAGTTTAGAAAAAGTAGGCTATCTGAAGTATGGTTAAGCGCTTGTTAGCGATTGAAAAAAACTGTAGGCTAGAAGTTTGCAATTTAGGAGCCTACTGCAACAAATGTTTTCTTTAAATTACAAACAGTAGGTAAGACTGTATGTTTTGGTGGCTAGCTGGGTAGTTCTGTATTTCAAGGTTTGACAGGCTAGTTCGCAATTCAAATTTCCACTGGAGCTCCAAGCGGATTTCTACACGCAACCTTCAACACTGTTTACAGCTCTTTGAGTCACGGTAACATGTATTTTTGTACATAGCTAATTTAGATATAGGTGTGGGTGCTTGTGTTTCTTTAGGAATCCGCCGTCTTGGTTTGTATAGAAATGAATATTAAGTGACACATGTAAGAGGTTGGAAATACATACATACATCGATGTTTGATGGCTAGCTAATAAGTGAGTCTACACTGAGGTTGGAAATACGTTCCTATAAGTAAGACAGTACATCGATGTTTGGTGGCTAGCTGGTAGTTCTGTATTTCAAGGATTGACAGGCTAGAAGTTTGCAATTTAATACTGAAACTAATGTTTTATTTGTTTATATTACAAAAACGGTAGGTAGGCCTATAGGCAGTGGTTAAATTGGCTTTTGTAAGGAGGGGGAGCCCTTATTTACGGTGAATGGTCATCATTCAAAATCGCGCTGTAAAATGACAATGTGTTTTTACACCAAATGGGCTCTTTTTCCAGTATTAATGTAAGGTAGGACTACTATTGTTGGGAGGGGGGTGATTTCCTGTAATCTGGTGCATTTTGGGGATGGCCAATACTAAATTCAATCAGATTCATAGCCTATCCTGATTTGTTGATATTGAGGCAATGATTCCGTGCAAAGGCTTGGGCTTCAGGTCCCCCTGACCCCTTGGGCCCCTGGGCCTGGGCCCGGTAGGCCCGTGCAGTAATCCATCCCTGGCCTACTTTATTGTTATTTTTACCTTTAATGTTGTGCCTCTCTTTAGGGGTTTTCTACTAAATGCATAGTTCTATAGCCTACTTCAAAATGACTGATTCTGCACAGTTCTGGGTTTACATCTTCAATCTCTACCGCCCCTCAAAACATCTTCCAGGGTCCATTTCATCGTCATCAGGGGTGTCACTAGGCCTAAACTGCACTGGGACACAAGCCCCCCTAGGGGGGTCCGGGGGCATGCTCCCCCGTAAGAAAATTTTGTATATTTTAACATTTAAATGCATCAATCTGGTGCACTTTCAAAAGAAATTCAGAGGTTAGACTTAATAATTACATAATATTATATAAAATTATTATAAAATATATGGATGGAAATATTTGTGCTGTAGCCTAAAGTATTTTGCGGTTCAGAGTTTTAACCATGCACACACAGAATAGTTATGATACTGCAATAAATTCACAACCACAAAGCATATTTTCAAAAATAGGTCAAAAATAGTGTACATTTCAGCACTCCATGAAATTATGCAGTAGCCTGTAGCAAAACAACCTGTGTTCAGCTAGTTAATCTAAGGCTTAAGCTAGTCATATTGGTTATTGAGTTATATTGGTCATTGTAATGAGCATCTATACATGCTATATCTTCCTTTTTTTCAGGACAGTCTGGGCTACCCATATCTGGGAAAGTAGATGTGATAATATTTGTCTTAAATGCAATATGTCTTATGTCAGCCTTTATATCAAGAAAAAATAATTTGCGTCTCATGATTTTTCCCCTCATATTTTTGCATTCATGGCATTAAGAAGCATTATATTATATTAGTATATTATATTATATTAGGCTATATTATAGCATCTGGCAATATAACAAACATGATGGTTGGATACTCAAATAAGCAATTTACAGAAACGTTTCTACTGACATACTGTAGGCTAAATAGTTTAGATGAGAATACATTATAATTTTGGCCCAAAGTTGGAGACCATGTAGAAATGTATTGCAATATAAAAAAACGGATTACTCGGGAACCGCTAATTGTTGTAGCCTACAGATGTATGCGTTATATCCTCGTATTCGGCAAGGTCTGCTGTTTATTGTGATACGGTTCGCCTTGTGTTGAGTGAATAGTTTGTGCAGAGATGTGTGCAGAATGCAAATATGACTAGGTCTACATTTCATTACAAGTTCAATGTTAAGTTTCTCGCGAACCATTTATCACAGCCACTTGGCGTTAATATCATTGGACAGCTTAGATTCCGCTCGTTCACGTGATATCTGTGTGACGAGTACACCGCGAGAAATTAAACCTGAACTTGAGATTTTACTGGGCCACGGAAGTTCAATATTAGGCTAGTCTTGCTAATTATTCAGTCTCATATGCCATGTATTTGCCAGGAGATGAAAAATAATTCTAGTGGAATAATAATATTTGGTGCTGAAGGAGACGGAGCTGCGCTCCGGCCCAATTTAACCTCTGCCTATAGGTGTTTGGGTGATTGGGCGGCTTGCCGGCTAGTTCAATATTTGAGGGTACCTGATCTGCACGGGTCAGGGTACCTGATCTGCATGATTACGTCACAATAGATGATGGGCGGCTAGTTCAATATTTCAAAGACACTTGCGTTCCTTCCTGTAGCCTACGTTGGGTCCTTCAACAGAAAACAATAAACTCAGGCGAATTATCGAACAGCAATCAACATTCTGACCAATGAAATTCTGGAA
The DNA here is from genome assembly GCF_046254945.1 of Alosa pseudoharengus. Classification (NCBI taxonomy): domain Eukaryota; kingdom Metazoa; phylum Chordata; class Actinopteri; order Clupeiformes; family Clupeidae; genus Alosa; species Alosa pseudoharengus. Next base: position 16,673,630 of record NW_027468576.1, on the reverse strand, counting down.
GTGCAACGGCTAATAGACCAATCAGAATGTATTTTATGTATTTTGTGACGTAATCATGCAGATCTGGTAACCCGTGCAGATCAGGTACCCACACTACCAACCACCCAAAACCAAAATAAGCAGTGTTCCAACCAAAGATTCTAGAGTGGCCATTCACCGACGAGATGCGCGTTTAGGAGAAATTCAATTGCACGGGAGGGAGAGGGAGGGAGTAGCGAGATTTATGTTTTGTTTGAACGTCAACAGAAGTTACATTACCCCGCTGATACAACCTTTAATTCTAAAATCAAAAATTTCAGAGGGTTCTTTTTTCTGCTTTTTTTTTTTTTTTTTAAAGGCAAAGGTAGGCTAACTTTCAATTTTGTCTTTGTAGATGGCTGAGGTTTATGGCAACATTTTTGCTTTGCATCTGGGCCGAGATCATACTGTGTTTGTCACTGGCAATAAAATGGTGAAAGAGGCTCTTGTGGTTCAAGCTGAGAACTTTGTGGAGCGGCCCTTTAGCCCATTGGCTGATAGAGTCAGCCAAGCAGATGGTGAGAAATTAGCAGGGGCGCAGGAGGCACGGGGGATGTGGGGGATATGTCCCCCGCAGTGCTGAAGAGACAGCCGTCGTCCCCCTCACTTTTGATAAGGACAAAAAGCCTTATAGGTACGCTAAATAAATAATAACATATAGGATTTGCGCTAACTATGTAAAACTCCCCATTAACAGCATCACATCACTAACCACAGCCATCTACAATACTGTAATACTGCCAGTTTGTCTACTAACAATCATAAAATATAAAAACATTCATCATCATCTTTATTTGGCAGGCTGGTATTCGAGGCAGGCTTTTTTAAATATTTCTAACCTGCATTTAGACATGCGTTTCGTTTGGAGCGGCATACAGGTAGGCTATCAAAAGCATTTTCGGTTTGGTTTGGGATTTAATTTACTTTTGGACTGTATGATTATATTTCTAAATGTTGGGACTGATGGGCACTGAAATCTGGGAGATATTTGATGGTTCATTGTTAAGTTTCATGCAGTTGAAAAAGTGTCAGGATTTCCACTGCTGTTTATTGCGAGACAAGGCAGCCCTTCATTGAATAGGGGTTGTGCTGTAGGCCCTAATGGAAACCTTTTTGCGTAGCCTAAATTGAGTTATTGTTTAATTATGCATCATTTAGTACTTTTTTTAATAAAATTTGTAGGCTGGAATGCCTTGAGTCGCAACAATTGTGTTTAAGGCTTCAGCCTCTGGCAATTAGCTCGAAAGGGTCGGCAAGAGAATGAGCTTGAGAACTGTGTTGGAGACCCATGGTAGGAAAACGACTTTTCTTTGCCAACCGTAGGCTATTAATCCAACCAACATAATAAAATACAATACAACATATAATAAAATATTAAGAAGAGGTGTTATTTCATTGACTTAAATCGAAACAATGTCTTCTAGTGGACTGATGGCAATTGTTGGTATATCAGGAAATTGTATATGGGAACCTGCCTTTATTTGTCCTGCTATAAATAGAATCAATGCCGGGCATAATTTGAGGATTTATGGTAGCCTAGTGCTCAACTCCTCCTGCTCAACATGACATTAGCTGTTATGTTTATTGATAACAAACTCAACTAGCCTACTTATCAACTCGTTTTCACTAGCCTAACTATAAAATACAAGTCTATCAACGTTTTTGTTCTAAGACATTTATTTCAAACATTTCAAGGCACAAATTGGATACTTCAGTTACCTTGGTGCATAAATCCCAGAGAGTAGGCTACCACACCCCAGAGTGATGGGCCTAGCGTTCTTATGCGTTCAGTGTGGGGTATAAACAAGCTGAGAATTTAGCGGTGTCACGTCTGCCTGTCACAGACGTGGGGAGCTCTTTGAAGCTTGGGATAATGTGATACAGTTACTACACTAACAGTATTTTATTTTACTTCTTATGTAATTTCTTTTTTCAATTTTATAAATGCTTTGATAAATGCTGTTGGAACAAATAGTTGATTATAAAGGCAACTTTCTGATTATAAAGGCAACTTTCTGTTGCAATTTTCTGTGTGTTCTGGACTGGTAACTTGTTAAGCCAACACTTGTTAAGTTCTAACGTTGCATAAATATTAACTGCAAACACACAGTGGAGAGTTTATTTGGTTTACAGACAATTTAAGTAGGCCTAACTAGGCTATTTGATCATGTAGTCTATGTTTGGATCATAGGCATGATGATTCATTCATGGCTTCATAAAATATCAACATCCCATGTTGCTTTTTTCTACCATTGGCCCAAGTAGTGACCAGTATTCTACCATTGGCCCAAGTAGTGTGAAATAAATCTTAAAAAAAAAAAAAAAAAATTGCACATAGCAAGAAGCTGGTCTGAGGGCAGATCTGGTGTTGTGCTCATCTCACAGTTTTCTCCATTTTTATCAAAAAATATTTTGAAAACAATCAATGGTATTATCTTAATATTCTGGCAAGTTTAAAATATGATGGTCGAAAGTGGGCCAGAGGTGGCGATCCAATATCTGGAAATCTGATCTCACTATGGGTTTGTGTTCACAATTTGGTCCCCCTCACTTTCAAAATATCTCCTGCGCCCCTGGAAATTAGATTTTTCCATTAATCAGTGTCATTACTGTACATGCCATATATGTGTTATTTATGATTTATGATTTATGATTTATGATTTATGTATCTCTATATGAACTGAGTAGTCAGTCATTGATTTTGTTCAGGAAACTCACTGCAGGGACAATGTAGTTACTTAAAAACAGCTTTTGATATCAATATTATTGTTGATTGATCATACCGTATATAGCTGCTCCCAACTTTTTCTCACTGGTTGATGAAAGTGCAACGCTTCGACTGATGGTTCCAAACGTTTATTAAAGGATTTTTCTGTCACATACACGCCCAAGACCACCGTGAACACTGAAATAAAATACATTTGTTCATGTCATGTTCCTATTCATGAATTGTTTAACTGAAACTTATTACATAAAATATAAATGCTCTCAAAAACATAATTCACACACATTCAAACACAAGATTATTTCACTAAATTGTCCATACCGTGTGCCCCTCCAACCAGAAGGTTAGGAGTCGCTAGAAGTCCATTTCTTTATATTTCACAGTCCTTTGTCTCACTATTGCCGCTTGCACACGCCGACTGAGTATGCAATTAAACTCACATTCCATATCAAAGGCATCACGTGACCAAGTGATGACCTAATTGCTGATGTGGTCAGATGACGTTGTTAATTAAACAATTTTCCAAAAAATATGTACATAATAATCAAAAAATACACAAATATATAATGGATATTAAAAGTAAAATATATTCATATTAACAAAATAAATAAATTCACATAGAAAAAATGCTTATGTAACTGCGTTCGCTACACCGTATGTTAATGTCTATGTTAATGTCTAAATCCATATGACCACTTTTCTTTAAATAAGCATTTTTTTTATTAGGCTCCTTTACGTCTTTGCCTCCAGATTTCAGATAATCAAGAGAGTAGGGGCGGACAGTGACTACATTTACTTGATTACTGTACTTAAGTATTATTTTTGAGTATCTGTACTTTACTTGAGTATTGTTTTTGGAAACTTGTGACTTTTACTCCATTATGTTTGAAAGACAAATACTGTACTTTTGACTCCACTACATTTGAAATATGAGCATGAAGTACTCGTTATTTTAACCACATTTGATTCTTTAAATGCAATAATGCGATACACCATTTTGATGTTCATTTTTTCAGTAGTTAAATTTGAACTTGGATGAATTGGCTGTGTTAATGACCCCACATCTTGATGTTCATTTTTTCAATAGTTCAATTTTAACTTGGATGAATTGGCTGTGGTATTGACCCCACATCTTGATGTTCATTTTTTTAATAGTTCAATTTGAACTTGGATGAATTGACTGTGGTAATGATGGTGACAACAGAGTCTTCATCAGAGTATCCTCCATGTAGCCTAGGAGAACCCAGACAAACCTATTAGCAAGTGACATTTGAGAAGTGGTCTGGTGTTAACCAGGCTATCCTCCATGATCATTGTGTAACTGGAATGAAATTAGACAATCACCTGACATTCACCACATAGCTACATAATTAAACAATAAATAATCTACTCAATTGAGTTATCTGGTTTTCTATTCTAATAAAATTATATTATTGTATCCGTTTGGGGCGGTGGTAGTGTAGTGGTTAAGGAGCTGGGCTAGCGTGCAGTAGCCTGAAAGGTGTTGGTTCATCTCCCAGCTTCCACCGTTGTGCCCTTGAGCAAGGCACTTAACCCCAAGTTGCTCCGGGGACAATGTGATCCCTTGTAATATAGCTGACATATGTAAGTCACTTTGGTCAAGAAGTGTCTGCTAAATGTAATGTAATAATGTTTCAAATTCCCATTTGAACAGTTGCAGAATTATACAAATAGGTGAAATATGTTTGCTACATGTAAGGAACTAAAGGTCTGTTCTAGTCCTATGACCGACCAAAGGATGCATACCTTATTAATGGCCAAATAATTATTACATTGCAATACATTAAAAAGGAAAAAAACGTAACTTCTGAATAATTAAGTATTTTTAAAAGCAAGTACTTTGCTTCAACTTATGTAAAAATCCAACAGCAACTTTCACTTGAATTGATAATATTTTACAAGGTGTATCTATACTTTCACTGAAGTAAAGGATGTGTACTTCCTCCACCTCTGGAAGAGAGTTAGCGGGTCTTGAAGCTAAATTATTTGATTAACGTAGCCTACTATGCGAGGAGAGCATTCACTCACCATCGTTATTTCATTTTTGATAGAGGTGTGTTTTGAGGCGTTTTCATGTGAACTCAATATCTATGCTCTGTGTCAATATTAAACGTCATTTAGAGCTAAGACGGTACCCAGGTAGTCAAAAACCACTAGGCTCATGATCCTACTCAATCAACAATGTTGCATGGTGCGCCATCAGGGTGCACATTGCCAATGTCAGAGACTTCTTTCTCTGTAATATAAGTCAGAGTATCAGAATGAGTTTGAATCCATTATTTTAAGGTAAAATAACTGCATTGTGTTCCTTTCACTGCCACGAATATGATGCTCAAGTCAGCTGTTCATCTGTGATTATTAGGGGGTCTGTTCAACAGTAGTGGACATAAATGGAGGACGCATCGTCGTTTCACACTGACCACGCTCAAAAACTTGGGCTTGGGGAAGAAGACGATGGAGAATGCCATCTGTGAGGAGTGCCGCTATCTTCAGGAGGAGATGGAGAGGCAAAAAGGTACAGGCCAGGAAGAGGAAGTGACCCTGTAACATTCCGCTGAGTCCTTGCTTATAGTATTAAGAATCAACTGGGATACTGATGTGGTACCTGCCATGCAGAATACTTAATGTCTAATCTGACTACGCCACGTAAAGGGCAGGAGGAACCCTAAGCTTTCTCCGTGTGTAGTGTGGATCGTTCAATACGTTCCCCGCAAAGGGACTTGACAGGCATGGATGCAGATAAATCAGAGGCGTGTCAAGCTTTTTAAAAGTGTGGGGGTTGTGGGATAGGAAAATGAAACAATCTGGCCAAATTATAAATAACTCCCTACAGGGACGTTTTAAGTATTTTCTGAGAGGGGTGCGGACTATATTGGTGTCCGGGAGTTTCTCCCCCGAAAAAAAATTGAAATTCTGATTGCTAAAAACAACATTTTATTGCAGTTTGGGAGGGACAGAAGAAGCAGCGCCCGTCATATGTGTGGCTCATGTGACATGTAGGCCTACATGATCTACCTGCTATCACTTTACTATTTGACACTACCCTACATGGAGACATATCTCATGTTATAAATCAAGAAATCATTTCAGAAATTATGTTTTGTACATATGGGTTAGCAGGCTACAATAAATTGCCTAACAGACAGCAGCCTAATTTCGAGGTATCACTAATACCTATTAAATAAATGTAAAGGACACATAACTGTAAGCTCAAATTCAAAAACGTTTGAAGTCTACCCAAACATATGCAAAGGGAATATAAATAAATTGTGTTGCATATAGCCAGCTTAATTAATGTCAATTTAAAGATTATGATTAGCAGTTTCTATGCATTTTTCCATTGATAGTTACAGGAAGCCACGTTGTTGTTTAAACTATTGTTGCTTCTAGCCCACGTTACCTCCAGTTTCACTTGCTGCAGGGACGCACACATTGCATGAGCGATCATAAGCGTTCTATCTCCGATGTAGAACTCAAATGTGTCTTGATGCCGCCGTTTGTAAGATCAGATCAAATAAGACGTTCTAAATGGAACGCGATGTAATTAAGCTGTTCCTTTCCAAGCGTCTTGGAGACGTACTGTATGTGTGCTGACTGGGCTTTGTCTATATAGTTGATAACACCAAATTAATAAGTATGCTGCAAATGAGCAGACGTGTGAAGCACCGGGCATAACTTAATTTCGCGGCTACGTGGAGCAGTAGTAGGTTAATTGTTGAGGAGGCCCATAGTTTGAGAAAAGCTGCAGATCATAGGCAGAGAAAGCAAAATGCTCTGAGAACAGTAGCCAAAGGTTTTCCTGCAGAAACAGGTGCCTTGGTGCACGCACCCCGCTTTCACTTTGACTCCCTGCATTGTGACAAAAACTGTCAGTCAGACAGTGAATTTTGGTTTACTAAATTAGCATAATGCGGTAAGAATTATCATTTCAATTCTATCTGAAATCTGCTCAACCCTATGGCGTTCCATTAGTGCCATAAATAATGCCTATGTCGACTAAATATTGCTTTTGTCAACTACTTATGTCCACTGAAGATGTCTATGCAACATTCCCTTTACGACAGACGTGACAAAACGGCCTTGTTCATGTCATTGCTCACCTTACAAAACGACACCCCCTAGTGTTGACTGTGATATTGTGCCATGACTCTGTTGCACATGTCGTCAAGTATGTCGACAGGCCTGTTGTTTGATTCTGCTGTTGTGCATGTCGTCTTCTGTGTCGTTTGGATCAGCTGTTGTGCCTGTCGTCTGCTGTGTCGTTTGATTCAGCTGTTGTGCACGTTGTCTTCTGTGTCGTTTGGATCAGCTGTTGTGCATGTTGTCTTCTGTGTCGTTTGGATCAGCTGTTGTGCATGTCGTCTTCTATGTCGTTTGGTTTTAATGTTGTGCATGTTGTCTTCTGTGTTGTTTGAATCAGCTGTTGTGCATGTCGTCTTCTGTGTCGTTTGATTCAGCTGTTGTGCATGTCGTCTTCTGTGTCGTTTGATTCAGCTGTTGTGCATGTCGTCTTCTGTGTCGTTTGGATCAGCTGTTGTGCCTGTCGTCTGCTGTGTCGTTTGATTCAGCTGTTGTGCACTTTGTCTTCTGTGTCGTTTGGATCAGCTGTTGTGCATGTCGTCAGCTGTGTCATTTGATTCTGCTGTTGTGCATGTCGTCTTCTATGTCGTTTGGTTTTAATGTTGTGCATGTCCTCTTCTGTGTTGTTTGAATCAGCTGTTGTGCATGTCGTCCTCTCTGTCGTTTGTTTTTAATGTTGTGCATGTTGTCTACTCTGTCGTTTGATTCTGCTGTTGTGTGTCGTTCTCTCTGTCGTTTGGTTTTAATGTTGTGTTGTCTGCTGTGTCATTCCATTCTGCTGTTCATCCCCCCCCCCCCCATCAAACGTGGATAAACCAATCGCGGCTCAGCACCAGGCACTACTCTCGGCCAACTTCAGCCCAGACAGAGCTCGAACTGCCGAAATTCTATCGAAATTGGTTGCAGTTCACCTTTAGTTCCTCTAGGGGCGGTCGCAAAAAAAACGTCCCCCCACTGCTTTTCGATGGATTTTCCAACAGTTGCGACACTTTTTGATGTTCGTCATGGCTCATGTGCACCTCAACAGTCCCTATATTTCAGTGTTTCTCAAACTTTTTCAGACCCAGGACCACTAAACCAAAAAAAAAAAACTCACGGACCACCTAGCTAAGAAAAGAGTAGACCTACTTCAACAGTATATTATACAATAGTTTACTCACTGAACCACCTTGCTTATCGTCTTTGCACCTTGCTTATTGTGTCAGAGGATTCATATGATTTAAACTGGCATAGCTTACATAGGCAGTGTTGCAGAACTGTTTGGAATTACATACAAGTTAGTTCAATATTGCAAACAACTCATCTATATTATATTTTACCAGGTCTGCTCGCGTACCACCTGTGGTTCCTGGACCACACTTTGAGAAACACTGCTGTATTTTGTGGTTGTCAAAAGAGTGTTAGCCTTACCAGGCAACAGCTTTATTACTTGCAAATTTAGATACCCAATATTTACAACATCGTCTCAGATATGTCAGCATGCTGTGGCCTACAGATCTAGTTAAGGCATTTCTGTTAGTGTCCTATTCAGTTATTTTGATAAAATAAAAGTTGCCACCACACAGCCTTGACAATATTGTAAGACTCAGCCATAATCATGTGTCAAATAAATATACAAATGATCAATTACAGCTTAAATGTTAAAAATAAGTTCTATCAATACACACCCACTGTTTCCCTAACACACTTGCAACTCAATAGGCAATCAACCATTTCAATAAAACAGTTGCAACTCATATTTCAAATAGCTGGTGAGACTGCAGCATAAAAAGGTGACTGATACATTTTAGATATTTTATTCATTTTTCAATGTGTGAAACAAGTGTGTGTTAACAAAAAAAAACAGGGGAAAAAACAACAAAAATACCTGAAGGGAGGTATGGTGAGACGGCAACATAGAAAGGAGGTTTGACACTCATTTATATTTTCAAAAAAGATTTTAGTTCCTAATGTCTGAAGTGTGTGTGTGAACAACAGAAAAAACACAATGTGCAAAGGATGGATAGCTGTCTATAAACTCTGCACACCTATAACAGGGACAAGCTAAGGAGGATGCAGCACGTTTGATGGAGCCAGGAGTGTTAGGGGAGATGTTGAAGATGTTGAAGCTGAAGGCTGTTCATCCTACTGTACACCTTTCTCGTCCTCAGCATCCTTGGTCCTACTGTAGGTAAGCAGAACAGGCACAGTGGAGAATGGAGGGAGAGAACAGAGCAGGTAACATTCAGTTCATACTTGAAACAACTTCACATTCACAGCTGCCACATTAAGTCATAACCATAGACCAAAGCAAGAGGCCATCTCCAGCAAGACCCACCACACACAGCCAACCACCTTACATCCACACATAAACTGTAACGATAACATAAAGACAGATGTTGTTGGGGATGACTTTCTGAGCGATGTTGAGAACAGTACAAAGCTGACAGCCAACCAAAATCCATCAAATTTTAGCTATCATATTCAAGGACAGACTTTTCTTAATTGGTCAGTGAGGAGACTTATTATAGTAATCGTTCCTGATGTGAACGGCCATTGACACAGACACAACCATACTCATTTATCCTTCATGACTGCCAACCCACTCCCATTTCAGTGTCCAACCTGCCATGGACGTCTTTAATAGAGTGACCAGTGCTGTCCAGAAAAACCTGGTTGAGGAGGAGACACGGCCACAGTCCTCCCTGAAAACATCATGGTTCCTTGAGAAAGTAGACCACCGGTTCGACCTTGTTGTAATTGCCCTAAGCAGATTGAAAGAGAATGAGTTAGAGAAAGCCATAAACTTGCATTGGGACACCTTCCATCTTTTTTGTGGCCTGAAGATTGGTCACAAGGGCAGCTGGATACCAGTTCAAAACGTAGCGGTGACTGCTGCAACATTAATCCTGGAAGTAAGCCAGGTACAGAAGTGCATTCTCACCAGTAGCTTGTCCGAGGACTGCCTGGAGAACACTTTCAGCTGCATCAGACAGAGGAATCCTGTCCCAACGCCAGTGGAGTTGACACAGTTGTCCAGTTCCTCTCGACGGTCAAAACCGGAAGCTACCAGGAGGATGGCTGTGACCATCCTCCTGGACTTCCTGGATATCAAGGAGACCATCTGCAGTCTTGGTCTGAGGGAGGAGGAGAGGAGCTGATAAACGCTACAGCAACACCTGACTTAACAAAAACAGATACTACTGTATTATATCATCTTGTAGGATACATTGTTAAGAGGGTCATAAGCAATTGACTTTGTGAGTAATGCCAGCATGCTGTAACAGGAAATGGCAATGACGGCACACTTCTTTCATGCCATGACCTAAGAAAGAAATTGTCAGCACATACATCAGAAGCAAAATCTAATAAGGCACCAAGGAAGGAAAAGAGAACGGACGATTGGCACCTTCAAGGTTCAAAGCAGAGGCCAGGAAGATGTACTTGGCCTGTCCGTTCCAGCTTCAGGGAGCCCCCAGCAGCCTAATCTTCATGCCAACCACGACTCCATCACTCCAATAACCATCCATCAACCATCAACCCGGTGAGGTATCTGCTGTACATCTGCTGTACTCAATGTCTTGATGAAATCATCACCAAATTAAGTCTGATGTGAGCTCTGAATATCATAACCATGGGTGTTAGCTACACATGGTGATGGAAATATTGAGAAATGTTAGGTGGTTTCACTACTAACAATAAGAACTTCAGCGTAACATTTATAATATTAATGAGGTAGGTGTTAGCAAACCTGTGAGTTCCCCTCCCCACTGTGACTGTCAATGGCACATCCTGTTAAGGACAAAGTCCCTGGAATATCACTGTAGCTCCCAGCCTGAAATGGGGCTTTGCTTGCTACATAATGATTAAATAACAGCCGCAGATTTACCATGCCATTATCATTTGAATATACCTCATTTTTTAATGGGTGGCAGGGCTGTACGTTAACTCTTTCGTTGTTAGCACTGGTGCTACAGAACCATACAAGGTAAAAAGGACATATATCCACAAAAGGTAAAAAGGAAATTTTATCCTTCTTATGAAGACCACTGACCTAATGATAGGCAATGTCCTCGTCACTTCAGCTTCTCTCGGCATCTGCAAAGCCAGAGACTTTCTAATGAGGAGACACAGCACTCAAAAAATACTCCATAGAAATGCATGGGGCTAGTTTGTCACGCCAATATGGCCGTTGTCTACACATATCCCACCCCTTCCTTGGCAAAACGTCGACATGTGAATACATTGAGCCAATCATGTGGTGTGATGTGAATACATTGAGCCAATCATATGGTTTGTTGTGAAGACATCGTGCCAATCATGTGTTGTGATCTCGCCGCTGGAGCAAGATTGGTGTCGTGAAGCCTTGCGCACGCGCAGTTCGACCCAAAGACTGTGCCCGATGAGTGCCCAAAAAACGTTGGTATATGGCCGCCCAGTGGAGGGACTTGGCCTAAAAGGACTTTGGCAAAGCTCACATATGTATTTAAGAAATGATTTGGCAGATACAGCAATACAACTTATTCCATCAACATTACATCAAGAACACAAACCTGCAGTGGTGAGACCTTAGAAGTGCAAATTTACAGGGAAATAAATTATCTGAAAGCAGTTGGAGCAAAACTATCTAGCTATATCAGGTTCAAAGCAAATGTAGCACATTCATTTACTCCACTGTTCAGCTGAAGAACAGTTATTACAAACTCGTTGATAACCAGATCTGAATATAGTTACCATGCTGAATGAAACGTATTTGATCAAAATCACGTTGGTGTCCTAGCTCATAGCATGTTTAACTAATGTTCATTATATATCATTATAAACAAATATCATTGTAAACTTAAAACCCCATTGATAACCATTCTAATTAAACAACGTCGTACTTACCACTGACATTATTAGGCAGACAGCAATGGAATTGAATGAGGCCAAATGGCGAATGTCAATTTGTCAAAGTTTGGAACTGTTTAACTCTCAGCATAATCAGAAGTGACTTGGGAATATATCCGCCATTTTCCCACATGGTCTTCTACTTCTGCCCTCTAGCACCTTCCCAGGGTCGACAGATAGATACATTTCTCTCCAACAACAAATCACGCAGACCACACGTTCCAGTTCACTTTTCATGGTGTTGATGAAGTAGGGTAAAACTGAGAAATGAAAACACAACATTTATCCTAGTTATCCTATTAAATAAGCTGGCTACAGAAAATTACCCTAGCTGCTAAATTAGGTTCGCCATATGGCTAACGTGACTAAATACCCTTCGGAGGTGTGCTAATTCGTTTACAAGTTAACATTAAATAAGTGACATTAATGTCATTATATTTCTAATAATCTCGTAAACATAGCATTTCATTCACACGTACCAACGATGCTTTCAAAAGCCAACTTGAAGCTTAAAGAGGTTTAAAACCAGTGCAGATCACCATAACTTTCCGATCCAGTGTGTAACGAGTCCAAGGCATATGACATCATCAGACAAAGACGTAAGTATCCGAAGCGCTACCCACTTTCACCATTAGATGGCATTAGTGCCCCATTACTCTCATCTCTGATTACTAAACCTGTAAAAAACATGGAATTAAATTCGTTGAACACAGGACAAAATGCATGCATCAGAATATGGCACAGCCTAGTTTGTATGCCCTGTGGTATGCCATTTGTGTGCACCTATTGTTTTGTTAAATTAAAGACTTTTCCTTAACTCTATTTATTGAGAAGAATAGGCTATATAGCCTAGTGCACCAACTGATCAAATAAGGATGATCCAAGCTGTCAGAGGAGGTCTGGAATGCATGACCTGTTGAACAACACAAATAAATAAATTACAAAAACAGCAAATAGCAAGAGAGAAACTGACATGCCTTACATATTACAATTTCAATTTCCCTTTATCTGCAGCCTTGCCATTTTTTACTGAAAAAATCACATTAGCATCACATTGTCCTGTCGGCAGTGGGCCGACATTCTCACCTTTATCGACAGTAACCTGACCAGCTTCTAGCTCAGTGGACATGGCATTTACTGTATATACAGGGCATAGGAAACGTGTGGATGGGAGCAGAACATTTATCATGGATCGGCAAGTAAATACTGTCATTAACTCCTTTGATGGAATGAAATAAATTACCACCTCCTTGCCTTATGAGCTGAACAAGGGACAACAAGGGACAACAAGGAGGTGGCCTCATTGTGGTCATTTATTCCATTCCATAATTATCAAAGGAGTTAATGACGAAATGTTCTTGCAGAGCATGATACATTTTCTGCTCCCATCCAAAAGTTTCCTACACCCTATATAGGCCTATGCAGTAAATGCTACACCCACTAAGCTGGTCAGGCTACTGTCGGTAAAGGTGAGAATGTACTGTAGGCCTACTGTCAACGGGTTGCCCAATGTGATTCAAATGTAATGTTTTCAGCCAAAATGGCAGGCTGCAGACAAAGGGAAATTGAAAATGTATATGTAAGACATGTCAGTTTCGCTCTTTTTTTGCTGTTTCTGTAATTTATGTATTTCTGTTGTTCAACAGACCATCCATTCGAGATAGAGTCATCTGACAGCTTGGGTTATCCTGACCAGTTGATCAATTGATGCACTGGACTGGACTGAATAAACAGAGTTAAGGAAAAGTCTTTAATTTAGCAAAACATGAGGTGCACACAAATGGCACACAAAAGGGCACACAAACTAGGCCGTGTCATGTTCAGTTAAATGCATTTTGTCCTGTGTTCAACGAATGTAATTCCATGTTTTTAAGGTTTAGTCAGAGAATGTCTAGCTCTGGTTTAGTAATCAGAGACGAGAGTAATGGTCCACTAATGCCATCTAATGGTGAAAGTGGGTAGCGCTTCGGATACTTACGTCTTTGTCTGATGATGTCATATGCCTTGGACTCAACGAACGTTATCGTTACACACTGGATCGGAAAGTATGGTGGTTTAAAACCTCTTTAAGCTTCAAGTTGGCTTTTGAAAGCATCGTTGGTACGTGTGAATGAAATGCTTTGTTTACGAGATTATTAGAACTATAATGACATCAATGTCACTTATTTAATGTTAAATTGTAAACGAATTAGCACACCACCGAAGGATATTAGTCACGTTAGCCTTCTGGCGAGCCTGATTTAGCAGCTAGGCTAATTTTCTGTAGCCCGCTTATTTAATAGGCTAGAGCTAAATGTTGTGTTTTCATTTCTCAGTTTTACCATACTTCATCAACACCCTGAAAAGTTAACTGGAACTTGTGGTCTACGTGATTTGTTGTTGGAGAGGAGTGTATCTATCTGTCAACCCTGGGAAGGTGCAATGGGTAGAGGGCAGAAGTAGAAGACCATGGAAAAATGGCGGAGATATTTCCAAGCCACTTCTGATCATGCTGAGAGTTAAACAGTTCCAAACTTTGACAAATTGACATTCGCCAGTTGGCCTCATTCAATTCCATTGCTGTCTGCCTAATGATGTCAGTGGTCAGTACGACGCTTTTTTAATTTTAAGCGAGACAGCTCACAGACATTAGTGTTAACGTTAGACATGCTATGAGCTAGGACACAAACGAGATTTTGATCAAATACGTTTCATTCAGCATGTTAACTATATTCATATGTGCTGGTTATCAACGAGTTTGTGATTACTGTTCTTCAGATGAACAGTGGAGTAATTTAATGTGCTACATTTGCTTTGAACCTGATATAGCTAGATAGGAGTGGTTGCTCCAACTGCTTTCAGATCATTTATTTCCCTGTAAATTTGCACTTCTAAAGTCTCACCACTGCAGGTTTGTGTTCTTGAAGTAATGTTGATGGAATAATTTGTATTGCTGTATCTGCCAAATAATGTCTTAAATACATATGTGAACTTTGCAGATGATGAGAGAGGCTGAAGTGACAAGAGGACATTGCCTATCATTAGGTCAGTGGTCTTTATAAGAAGGATAAAATGTCCTTTTTACCTTATATAGTATAAGTATATATACTCTTTTGATCCCGCGAGGGAAATTTGGTCTCTGCATTTATCCCAGTCCGTGAATTTGTGAAACACACTCAGCACACAGTGAACACAACAGTGAGGTGAAGCACACACTAATCCCGGCACAGTGAGCTGCCTGCAACAACAGTGGCGCTCGGGGAGCAGTGAGGGGCTAGGTGCCTTGCTCAAGGGCACTTCAGCCGTGCCTACTGGTCGGGGTTCGAATCGGCACAAGTTACAAGTCCGAAGCGCTAACCAGTAGGCCACGGCTGACCTTTTGTGGGTATATGCCCTTTTTACCTTGTGTGGTTCTGTAGCACCAGTGCTAACAACGGAAAAGTTAACGTACAACCCTGCCACCCATTAGAAATGGCATGGTAAATCTGCGGCCGTTATTGAATCATTACGTAGCAAGCAAAGCCCCATTTCAGGCAGGGAGCTACAGTGATATTCCAGGGACTTTGTCCTTAACAGGATGTGCCATTGACAGTCACAGTGGGGAGGGGAACTCACAGGTTTGCTAACACCTACCTCATCAATATTATAAATGTTACTCTGAAGTTCTAATTGTTAGAAGTGAAACCACCTAACATTTCTCAATATTTCCATCACCTATGTGTAGCTAACACCCATGGTTATGATATTCAGACCTTACATCAGACTTCATTTGGTGAACATGTCATCAAGACATTGAGTAAACACCACATGTACAACAGGTACCTCATTATGACATAGACATGTGTCGTTATTCTCAGCCCTTTTTGTTCTGTCGGGCTGTGACCAGGTTGACGGGTGGTTATTGGAGTGGTGGTTGGCATGAAGATTAGGCTGCTGGGGGCTCCCTGAAGCTGGAACTGACAGGCCAAGTACATCCATGGCAACAACCAAGGTGGGTGGCATGGGCTTAGGCACAGAAGGATTTTTAAACTTCCTTGTCTCTCTGCTTTGAATCTTGCTCCCAAGGTTTGCTTTTGATGTATGTGCTGACAATTTCTTTCTTAGGTCATAGCATGAAAGAAGTGTGCCGTCATTGCCATTTCCTGTTACAGCATGCTGGCATTACTCACAAAGTCAATTGCTTATGACCCTCTTAACAATGTATCCTACAAGATGATATAATACAGTAGTATCTATTTTTGTTAAGTCAGGTGTTGCTGTAGCGTTTATCAGCTCCTCTCCTCCTCCCTCAGACCAAGACTGCAGATGGTCTCCTTGATATCCAGGAAGTCCAGGAGGATGGTCACAGCCATCCTCCTGGTAGCTTCCGGTTTTGACCGTCGAGAGGAACTGGACAACTGTGTTGAAACTCCACTGGCGTTGGGACAGGATTCCTCTGTCTGATGCAGCTGAAAATGTTCTCCAGGCAATCCTTGGACAACCTACTGGTGAGAATGAACTTCTGTCCCTGGCTTAACATCTCTTAGTGTACTTCCAGGATTAATGTTGCAGAAGTCAGCAGTCACCACTACATTTTCAACTGGTTTCCAGCTGCCCTTGTGACCAATCCTCAGGCCATGAAAAAGATGGAAGGTGTCCCAAAGCAAGCTGATGGCTTTCTCATACTCATTCTCTTTCAATCTGTTCACAATCAATTACGACATGGCGGTAGGACATAAGGTCGAACCAGTGGTCTACTTTCTCAAGGAACCATGAGGTTTTCAGGAAGGACTGTGGCCGTTTCTCCTCTTCAACCAGGTTTTTCTGGACAGCACTGGTCACTCTACTAAAGACTTGCATGGCAGGTTGGACACTGAAATGGGAGTGGGTTGGCAGTCATGAAGGATAAATGGTTGTCCCTGTGTTAATGGTCGTTCACATCAGGAACGATAACTATAACGATAAGTGTCCTCACTGACCAATTAAGAAAAGTGAAAAGTCTGTCCTTGAATATGATAGCTAAAATTTGATGGATTTTGGTTGGCTGTCAGCTTTGTACTGTTCTCAACATCGCTCAGAAAGTCATCCCCAACAACATCTGTCTTCATGTTATCATTACAGTTTATGTGTGGATGTAAGGTGGTTGGCTGTGTGTGGTGGGTCTTGCTGGAGATGGCCTCTTGCTTTGGTCTATGGTTATGACTTAATGTGGCAGCTGTGAATGTGTTGTTCCAAGTATAAACTGAATGTTACCTGCTCTGTTCTCTCCCTCCATTCTCCACTGTGTCTGTTCTGCTTACCTAGGACCAAGGATGCCGAGGATGAGAAAGGTGTGCGGTAGGATGCCTTCAGCTTCAACGTCTTCAACACCTCCCCTAACACTCCTGGCTCCATCAAATGTGCTGCATCCCCCTTAGCTTGTCCCTGTTATAGGTGTGCTTAGTTATGGACAGCTACCCATCCTTTGCACATTGTGTCTTTTCTGTTGTTCACACACAGTTCAGACATTGGGAACTGAAATCTTTATTTTTTGAAACTATAAATGAATGTCAAACCTCCTTTCTATGTTGCAGTCCCACCACACCTCCGTTTCGGTATTTTTGTTGTTTTCCCCTGTTCTTTTTGTTCACACACACTTGTTTCACACATTGAAAAATGAATAAAATATCTAAAATGTATCAGTCACCTTTTTATGCTGCAGTCTCACCAGCTATGTGAAATATGAGTTGCAACTGTTTTATTGAAATGGTTGATTGCCTATTGAGTTGCAAGTGTGTTATGGAAACAGTGGGTGTGTATTGATAGAACTTTTTTTTTAACATTTAAGCTGTAATTGATCATTTCTATATTTATTTGACACATGATTATGGCTGAGTCTTACAATTGTATCAATGCTGTGGTGGCAACTTTTATTTTATCAAAATAACTGAATAAGACACTAACAGAAATGCCTAAACACTAGATCTGTAGGCCACAGCATGCTGACATATCTGAGACGATGTTGTAAATATTGGGTATCTAAATTTGCAAGTAATAAAGCTGTTGCCCGGTAAGGCTAACACTCTTTTGACTACCACAAAATACAGCAGTGTTTCTCAAAGGGTGGTCCAGGAACCACAGGTGGTACGCGAGCAGACCTGGTAAGATATAATATAGATGAGTTGTTTGCAATATTGAACCAACTTGTATGTAATTCCAAACAGTTCTGCAACACTGCCTATGTAAGCTATGCCAGTTTAAATCATGAATCCTCTGACACAATAAGCAAGGTGCAAAGACGATAAGCAAGGTGGTTCAGTGAGTAAGCTATTGTATAATATAGCTGCTACTGTTGAAGTAGGTCTGCTCTTTTTTTAGCTAGGTGGTCCGTGAGGGTTTTTTTTGGTGAAGTGGTCCTGGGTCTGAAAAAGTTTGAGAAACACTGAAATATAGGGACTGTTGAGGTGCACATGAACCATGACGAACATCAAAAAGTGTCGCAACTCAGTCCATGGCTCTACAGGGTCAGAGAATGTCTACAGGTGTTTCTCTTTCGATGGAAAATCCATCGAAAAGCAGTGGGGGGACGTTTTTTTTGCGATCGCCCCTAGAGGAACTAAAGGTGAACTGCAACCAATTTCGATAGAATTTCGGCAGTTCGAGCTCTGTCTGGGCTGAAGTTGGCCGAGAGTGCCTGGTGCTGAGCCGCTATTGGTTTATCCACGTTTGATGGGGGGGTTGAACAGCAGAATGAAATGACACAGCAGACGACACAACATTAAACTCAAATTAAAACCAAACGACAGAGAGGACGACACACAACAGCAGAATCAAACGACAGAGCAGACAACATGCACAACATTAAAAACAAACGACAGAGAGGACGACATGCACAACAGCTGATTCAAACAACACAGAAGATGACATGCACAACATTAAAACCAAACGACATAGAAGAGGACATGCACAACATAAAACCAAACGACATAGAAGACGACATGCACAACAGCTGAATCAAACGACACAGCAGACGACAGGCACAACAGCTGATCCAAACGACACAGAAGACGACATGCACAACAGCTGAATCAAACGACACAGAAGACGACATGCACAACAGCTGATTCAAACAACACAGAAGACAACATGCACAACATTAAAACCAAACGACATAGAAGACAACATGCACAACAGCTGATCCAAACGACACAGAAGACGACATGCACAACAGCAGAATCAAACAACAGGCCTGTCGACATACTTGACGACATGTGCAACAACAGAGTCATGGCACAATATCACAGTCAACACTAGGGGGTGTCGTTTTGTAAGGTGAGCAATGACATGAACAAGGCCGTTTTGTCACGTCTGTCGTAAAGTGAATGTTGCATAGACATCTTCAGTGGACATAAGTAGTTGACAAAAGCAATATTTAGTCGACATAGGCATTATTTATGGCACTAATGGAACGCCATAGGGCCTGGGCTGGACAGGATATCTAATGTGTGTACAGATAGTATAATCCCTTAACATTTCTTCTCAAAGTTCAGGACTTCTAATCATTAGGTGTTCCGATGGTGTCTGATTCTCCAACCATACAGTCTTGTCATCGTACATCTGCCTGGACATTAAAACATGATAATTGTATGCTTCCTGACAATGATTTATGAGGGAAGGAAATAAAAGGAAAAAAAACATGACAACTCAAAAAAAAAAAAAAAACAATCCAGTCAGTATGGAAAGCTTAGCCCTATACATATACATATATATATATATGAATGATTGTTTAAAAGTGAATATACACTGTTCATAAATCATACAAATAGAAATAAAGCATACACATTTGATTTGAGCATTAATTCACACCATATAGTAATAAATAGTATTGTGTAAAATTAAGATATATGTTTATTGGAACGTAGGACAGCATTTTAAAGGAAGTCTCAGCGAGGAACAGCGCAGAGTTTATAGGGTTTGGGGATGATACTAGATCCGAGTTCATACGCCAGACTGGGTTCTACTCCCTCTGGTGGTGAGAAGGAGAACCGCTGGAGCAGCGAGGTGAAGAACAGGAACAGCTCCATTCTGGCCAGCTGCTCTCCCATGCACACTCTCTTCACTGAGAGGAAGCCCAGTGAAAAATCATAACACGAAATATTGATGAATTGTGATTGGGCCTCGCAATAACATTGATTTACTCCCATGCCCCATGACATCCTGGACTGCAAAAACCTTATCAGACCTGGCCAAATGGTACAAGTATATAAGTATAAGAGAGTATATATACTTTTTTGATCCCGTGAGGGAAATTTGGTCTCTGCATTTATCCCAATCCGTGAATTAGTGAAACACACTGCACACACAGTGAGGTGAAGCACACACTAATCCCGGCACAACCCCTCACTGCTCCCCGAGCGCCGCTGTTGTTACAGGCATCTCACAGGCGCTCGGGGAGCAGTGAGGGGTTAGGTGCCTTGCTCAAGGGCACTTCAGCTGTGGCCTACTGGTCGGGGTTCGAACCGGCAACCCTCTGGTTACAAGTCCGAAGAGCTAACCAGTAGGCCACGGCTGCCCCTATAATATAATAAGTAGGATGACGGATAAATAAGTACCAATAGAAAAAGCCAGGAAGGCCTCCCTCTTTCTGGAGTGCATCACTTCAATATCAGATAAAAGGACCCTGAGCAAACTGATCAACATCTTGGACAATGAATGTCATCCACTCCACAGCACTATTATAAAGCAAAAGAGCTTGATCAGCTGGAGACTTCGCTCACAGCACAACTAACAGGCTGAGGAAGTCATTTGTCCCCAGGACCATTGAACTGTTCAATGCTTCACTAAAGGGAAGAGGAGAGATAGACTTCTCTGCATAGTCTGTCTGACTCTCCACCCTCTCCATGTTTGAGTACTGACTGTCCACTACTGTTTTACTACTGTTTTACTACTGTCCACAGCCTAATGTTTTACTACTGTTTTACTGCTTCACTGTTGGCAAATGGCTTCTGCTACAATACTGAATGGCTGTAACCCTACTGTATTACCTCAACCTATTCTTGCACTGATATAGTTTTTATATTACCTTGTCTACATTATACATTACTCTCTTATTTGTCCATATTTATTTATGCTGGTCTCTAGACCTTATTCTTGCACTGTTGGACTACTTTTTGCACCTTCACCATGACACTCACTCTCTTGAGCACCTTACCATGCACACAGTATTACAGGCCCAGTCCCGGCCTATCTGTCTATCTGTCCAGATGAGAGACGGGTGTCCGAGAGATTGCAGCTATATGGGATCAATCCTCCTATCCTGTGATTACTTGTTTTCAGAATTATTCCAGAAAACTTGTTGGACAAAGAACTTCCTGAAAATAAGAAAACTAATTTGTCAGTCTTTTGTGTACACAAGTTTGTGTGTGTGTGTGTGTGTGTGTGTGTGTGTGTGTGTGTGTGTGTGTGTGTGTTTTACGTGTGTAAAAGTTTGAAAAAAGAAGGCAGATCTGCTTGCAAGCATGTTATTGTTTATGGGTGGTCGCACCATGACCATCACAGACCATTTAATAAGGAAATTGACAAAGTGGACAAACACCTTTCAGCGTAGGCCAAATAAAATACATTACATTTATGGTAAAATAGGCTTAACCTAAAGGAGAAATCTTTAATATAAACCAAGCAATGATCAGGATTATTTCAAGCACCTTTTCCATTTCTCCAAGGAAACAATCAATGTAATCTCTAGGATTTGAGGGATCATAGTGTTCACGATGATCCTCAATTTTTGACTTTATAAAGTCAATCACTTTATTCCAAAGAGAGACAATTTCCCTGTGTGGGCCAGGTACTCATATCATTAACCATGGGAACACATTGTAAAGCTGAAAAGACAAAACAAGCATCATTAATTTCATTAGAATTGAATGCTTAATAGGGCCAAACTAACCAGTGCACATGGATAAAACAAATATATAAAAAAGTAGACATAAGTAAATCAGATCTGCCCCTTATCTGTCTATCTGTCCAGATGAGAGACGGGTGTCCGAGAGATTGCAGCTATATGGGATCAATCCTCCTATCCTGTGATTACTTGTTTTGCTATAAATATCTCTGATGTATTTGATATGATGGCTTGAATATGCTGGATTGTCGCAGTATCAACAACAACTTATTATTATGTTGCTTGGTCCTCTCAACAACTGGGAGACTTGCCCAACAACTTTCTTCTTTCTTTCTTCTTAATTCTTATTTCAATCTGTTTTAATTTCAGAACTTGTGTAACACATACATTCTTACTTACCTTGCTCATTAGCAAATGCTTAATTGAGATATCTACATTCATGAAGAATGGCGGGTTCAAGGCTTCTCTTGCCCAATCCAAAATGCCTCAGGGTGTGAAGGGCAAACCTTCTCTGCTGTTTCCAAAGATGTCCTAGATGCAACCAGCCCTACCCTGACAGAGACACTTTAAATAGCAGAAACAAGATTCAACAGTATTTTGCAGTGATGATGAGTGTGGTACGTATTACAACTGCTTAAATTATACTGATCATCTGTGTTTACTTTGATCAAAGTCACCTTTGTTTCTTATAATATCAAAGAACAAGGGTAGGAGGGGCGGTCAGCAAAGTTTTCTCCTTGCTTGACATATGCTTCTCTCACTACTTTGTGGCCATTGAAGACAACCATCTGGGGTCCAAGTTGAAGACTGAAAATATTTTCCATATTTTTCAGCGAACTGAAAAAAAAAAAATATTATAATCTATAAATAGGCTAATGATGGGGGTATCAGACTGGGTTATTGCCCGCTCAGACAAGAGAAGGTTATGTATCTCCTTATTATGACCGCCGTGCAGCGAAACTCAAAAGGTTGCCCTTAAGCCTATATATAACTTATAACCCACAGTTGTTATGGATACAGATTATGGTCCCTAATAGTTAGTACAAGGTCTAAAGTAGGCTATAATGATGAACATATAATTTAATAACAAAATTTGTTAGTTCATGTAATACCAAATGCAAGAGCCCGGCCTCAAAACGCTATTGTGTGTGTAAGCTTTGTCTGTGTAGCTGGCAGGCTGTCCACCACACTATCAAGATAGACTTTGCATTCCTTCTCCAGATCTGGCTCAGCTTCAGTGGCTATGGCTGTCAGAGGTGTTCTGGATAGGGCATCTGCTGTGAGGAGTTTTTTTTATCTGGAATATGGATGACATTGAAATTTAATCTGAGTCTAAACCTGGTTATCCTTGGCGGGAGGTCATCCGATGCTCCTGACTTGAGGAGTGTTATGTTAAGTGTGTTATGTGTATGTGTTACATTTTGATGAATTTGTATGGTAAAGTCCAGGATGATCAGGTATCCTAATAAGTGCTCACGTGCTCAGGTCACAACGAAAGCCTTATTTTAAATTTTGGGCATATGAAGAAAAGTCTCCAGACCAAGGCACTCCTTAAATTAAAACGTGGGCATTCTTAATTCCATTCAGGGCATGTCCATTTCCATTCATATACATTTTAATTTACAGTTTTTCTTAGTCACTTTGGTACATTTCTCAGATCAAATGAAAAATGAAATTCTCAAAACTACCTGTTCAATTTTCACGTGTCACTTGTGCACATCAAAAAAGGAGTTTCTCATTTCTTTGAACAGGTTGCAAATGCTTTGGTACATCCATGCAAATGATTATGTACAATTCTCTGCTGTTTCCTATACATTATCAATTGCTTATGTCATGTTGATCAAAATGTTTTATAATGGGTCTCTTTTGAATAGTCTCACCCCCCACAACATTTAGGCATTAGTTCATAGCATATCTTTACATGCAAAATGGTTGAACACATTGTTATAATATGTCTAATATGTATAATATTATAAGTATATTTCTATACATTTCCATTAGACTTTTTTTCTAAATCTGTCCTGAATTGGTAAATTGCTCCCAGGTGAATCTTGACTTTCTCTAACGAATCAATCAACTAGCAAGTACGTATATATAGCTGGAGTACAACACAATGTTACAATGTCTGACAATTGAAGGACAGAGAATTGGACGGGGTCAACAGCCAGCGAGAAGAGGAAGAGGAGTGAGGTTGCGTGGCGGAGGAGTTGGGAGGCAAAACAGAGGAAGAGGCAGAAGAGGCTGAGGACATGCGCGTTCCTGATGAGATAAGAGCCACACTTGTAGACCACGCTCTCAATCATGGGCTTACAATGGCCGAGGCTGGTCGAAGGGTGCAGCCAAATGTTGGGAGAAGAACTGTGTTCTCAATCATTCACACTTTTAGTCGACAGAACAGGTATGTAATCTAACAATAGGCACTGTAATGTAATACTGTATACTTTCTGTAATGCTTCATACAATATTATAGTATTCCACCTGCATTTTACATAGTAAGTACTTTACGTAAACAGTGACATTTTATCTTACTCAATTTTGTGTTTTGCATTATACTATATTTTTTCCACATAGGACTGCAAGACAACTTCACAGGGATGGCAGAGGGCCCCTTTTCCCTAAAGGTTCCCTAATAGTTGCACAAAACTATACCTTTAGGGAACGTTCCCTGATGGTCATATGAAGGATACATTTTATATCCATTAAGGAACATTCCCAGAATGTAGAAGGTAGTTTTGTGCAACTATTAGGGAACATTCCCTAAAGGTCCCTAATAGTTGCATGAAACTATACCTTAAGGGAATGTTCCCTGATGGTCATATGAAGGATAATTTTTTTCATCCATTAACACAGGGTTGATTGAACTAACTGGTAACCGGTGTTTTGGAACCGACAGCTCGGGTTTAGTCGTCACAGGTTCAGACAACCCAGGAGTTAAGTTTTATCTCTATCTGGAATACCCCCCTGAGATTCTAGTGAAAGGTTTTTGATAAATGAGCTCAACAGCCAATCAAAACACCTCTCCCCACCATGTTACTGAAGCAAGATGTTGGTTGGCTGGAGTTCTATGGTTTGGTTGGCGCCACTGTGTCTTTTCTTCCAGTTTACCTAGCAGGGCAGTACATCTGAGTTTTTTTTTAAACTGACAGTGAGAGTATGTGTGGAGCAATTCACTGAATATCACAAAAGTGGATTGGATATCAGACTGATTTAAAAGTAAAAGACAGGGCAGAACAGGGCACCCTTCATGTAAACACAGTATGCTGTTGTGTGCCGATGCTTTGAAGGGAGAAAATGGAAGGGGAAGGAGAGCAAGTAGGGAGCTATGTAAGGGCTTCAAAAAAGAAATGGGCAGTTATTGCATGGGAAGTTTATTCACATTGTCTCAAATAGTATCCATTGAAATAGGTATGAGGCATGGTCTTTTACTGTCCTATACTAAATAAATGCATTGCATGCTGCAAAATTCTTCACTATTCTACATGAAACAGTAGAACAGTTTCAGGTTATGTCTGATTGTGTCACTTAAGTGTACAGAGTTGAATATGTGTATTACTTCACTATTAATATAATTAAAAAACTTTTTCAAAGAGTTTATATGCGTCTCAGCGAGGAACAGCACAGAGTTGATAGGGTTGAGGGCAGTGAGTGGCTCCCATTCGAAACTCCAGACTGGGTTCTACGCCCTGTAGTGCTGAGAAGGAGAACCGCTGGAGCAGCGAGGTGAAGAACAGGAACAGCTCCATTCTGGCCAGCTGCTCTCCCAGACACATTCTCTTCCCTGACAAAATCACACAGAAAACAATCAAAAAACAGGCTTGGAAACACAATAACATAACTCAACAGCTGCCTAGTTGATAAAAAAAATAATAGCATGAGCTCATGTGTACTGATTATTACTGTAACGGTTTCAGTCTTATTTATGACACGTTCAAAACTAAACACACACCAATAGAAAAAGGCAGGAAGGCCTCCCTCTTCCTGAACTTCCCCTCTCCATCCAGGAAGTGTCCTGGGTTGAAGGTGTGAGGGGTCTCCCATTCCGTCTCATCGAATAGAACAGAGGTCAGGCTGCCCAGCACCATTGTGCCCTGAGGAACACAAAAGATAATGACAACTAAACAATTCTAGAGAGCACTTTGTCAATTATTCTATTCACCAAGTTCAAGATAAATCTCCCCTCAAAAGAAAATGCCGATTTTCTGGCAGGATACAATGTTTAAAGTGCAGTTCAATGTGCCAAAATCACCTTGGGAATGATGAAGTCATCAACTTGGGTGTCTTTGGTGGTCTGTCTGGCAACATTCAATGGAATGATGTTGCCACATCTCTGTGTCTCATGAATAACAGCATCAGTGTAAGGCATGTTCTCCCTGTCAGCCACAGAGGGCTGACGTGAAGATCCAACAACTCGGTCTATCTCCTCTTGCACCTTGCCTAAAAATGCAAAATTGACAATGATTGATGTTTTAGGGGGGATGGGGGCAGTTTCCTATCCGTAACTAGAAAGTTGCTATTTGTTCTGCTATCTTGGCCAGGTCTCTCTTGAAAAAGAGATTATATATCTCAATGAGACTAACCTGGTTAAATAAATGGAGCGATGCGATGGGCCAGCTTATCAAACTTCCCAGCAGACAGGCGAACGTACTCGTGGTGCTTTTTCCTTCATCAGCTCTTCCATCGTTGAGTGCTCGCACATCCCACGTTATTCTTTTCTTCATGCGTTTCAGGCTTCTTTGGTGGTTGTGTCCTACTTTCAGGCTCGACGTACCGCCCCCAGTTGGTGGGGCAGAGTATCACAGTTAAGCCGTAGTGCGCAGGCGCTAACCTTAACGATTTAAAGTGCATTCAGGACAGCAGAATTTGGAGTATGCTTCACGTCCACGGCAAAAATGACGCACGTCTTGGACACGCGCAAATGTGACGCACGACCATGCCAGAGCCTTAAGGAGAGGGAGTTAAGTAATTTTCCGACGAATGACCGTCGCAGGAAGTTGCGTCATAACAAAGGGACGCCAGACCCTCTTGTAACCTATGCTTGTAACAGCTACTCGGTGATACTGCAGACTCGTAAAAGTAGTTAGAAAATAAGGCAGAAAAACGACAAGTTTCCTCATGCTGCTTCCTTATGTTGGAATATGCAAAAATGTACAAACAATCAAGAGGATGCTTTCTTGTATGTGATTTCTGCAACAGTGATACTGCAAACGTGTTGATAGCCTATTGTTGAGCCTATTTTTATGCTGTAGCCTAGTGTAAAGCATGTCACACTAGACTAGCCTACAGAAAACTAATTGATGTGATATAATGATAACTTGTATGCCTACAATGGTTTATTAAACATCGTAGTCATTTATTTAGTCAGTCATCATGTTCATGTTAATGAATAGGAAGGACATCTAAACGATACCAACATTTAAATAAACCAACATTTCGCGCAATATCTGCCGTGAGTCCCTATGCGTGAGTCACGAGCTCCTCCCAGCTGACTGGCAGATCACATGGACAGTCAGTCGCGATCGATTATTTAATAAATACATGTGAATTACGAATAATAATAAAAAGATTCTACCTAATTTGACTATTTTTTCCATGAACTGTAAAAGAAAACACGTTTTTCCCCACTGTATTCTCCATAAAGAGTAAAGTAAATGATGTACTTTTTTCTGGAATTGACGTCACTTCCTGGACTCGTCTGAGGCTGGTCTAATGGGTCATTCGTCTCTATAAGACTTAACTCCTACTGGCCTTAAGGGTAGTGAGCAATACACAAAGGCTGAAATCTCTCCCCTCATGGACTCACAAACTTTGATGCGCTTTCCCGCAAACTTCATGAGGGCTGTCCCACTGCGAAATTGTGAAGTGCATGAGGGCTTTTGCTGCAAATAATACTCGCTCGCACCCTTTCTGTGCCCTTTCCGTAAGGAGTCATCTATGCAGACTTTACTCAAGGGAATTGCTAACAATTCATAGTGTTGTGACGTGAAACACGGGGTTATCCAAAGGCAGTCAGATGTCAGTTAAGTCTTTGAGGATTCAGGGCTTAGACCTTAGGGAAGAGATCGGGATTCAGTCAATCAACCGCAGCAGCAGGCAGCCATTGCTGGGGAGCAGTTGGGGGTTTGGTGCCTTGATCAAGGGCAATGGATGTGGACATGGGAGAGCGCTGTTCAATTAGTCCCCCACCCACAATTTGCCTACCATTCTGGGGTCAAGCTGGCCACCCTGAGGTCACAAGTCTGATTCCCTAACTAGTAGGACACGGCTGCCAAAATCAGAGTGGTCCGAGTGGAATTCGAAACAGTTACCTGGTGCATGGTGGTAATAAGTGCATAGATGTTGAATGACACAAATACTCACGCTGTATCTCAGGGTATTTGATCATGTACAGGAGCCCCCAGTACAAGGTTGTAGATGTGGTTTCAGTTCCTGCTACAAACAGGTCCAGAGTGCAGTAGCACAAATTCTCCACATTAAAGCCTGATGCTTCATCATCTGTCCACTTAGGAAAGAGAAATGTAAAGAAAGAAAGGTAAGAAAAAGAACAATGGAATGTGTCATCAGAGAGGATGTTTTTTTTTAAGTCTACATATAACAAGTTGATAAGAATACATACAGAATCCCTGGTAAAGATGAGTTAAAAGAGGTAACACATCCTTTTTTGCCGTTTTATCTTAGTTTCATAGTGAAAACAATGAAGAAAAATCCAAACTTGAAGAGTCGCAAATTTATTCTAACAAGAATATCCCTCAAAAAGAAATGACAAAATGGCAACAGATGATTTTCTTTTTACCCATCTTTAAAGGGGTGTGGAGGGTGCTGTATAGCTGTGCAAATAGAGAGATGAAGATGTGTGTGTGAGAGAGAGATGGTTTACAGTTTTACGGCGAGGGGGAGAGGTCTTAAAATCAGGAATGTTACGTATGATTGCATATCTCTCAAGTGATTGTTGAGATGACTATACATGTACGAAATTTGACTAAATCTGTATCCCACTATTTGCTGGAATAGCACATTATATCTCTTGACTTTACTTAAAATTGTATGTACCAGTATGTATGTATGTATGTATATGTATATATATATATGTTAATGTATAATACTCATTGTAATAGTCACCTTTGCCATTTCTCCAAGGAAACAATCAATGTAGTCCCTAGAGTTTGAAGGATCAAAGTCTACTTGGTGGTCTTCAATTTTTTTCTTTACAAAGGCAATAACTCCGTTCCAAATAGAAAATATTTTCCTGTGTGGGCCAGGCACTCTGCGCATTATCCATGGGAATACGTTGTACAACTATGAATACACAAGGAAAAACATTTTTAACATATTTTCACTATGTTGGGCTATGGACAGCCCATGTTTCATTTTCTGGATATATAAAGAGTAGACAGTACGAGGAGAGGATCACCTGGGCCCAAATTCCTCCCTCTAAGTAGAAGACCTCATTGATGTTCTTCAGGAGAGACTGGAAGTCATCATCAGTGTACTCAAAGCGGTCCCCAAACACCAGCACACAGATGATGTTAGACACAGCATTGTTAATGATAAATTGTGGGTCGAAGGATTTACCTAGGAGCACCAAAATAAAAAGACTGTGGTATGCATGCAAAACTAAAGAGAATTTATTGAATTCAACAAATACAAAATTACATCCATGCAACTGTGTCTGCTGTTTTTTTATTTTCATTGCATTTCATTTCATTTAAATTTTCCATTGCTAATGTCATGTTGGTCAAATGCACTATACTGGTTCCCTGCTGAATAGTCCTACCCCATAAAACAAATTGGTCTTATTTCATCTAGCTGTCATAACTAGTTGTCATAGTCTGTCTAGCATACAGTACTCTCCAGTATGCACCTTGGGTAAAGTTGACTAAAAACAGGTATAAAAAATAATTCATTGTACTCTCACAATGAAAACAATGAGGCAAAATCCACTCTTGAAGGGAAGACAATTTATTCTGAGAAAAAGGAAAATCTCATAAAGAAATAAATATTTTTAACGAAAACACGTTGCTTACAATTATTGGCACCCCTAGAACAATCTTATACAAAACCTAACAGAAGCATTTTCCTATCTAATTTCAACTTATTTAAGTTAATCAGAGTGTCTGTGAACTTTCAGAACTAGTTCACTTTCTTTCTTTTTCACTAAGGTATGAAAATAAGGTGACACAGAGGCTAAATCCTCTAGTCATTTTTCAACATAAGAAAGACAAGAGAATACACTAAATTTAAATGAAAAGAAAGTGTGTTGACATTTGTAAGTCAGGGAATGTCTATACAAACTACCTTGTTGAAAATGCCTATATTTACAGTTAAAACAATGAATGGTTATAATCAACTGGAATTGTGACAAACATGCTTGGACAAAGACCCAAGGTTATCTTGCCCCCACGTTCAGTATGGAGGATGGTAAGATAGGCAAAACATTCCATAAGAACCACTATTGGAGAGTTACAGACAAATGTGCCATCTTGGGGTCACCAAGTCCCCCCGAAAATCAAAAGTGACCTCATTGCTAATAGCTTATTTAGAGGGCATGCTAGGTAACAGCCTGTCCAGTCATTCAATTACCAATGTAAACGGCAGGAGTTACTAAATGGTACAGTGACTTTGTCTGGAAGTGTGGTCTATTGTCAGATGAAATGAAAATTGCGCTCTTTGGCCAGAAACACGTTACGTGTCTTTGGCATATATAGAAGAATGACTAGACTGAAAAGAATCCCATACCTAATGTGAATTATGGTGGAGGCGCTGTGCTGTTGTGGGGCTGTTTTTATTCCCAAAGGCCTTGGGAATCTAATTAAGGTGTATGGTATCCTGAACAACAAGAAAAACCTTAACATTTTCAAAGGAAATCTGTCAATCTCTGACATGAGACTAAAGGTTGCTCATGATTGGATCATTCTTCAGGTCAATGAACCAAAACAATCGTCCAGATCGAAACAAATATGGTTTACTGAACACAAAATCAAGGCCATTGCCACTAGTCCCCTGATCTAAACTCCATAGAGAAATAGTGGGGTGAGTCAAAGAGTAGAATGCAAAAGTGTGGACCTAGGAATCTGGATGATCTGGGAAAATTTAGTTTCCAACGGTCTTAAATCTCGTGCTTTGTATTCTCCAACTTTATGGGGTGTCATAGGTGAATATTCCAAGCTGTTTTAATGGCAAAGGGAGGATTAAGAAGGTATTATAAGCAGGGGTTCCAATAATTGTGAGCAATGTGTTTTTGTTAAAAATATTTATTTCTTTATGAGATTTCCCTTTTTCTCAAAATAAATTTGTTTCCCTTCAAGGTTGGATTTTTCCTATTTTTTTTTCCCATTGTGAGATTACAATAAATCACCAACAGATAATTTTTTATACCCGTTTTTTAATCAACTTTAGCAGAAGTGCCAATAATTCTGGAGGGTACGGTATATAAATATATGTGACCTGACAGACAGAAACGTCAGGATATAGAATGATGCACAGTGGTGCACAGCTCTTATCAAGGGGTGTTTTACTGTATATTGGTCATTTCTGTAAAAGCCTGCTGTAAAAGCCTTTGCTTTCTTTATACTATCACAATGTCTGTCAACAGTAAACACTTTGAAACATATCCACTGTCTTGCAATGAACCTCCTTCACACACAATAATGTGTAACTTTGTAGTTTTGAAATAAAAAATAGTGCTACGTTGCGCATTGTTGTAATTAGAAAATACAGAGTAATCTGTCTTATTGACAACAAGACAAAACAGTTTGACTATCTTGACATAAACAATGGCGTCAGGACTTCTAATTTTGATTGCACTGACAGTTTCATTAATATAAATATTTGCTTTTGAGGCATAGACAAAGCATTTAGATAGATAGATACTTTATTTAGCATTTTGAGCAAGATACACGCTTTTGTATGTGGTGCAGTTTGCTCCATTTGTTTTGAGAAATGAAAAGTTGTGCAAATGTTAATAATGATTCGAGAAATGCACCAAAGCGACTGAGAAAAACTGTAATACACTCCTCAGCTGTGAGTTGTACAGGGTTTAACCATTCATCTTACTCACTCACCTTGCTCATTAGCGATTGCTTCATTTAGATATCTGCATTCTTGAAGAATGGAGGGCTCAAGGCTTCTCTTGCCCAATCCAAAATTCCTCAGGGTGTGAAGAGCAAATCTTCTCTGCTGTTTCCAAGGATATCCATTAGACACAACCACCCCTAAGCAGAGAATATAAGACAGAAACAATCCAAATAATAACAGAACGGTACTTTAACATGAATATTGTTGAGTATGATACAACAGGGTAAATAAGTATTGAACAAGTCAACATTTTTTTTTTCAGTAAATATATCCAGAAGACATTTTCACCTGACTTTGGTATTAACTCATTAAGTGGACGTGGAGAAAAAAGTATTGAACACGCCAATTGAAATTTATTTAATCCTTAGTGGAGAAGCCTTTGTTTGTAATGACAGCTTCAGGACACTTCCTGTATGAAGAAACGAATCAGCCAAAGTACTCAGGTGTGATTTTGGCCCATTCATCTAAACAGATCGTCTTTAAACCTTGAAGATTCTAGGGGGCTTTCTTGTGAACCTTGATGTTTAGCTTCTTCCATAAATGTTCAATTGTATTTAAGTCAGGTGAATGACTGGGCCTTTTTGGGGAATGACTGGGCCGTGAATGACACCTTGATTTTCTTTCTTTGAAACCAATTGAGAGTTCTTTTGCTGTATGCTTTGGATCGTTGTCTTGCTGGAAGTCCTCGTTATCCTGATGGATGGCAAGAATCTCCTGGTAAATAGAACCATTTGCTAGAATGATGTAGCCTCTAGCTATAAATGGACATCCTTAAGCTGTCTCAAGTTAGCCTTGCTTACAACAAAACCATGATTGGAGTAAAAATTAAAGTAGCATGTGTGCTATATTGGGGATGAATATGGACAAATGCTTAAATTAACTTGTTAAAAAATTTCATTTTGCTACCGAATATGTTAATACCATAAATGCAATCTATCATATAAATGATAAATGATCATGATTGAATAGAGTTTAAAATATAAGGATGGCTGCCCACAGCAGCTCTGGTATGAAATTATGGTGATTCTAGTGGTAACCACAATTCTCAATTCTGAGAAATTCCCGCTTGGCTTCAATGCGGCACAGACACCCCGTAATACACTAGGTGAAGGTGCAACACAAACAAAGACTGAGCAACATGAATAAATCATCAGATCACAAACCAGTTCTTGTACATACGTCAGGCTAATGCTTTGCAACTATAACTGTTTTGTCCTATGTCATTCCACTTTATTATACACACACTTTACCTATGGACTTAAATGTTGTAAATACTTTATACTTGAGGATTCCCTGAGTTAATAGTAATGTCTGGTGAAAATTTCATGTGAATAGCCTCTTTAGAAATATACTTACTGAAAAACATGTTGATTCATTCAATACTTATTTTCTCCACTGTACATTATCACTACACAGTATTATTATACAGCTCTTCACAATGCTTGTAGAACGCTCCATTGATTTGAATGGGATTTCCAAACATTCTACGGTCAAATAAACACCATGTAATGACCGCTGAAACATATAATGACAGCTGTCAATGGCAACGGGTTTTGTGCTTCTGATTCATGTCTTTCATATTACTCCGCTAGTAGTCCGGTCACGTCTTGCAATGGAACTTTGATTTAAGTTCAGCATGTGTTGCGAACTATTTGCAGCAAAAGCCACGACGAAACGGTAATAAATAAATGTAAAGAGATATTTACATTCATTTAAAGAGTTTATTTTTTCGTTTTGGTAAGTAGCCGTATAACAAGCAGGATCATGTATAGAACGCCAGTCGAGAAAATTCCCTTCAGGGCAAAGCAAGACCACTCCGCTGGCCCGTCAGGGTCCGGTTCGCCCTGTCGGAACTTATTTTCCCGATAATGACCGGCGTTCTATACATTATCCCTTACATGAAAATAGTGATCTTAATACTCCTGTGGTGGAAAATCACCTTTGTCTCCAAAGATATCAGCAAATAAAGGTAAGGATGGTCGATCAGCAAAGTTTTCTCCTTGATGGACATACATTTCCCTCACTAGCTTGTGTCCATTAAGAACAACCATCCTTGGTCCAAAAAATCGGACACTAAAAATGCGTCCATATTTTTCAGCAAACTGGAAGAGATACAATATCAAAGACACAATACAAATACTAAAGTCAATGCAAATGCACAATGTCACAGCATAGTGTTTTTAATCGAACAATTAAAGTATAATCTATATTGTAATCTGTATTATTAGGGGTCGCAAGCAGCGAAGGTAGGCATTAGGAAAGTGGCATTATAGCTTAGGCAGCTGCTGGCACATTAACTACAAGTGAAAGTGTCAAAACAGTAGCCTACAGCGAACTAACAAGGAATAACATAACCGCGAGTTTATAATTCTAATTAAATTACACGCAATTGCATTCACACCACGCTCAGTAAACAAACACTCAAATTCAACGCATTTACAGCACTGCCAATGTCAGCACATATGTAACAAACACAGGCATCTGAACGCACATGGAAGGAATGTTTAGAACTTTGATAAGTCAGAATACATATATGCTGCGTGACCTATTTTATACTATCTATGTGAGACATGTAAACGGGAATATGAATGGAACCTTTTATTAACAACTCATGTAAACACCATATTCACAATATTGTGTTATTCTGAATAAGGTCAGACCTACAGATGAGATAGTGAAGTCCCCACTATTTAGGCTACCTGCACAAAAGCATTGACAGGCTGGAATCAGTGCAACCAGCACAAACACAATGATTAATCATTATGACTTTCCAAAAAAATGTGCGAACTATATCTCTAACCACTTCTCAGACTAGTAAATACACCAGCAATGACAGCAGAGCTGAAGTGCCAATAGGGAAACTTGGCAGGATTAGCTATATTTCTGCCTCTGCTGGAGAAGTTGTGCATTATGCTATTTCAAACTGTGGAAAAAGGTAACGATAAAGCACACGGATTTGTTTACATGCTAGCGAAGCGGTTAGCATAAGTTCGGCAGAACAACGTGAATGTTACAAGATAAGAAACGCGATTTAAAACGAGTTTCTTGTTTCTCACTTCTCTTACCGGGACGGTAGTCCCAAAGTTGCAAGGTTGGTTTTCCGCCTGGGGATGCTAGGGGGAGTGGGGAAAGTCACCATTTTCACCGGAACAGGTCATTTAACCATCCAAATGACTTCTAAACGGGTTTATTAAGTTGAAATAGTTGGCAAGTTCACATAATGAGCACACTTTCCTCTGAATTTCTGTCCATAGGTTTTGTAAAACATTAATTCGTACTTGTACATTTTCAGACAAGATTGTATAAATCCAGTTTTGAAATCAACCTGCAAGTTGCTGTTTAACTCATGTCCAAAACGACAAAAACACATTTTTACTAGTTGCAGTGCCCCTAACAGATGAAAGGGCACCACATTTCCTGTGTGTCCTCACAATGGAGTTTTGAGTCTAAGTACCAACTTTTGATACGTGAAAGTTTTGCTGAGATATGACAAGCCGAGATGGGCTATGAGACATACGTTCACAGTCGGTATCATGTTTCAACACACTTTAGGTCAATATCACACCGGAATTCTCCTTTAATTGGTTAGTCATCATAGTTTATCATAGTCTACTGGTTGGACTATTCAGTTTCCCCACGTGTGTTTAAGTTTCAAATTAATACTTTTTCTCCTTGAGACAGGCCCGTTTGAGTCTTGGAAAATACTTTTGCATTTACATAGGGATTAAGATGATAAGAACTTAGCAGTCAACTTGAATGCAACAGTTTTGAACAAATTTGTGCAGCGTGCTAATGATGCTAACTGGATTTAATAGCAATTTAGCCAGTTGTCTTTTGTCATGATTTGTCAGAATTGTGAATGTTTGGATTAAATGTGCATGCTGAGGATGGATGTGTCTGTTGAGAGGGAGAGAGAGAGAGTGCATGGGGCAAGGACTCAATGAGAGTCTGTGTTAAGGTACTTCTATAGCCTACTCTGGTAGAGTTGCACACTAGATACAATGCAATATTTAGCCTATTTATTTATGGACAGAGTAACGTAACGTGTTGCTTTTAATTATCGAATGTTCTATTGAACATATTTTTTATTGACCCGATTACATGTCTATCCCGATATATTTCACTATCGTTTTATCGCCCAGCCCTAGACCCCACTTCCTGTTTGGCGGCTTCGATCGGCTGTGATGGGCAAATGCCTTCGAAAATCAACTCCCTAACTCTGGCAGGCCATGCGCAAGCAAACCCTTTTTTTCCGTGAGCTTTTTTTTTGGCAGTTTGCGAATGGACGGCATTACCACCATTTGCTGGACTGAGGTGTAATGGCAAGTGTACCCTGTAGCATCGTTCTGGCTGCCGGGTGAACAAGGCAAATGTCATGGGACGCGGAACCGTAGGCCTACGTGGTCGGGCCCGTCATCGCCGCTTGCGGCTATATTGTTACTTATTAGCTTACATTGTCAACATGGTAAAGTAGGCCTAATTTGTAGCCTTTTACATTTCAAAAGTAACCCAACCTGTGGGTTGTGAGTGTGAATGAATGAAATGTCACTGAATTATTTCTGAATGGCTGAATCCCAAAATACCAGAGCCTAAATGAAGTAGCCTAAGGGCAAGGGGCAAGTTTAAGTTTGTCTGTGCCACGCACAGCTCTCTAGCAGCCCTTTCCTGATAAATCACGCTATGACTTAAATAACTCTTAAGACTTCGTATAAAATGTTACAGGTAGGTTACAGGTGAAGCTCAACGAACACAGCTTTGTGCGCAGATGGAATGGCCTCACACACACGATTTACCTACCTTGACAAACTGTAGATGGATTTTGGTGATGTCAATGTGATGCACGTCGCCGATAAAAGGCAATGACCACGGTCCAGGAGGGAAATTCTTTGGTGGTTTGGTTTTGATGTAGTCAAACACAAGGAGGAAAATTGAGAGAAAAAGCAAAAAACTCTTGATGTTGAACAGTTCCAAAATATACAATATTGCCGTCATTTTGCTTGCTCTAGCGACGGTTAGGCAACTGTTGTATAGACTGCAAACACCAACCACCCAATACACAACAGGACTGGAAAATCACGTGGTACGGTGTTCTCTTCTTCCCCACCTTTTCTCTTTGTAGGCCTATCAGCCTTTTTCACAGAAATAACACTTGCTTTTTGTTATCAGAAATGTTTAGGGCGGTCACTGTATCAGGGTTCAAATGGTCGCTAACACGTTTCTGCCACAGGAAGGCCCCAAAAGAACATGAGTTTATTACTGTTAGTGAGAGTATAAAATATAAAGACAATTGTATTGCCTGAGCATTCCATTATCACCTCCTGAAGTATCCACAGGTCCTGGACATGGGCCCGTAAATGCACTAAATGTAGGCTAGCAAACCTTTTAACTGGATGCTACAGAAAAACTACTGAAGTCAATGCTATGCATGTCGCTTATGAACAGCACTGACCACGTTCCAGGAGGAAAAGTCTTTGATGCTTTGTTTTGGACATAGTCATATATAAAGAACATTGAAAGAAACAACAAAATTTGATATCCAAAACATCTGTAGGATTTATGTAGGAGTTGAACATCAGTAGCACAATCCATTGCAACTTGCAGTGTAATAAAATCAGTGTTGAATTGTATAAAAATATGTAGGCACGTTGTCTTGAACGATCATTTGGCACTGTTGACATGTCATGGTATTTTCAATGCCAGTTGAGTTGCATTCCTTAAATAGTTCAAAGGACATTAACTTAGAGTTACTGTACAGCAGGGGTCTCAAACTCAAATGAGCTGGGGGCCACTTCTGCCAACGTCATCTGATTGGAGGGCCGGCTATTTCTGAAAATGCAATGTTCTTTTTTTCAAATACCACACAAAACTGCAAACAGAAAGTGCAAGTGTTTTTATCTAGTTTTAGACACCTGTGCTAGCAACCCTAGCTTATAAATAAAATAATGATAAAATAAATATTAATACAAATTATAAAACAAACAAAAAGCATAAAACAGGTATGTGTGTGTTTCACACCAAATAAAAATATTTTCCTCTTCAAAAGGCCATGGCTTGAAAGTGGTCAGAGATAAGGTCCTACTGTAAATGTACAAATCTTTGAGTATAAACAAAAGTTTATGAAGGGGGTAAATGTACCCATCTAATTTGCCACTGGATGGCAAGCACCTCAAATTATGCACCTTTCAGTAAATACTGGATGAACATATTTGAGCAGGTTTACTTTCCTTTTTTTCATATTACCCACATACAAATTAAATGTAACAATTATACCAACACCTAAGATGTTTAGTAATCTATCTATAACCACAAGGCCTACAATAAAGTATTCTGGTCAAATCAGTTCCTATCGCGGGTAATCTGAGTACACTCTAAACATGAATGTGTTAAAAACAACACAACATTTGTTGAATTTCAACACATCAATGAGTTCTCTTTGGGACAACACAACTTGTGTTAATGGTGACACAGATGATGTGTAAGCATACGGACACATAAGTTGTGTCAATATAGTGACACAAGGATGTGTAATAATGTGTAATTTTAACACAGTTATGTGTTACGTGTGAAAATGCTATTTACACATTAGTGTGCTCGGAATTCCAGTTATCCAACACAATTATGTGTCATTCCACAAGGTATCAATATGAATAAAGATGAAGATCCAAGTTGAAAAATACTTTGGAATGTTTATTTTTCATATGTCAACATTAACATTGCCTTCAAGTTATTCATAAAAATGCCTATCTAGGCTTAATACAAAACATTTTAACATTTTTAACCCTCCTGCCCCCCCCCAACCCCCAACCCAACCCAGGAGGACAGCAGGTCCCTTAAAAAAGTTAATCAATTACTCACAGGAAAAGCATTCATAAAATTCAGTTGAGAACACATAGCAGATAATACAATACACACAAGATATAGTCCAAAACATATGCGGAATATAACCTTAGTTTCGGCTTACTTTAAAATGTAAACTTTTTTAAAGAAGGTTAATCACTCAAAAAAGAAACTTAAATAACTTTGTATCGAGGACTAACATATACTTTGTTTCCTTTGAAAGGTTTCTGAAAGTCAAGTGGTCGAAAGTCTAGCAAATCATCAGGAATTTTCAACACTTTGAAGTCTTCACTTTTTTCAACACAAAATGCATAAAAATGATCGTCAAAAAAATCTACATGCACAATATTCACAAATGCTAGAAGGGTCCCATTGTCTACCTGAGGGAAGAGGTGAGCAATTTCTCCAAACACTGGCTCATTACATTTCTTTTCAATGACTACTAGAGTTCCTGTTCTGTACGTCTGTCCCCACACACTAACAGTATGAGAGATACTCATTGTCTCTGAAAAGAAATCCAGCTTTAACCTTAGGATGTCAACAAGTTGATCACTTTTTGGTAATGATCTTAGAATAACTGGAAACGCATTTGGAACACACATTTGGTTCTCAAGTGGTTGGCCAAACCTCCAATAATGCATTTGCTGAACCTGGTTTTTGTATGCCAGAGTCTTTGACACATTTTTAAAATTACACACAACATGTGCCTGCCTCTTGAGTGGGTTATGCTTCGCCTCGAATCTCATGCACCAAAGTCTAGATAATGGCCCAAATTGGACCAGCATGCTAGGATAATGTACCATAAAATGGTGTTTAGGAATTAGTTTTTTTCCTGGATACAATTCTTTGAACAGCCTATGATGGTCTATGATCAGCTGTTTTAAATATACAGCAAGACCTGTGCTTACAATAGGAGCAAAGATGATGTTGCATATTTCGCGTAACAATATAAATAGTTGCCAGTGTAGACTACCTGGATTAACCAAGTCTCCAAGAAGGAAAGGTAAGATCTGTAGCAAACACCACATTTGTGCTGCAGTTTGTCTGACTGCAGTCTCAGATGTCTTCAAATTTAGGATGATGCTGGGTTTGTTTTTGTCATTTGAATACCCATAGTCAAAGTTCATTATTCTGTCATTTAACTGTTCTAGGGACAACAGTTTTTCCTCATAAATGTACTGTCTGAGTAAAAGTTTCACCTCTAAAGGTGCAACTCC
Source organism: Alosa pseudoharengus (assembly GCF_046254945.1). Classification (NCBI taxonomy): domain Eukaryota; kingdom Metazoa; phylum Chordata; class Actinopteri; order Clupeiformes; family Clupeidae; genus Alosa; species Alosa pseudoharengus. The sequence goes on along the minus strand of NW_027468576.1, from coordinate 16,633,954 downwards.
CTCCAGGACATCGTGCATTATATCAACTCCCACATTTTCTGTGACATGGAAATACTTCAAAGTATTTAAACATGAATCTTGTTTGATTCCGGTCATAGATCCTTCGTCTAAAGCAACATGCTGTTGGTAATTTTCTTTGTTTCGCCTTTCAATCTCATCTTCATCAAAAACATTTTGAGCCATGTTTTTATCAACAAGGCAAAAATGGCAAAACTTGTTCGCAGAAAAGCTTTCCAAGTAGCCACACAATGAGTGACACGCTAGGTTGTCACCTGTAAACAGGCACACCGTTCCATACAACAAGTGCAACTCTCCTTTCATCTCAAGCTCTAAACCATAGCATTCCAAAAATCTTATATCTTCTAAAAGGGGTTCAAATATCTTAGCAAAACCGTATGTTTCTCTGTCAATTGAATTGAACAAAAGGCAGAGATGAATGTTACCCAGGCTTGAATTGAACTTCGGTGGCAAGTTTCGTAAGGAGAAATAAACAGCGCCCATTTTATGGATTTTGGTTTTTGAGCCCAGAGGGTTAGTTGTCTCCAGATCATCAAAATATAACTGTATCTGAAGGGCATTTGGATCCTTGTTATATAAGACATGTCTGGCAAAGTGAGCGCCATCGCAGTAGTCACGCATCTTTCCATCAGTACTCTTATGAGAGTCCAAATATAACGACTGCATTCGCTCATTACAGAAAATGAATTTCAGAGTCTCAAGAATGGAAATATACTGAAAGGTATTAGCTGTTAGTGATTGTTTGACTAACCCACCTCTTCTAGTGGTGTCAGCTCTATGGCCTAGGAAGACCTCTGTTGGCTTCACAAGTGAGTATTCACTCTCAAAATATTTAGTCATTTTGTATGGGTTATTCAAATCATCAAAAACATTTCGAGCACTTTCAAATTCCTTCATCAGTGACACAACACCCTCATTGTCCTCTGATATTGACAAAGTTCTCAGCAATGACATAGTAGATTGTTGAAGGCTGTTGTTCTGTCCAACAGTTCTTTAGTGCAAGTACTCCTTTGTACATCACTTAAAGTTGTATTTGAGGCAGAGTACATCTGAGCAACATAAGTAGCTGCATAACTAGTCAGTGAAGGACCTCTGTATGTGTCTGTATTTGTGGCATCAGATACTGCATCATCTGCATCATCAGATACTGCAGTGTGTGATATAAGACCTGCTTCTGTGAAGTTATTTGTTTTTATGTGATCTGAAGTGTGGTCAGACAAACTGCTTGCATTATCAGATAAATGCTCTCTTGAAAGATGTTTTGACAATGAATTAAGATTATGATAGGTACGCTGGCAGCCATTTTGACTGCAGATAAGAGTATAGTTCTGACTATCAGATAAACAATGAACAATGCGGAGATGCCAGCGAAGTTTCCTGATCTCACCAGGAACTGGCTGTTTGCACACAGGGCAAATATACATACTGACATTCTTTAAGCCAAAGCCTGGACTTTCCCAAGGAGTTCCAAAACTTTGGGTCGTCTAACAGTCTTTGTCACTGGCAAGTCATAAATGTGTTCAAAAAACATGAAAACTGATGCAAGCTGAGCAGGATAAGCAACGTTGCATACCCAGTAGAACTTGAAGAGCTTGTCCAAAGCACAGGTTAAGCTGTCATCATGCAGTGGAATTGTGACTCTGTCATTTCTGGAAACAATGACGAACTGTCGTGCTGGGCTCGTCAGATGGCCGATGCAGACAAGCTCTGGCTGCGTCCTTGAAGACCCCTCATCATAAGTGCATATGGAGGAGATGCTCGTCCCATGCTGAAATAAAGTGTACACATTTATTATACACATCATTCTGACCTGGAGCCTATTCATTATGTTCCTTCATGGTGCACGTACACTACATACCGGCACAAAGTTGATCAGGAAAGAAATGGCCGACTTCACACTGCATCGGGTTGAGGCTGATCCCCTTCCTGACGCAGTTGGTGGAAGTAGGTGAGTCAGAATCTGTAATGTACTGTAGCATACCTCATCTATTTGAAGGACATAAGCAAAAAGTTAAATATGTCAAATACGTTTACACAAAAAGCAGAGGCAAAGCATTCAAAAAATGAAAATTGTTTACCATCATTCTGGTCTCCAGCCTGATCAAGTAAGGAGAACACGACTCCCTTCTCTAGAGCAGCAATCTTCCTCAATTTGGGGATGAATGATGACTCCCACCTCCTAATGAGCAGCTCTGCCTTCCCGTCGAACATTTTCACAAACTCTGCATCCAGCTGATACAGGAAACATAGGAAAACAAGTTTAATTGTGTAGCCATACATTTTCCTCAGAGGTCTTCACACAGTATCACCACATCCCCTGTCCTTACGCCCTCATATTGACTGAGGAAAACATGCTAAGAAAACCATTAACGGGAAAACACAGGAATCCTCAGAGTGGGAAACAGAACAGGACACCTCACCTAAAACTAAAGACATAGATGTTGTTTACACACAAGAAGAAAGTTTACCCCAATCAAGCTTGCTTTACAAGAAAAGCAAAGAACAAGTACATATCAATAAAGAAAAGACTCACCAGACTCGGGACGTCTATAAACCGAGGATACTGTTGGACAATGTCTGCAACAGTCGGAGACTGGGTGCTGATCCAATTTCGGCGATGGCTGAAAGTTTTCTCCATTGCAGTCTTTATTGGTCCCATGTTCTCTGATGATGGTTTCATCCTTTTGATGATTGACAACCATTCACTAATTTCTTTATCATCTAATGGCTGCACTGTAGACGCAGCATTACAACCCAATTTTCTCTTGTGGTAGCGTCGCTGGCCCTCTTCTAGGCTTCGTCTGATATTTCGTAGCCTCATTTCTATGAATCCCGTATGTGACAAAGGGTCATAGAAATGTTCCTATTAAAAAAAAATAATAATAATAATAATATATATACTGTTCACTTGCTAGTACACGTTTCAGCTAATTCAATGCTTTATGCTTCCCATTTTGGCACTTTGAACTTAATCCTTCTTGGAGTCTCATTTGCACTTTATCCTGACAGTTGCCAACAATATGTATATTAAAGAAGCATGGCGACTACTACTGCTACTTCTGTGGGATTTCATTATATCCTCTTGTACAAACAAGAAATCCTAAGTATTTCTCATGCAGTGCAGCTAAAAACCAGAAAATACTGACTAAACTAAACCTCCATAGATCAGAGAGAGTATACTTCACCAATTTTAAATCAATACTTACAAATCCTTCACCATCTCCACAGACCATCACTTTCAGTGACGGGAAGAGTGTTGTCAATGATTTTGCCAAAAGCAGTTTCTCTGGTCCAGAGGGATAACTGTAGAGCAAAACAAATGATTTAACAACAAGTCCATCACCACTGGACTTTATTTACACATTTCATGTGCAGATGATCCAATTTAGTTGAATAGACGTGGATAAAAAGAACAAAAGGGAAACTAATGTACATCAAAACAATGAATATCTATAACTTACAATCCATGTTTCTCGACTAGGTCACTGACACTTATGTTTACAAGCTTTCTTCTGGTACTGGTGGATAGTGTTCCTGTCTCCTCATATTCTTTAAGGATGTCTTGAGCCTTCTTTTCAATAAGAGACTTGAGCCGATCAGCAGTCAGATCTTTCTATGAGACACAAGAACAAACATGCCTCTCAAATAAGTTGGTTAGAATGGGGAGTTATGCAGTCATTAAAAGATAACCAGTCAAACCTCAAACTGTAGGAAAAAATGACACCGCCATTTGAATAACAAAACTCCAGTGTTAATGATATTGATTAAGATTCTCTATTCATGTCAAACAATGTCACTATTGTGCACGATTGCTCACTGGCATCACGATCTTGTGTCATAAATATATTTATTAAGGGAAATGCTATTGATTCATAATTCAAGTTAACGTTCCAAAAATAGCCATAATATGAGATCCCTTAAAATACTCACATTTTCACTGTCAGTATGTGGTGCTACACACTCCACCAACTCCAAATGGATCACAGTGGATACCCATACTTGGAATCTGTCATAATCCTTAAGATCTACGCTACTGTCACAGTCAATGTAGTCTTTGAAGTCACTGTTGTAGTGTAGAAATCGTTGTAATTCCACTGGGTGAGAAAACTCAGAGTGGCAGGCTTGTAAAAGCTGTGAAGCACTGCAAACAGAAAAAACTTTTTTGCATTTTTCAGTGCCATCTAAGTGTACTGAAACAAGCACTTTCTTGACTGTTGGTCCAGGGTCCTGCAGCAGGCTAGGGTAATTTTCTAGCAGCTCCATTTTCACTGGAGAGGAGAAGGAAACAGACAAAAGAAAAAAAGATTAAATATATACATTTTAAAATATCTACAGGGTACACAGATGATAGCAACAAATTGATCATGTGATATAAACCTATGCATTAAAATGCAACAACATAACGTTGACATAACAATGAGCATACAATATGATATAATATCATGTATGATGGTTATGGTTATGGATTTAGCAGACGCCTTTGTCCAAAGCGAAGCTACATGATGCTACAATATATACACACAATATATACACACACTAGGGCTTTTGCCCAAAAATCATATTCGTAGCTCGTTTCTTTATTAATATTCGAATATTTATAAATATTTTGACCATTAAATGCAAGCAGACTCTGCACTCAAGAGGGCAAGTTCCATTACAGCCCATGGAATGATAGTTGGCAAGGATAACTGCAAATTAAATGAGAACCTGTTACATGGATTCGCCTATTGTTGACATCTTAAAAACGTTGCCTTTTGCTGCAGACCTGGAGCAAGCGTTTCGTGTAGGCTAATTGGTTGTGGTGGTGGTGGTGGGGAAGGCAGTGTTTTTTGGTCAGTGTAACCTACACGTTGGGGTGCTTCCAAAGCCTGAACTAGCTTGCTTTACCGACCCATTTTATACAGTTTATTCACGCAAGGCAACACTTCACACACTTTCTGCCAACTGTAATAACCACAGCTTAATTCAAAGTGCGTGAGCAGGTGTTGCAGGCAAGTGAGCTACCTAGCTAGTTGAGTAGCTTACACGAGAAGATAGCTGACTAGCAGTTAGTTTTCAATTTGGTCAGTAGGCTAGGCTAATCCCACGACAGAATTTCCCAATCAAATCAATTCACGTGTCCTATAAATCTCTGGGCCTGCGAGAAGACTTACGGTACTATTTGTAAACTGACAGCAGTTCGGGTTTGCTGGCACCCTAGCTAAGTTGATATGACATACTGAGAGCGCAGTTTCAAAGTTGCTTGCGATTGTGTACATAGCCTAGGTTTAGAGGTTACGCTAACGTCATGACCTTGCTAATAAGCTCACGTCACCATTCTCAACTTCACAAGGCGCGGAAAAAACTCGAAATCTGAATTGAGAACAACGTTTAAAAGCAGACACATTTACATGAAATAATATCTGTAACAGGTTGGAATATTAGGGGCTGCCTTATATTCGTTCGAATATCTTTCATTTTGAAAATATTTGAATTATATTCAAATCACAAAGTTCGGGGTCAATATTGGCTAAAATTAGCTAGCACTAGCTAGTACATTAGTAGTACAATGATTTAGTCACTTCAGCGTTGCAGTTTTCAGACGGCTGACGGCATTTCGACGATAAACGTTAACCAAAGACTTAATCTTCAAGCCTACACCCCCTGCTTAGCTCATTTAGCATAAGTAACTAACTGGTCTAGCAGTAATTCGCCTTGGTGTGATGTGACCGCGAATATCAATCATTGTGTTGGGGGGACGCTGAGGTAAAGTCACCTGTGAGAGGTCGGGTTAAGCCTAACTTATAGCTTATTGAGCACATTTTAACCACTTATGTCTATAATTGAAACATAAACACACAAAATCATCCACTTACCTGTACATTGTATTAGTCCTTTCAACCGTGTAGAATTCCCTGCTGTACCAGCGTTGCTCCTCGTGAGATGTCGTTGAAATGTCGTTGGACGAACTTCTTGGCCGATAGAAAAAAAAAAGACTTGGCCGTAGCAGCTAGGCGTTTTGTGATTGGTCTTGATGTTGACACATATTTTGTGTTGTAGAAGTTAAATCACGCAACACATTATTTGCAGAAATTGACACAACATGTGTTATTTGGCTTTCTACACATTGAATGTGCAAGAAAACAACACATTCTTTCTTAGAGTGTACCCAGAAGTTCGCATCATATTGCGGGTGACTTTGTAGTTCTTTAGAGCCCTATTTCTACTAGCCCTGCTGTCTGTACCACGTCCATTACGGACACTATCATCACGATTACCACTGCAACCTCCAAGCTATGTTGGGCAGAGGGTCGAAATAAGCATGGTATGCTGCTTAGTGGACACCGTCGTATACACGCAAAGACGTACCTCCATTCACAGACGCACCGTGACTATCACTGTCAATAGACGATCGATCATAATCTCCAAAAGGATATTCTCCTTCAGAATCAGAATAGGTGAATAAAATAGCCTACCTAAGACTTCATCACACGTGAACGGTTTTCAACATTAGGTGTAAGCCTATTTCTGCTTCAATTTGTGCAAAACTATGGCCTGCATCGCTCCCGCGTCATTACAAATGCACGTCTTTGTGTTTCTCGCGTGTAATACAAATATTTCCTGAAAACTTTGCGCAGCGATTTTGGGTTTGAATCAAGCTCTGGATGTCTACCACATAGTGGAGCAGAGTAGGCTACACATGAGATTTGTCACCGTACTTGGATCTATCGTCTATTTTAATCAGTATCGTTGTTTGTCGCAATTAAAAATAGCCTCAAGGGCCGGATTACATTATTATTTTGACATACGTCGCGGGCCGGAATTGGGCTGGACGCGGGCCGGATTTGGCCCGTGGGCCGGGTGTTTGAGACCCCTGCTGTACAGTGTTTAGAGAAAGATAATCCACTTGCTTCTCAGAGAAGTTCAGAAAAGTTCTGTAGTGACTAGATGTCCACACTAGTAACAGTCTATGGGAGTTGTATGGAATTCATTTTTATAACTCACTACCATTAATTCAGATCTCACAAAAAAGTGATTTGATGCTAATAGGTACCCCCATTATCTTAATTTACTACATATTTTCATCTCTGTTATAGGCCACTGAAATTGGGCTCAAATCCTCAATAAAGGTCCCAGATTCTCAACGATAGACATTGAGCTTATCTGACAATTTATGTGTGTTTAAAAAAGCTATAGAATCATGATGGATAAAAATCATGGTTTGAGGAATGAACAAGAGAGATGAGACAACGCAACTAGTAGAGGCATCCACTGATGATGTTCCTAATGTAAAATTAGGAGAATGAGAGCTGAAAGAGTGTGAGGAACCAAGGTGGCCACCCCACGTTAAGGGAGGTGCGCCACTGGATTATGTGGAGTTGAGGGATTCTTCAGTTAGAAGGAGACAGCCGTTCCATACAAAAATATAGGATTTATTTATCCGGGAAGCACAATTGGAGTCCATGCATAAAAGGATCTTCAGCAAACTCTAGGCAACAGTTTCAATTTCTTCACACCAGGTCCAAACAAGGCAACACTGCATAACTCCGGACCAAATATATTCCCTTGCCTCACAGCAAGCAAGGATAACTCTTCAACTTCAATTCATTTTAAACTTTAAATTTCAAACTTCACAACTTTGCAACTTCCCTGGATCTCCAGCTCTTCAATGTGTCTTCCATTGTCTCCAATGTTCCCTGAAAACAAACCCCTCCAACAAGTAGGTAAATGGTGAGTGAATGGTTGCAAAGTCTTTGTGTGTATTGCACAAGGCAGTCTTTTAACAGTTTGTAGCATGGGAGGGTATACATGTGAAAAGGAGAGGTCTCCTTTTTCACTGAGATGAATTGTATAATATACAATAGAGTCAAGTTGAAATAGAATCCCTACACTGAGCTGAGATCTAACACGACCAGTGAGGATGTTGAAGGGAAATACGCTAAACCTTAAACGAAAGCCGTTGGATTTCAGAAACCAGTCTTGACAAGGGAATAGGACCAAATCGGCAAAGCTGTGGTTGAATTGGTTTGTTATTGGGACCTCATGGATTATATCTTTTTCAATTATTTGATCCATAAAATGCCTGGTATTGTCCACAAGTCTGAAGGTTTATGTATTTTGGGAACAAGGTATAATAAACCATACAGGACCTAAAAAATCTCTGAACAACGTGTTGACTTCCAAGTTCCAAGGGTAGATAATAATCTGAAATGCCATTGTGTTTTTCTAAATGTTGTTTTGTTTAGTGAAATATCTTCTGAAATATTGTTATGTTTTCTTAAATGTTTTTGTTTTGTGCAAAATGTTATGTTCTGACATTCAGAGCCACTGAAGGGGAAATCCAGTTTTTAAATTTAGCATGTTGGAGCTTTAAGCTATAGAAAACACAAAATATTACACATTTCAGCTGGGCTAACCAGCTACGATGTGGCCCAGGCTACAAACACTAGAGTGAACACTGAGGTACAGTATAATAGACTGAACTACAATTTTCGCGCTGGATCAGATGTCATTTAAATTCATATGTCTGTTTATCTTGTTTTAAATCTATGATCTTCCTTGTTAAGAAAGAAATCATGTCATGTCTCTGCAATTCACTGAATATCACAAAAGTGGATTGGATAACATTCACAGACTGTTTTAAAAGTAAAAGACAGGGCAGAACAGGGCACCCTTCATGTAAACACAGTATGCTGTTGCGTGCCGATGCTGTGAAGGGAGAAAATGGAAGGGGAAGGAGAGCAGGTAGCCTAAGCTGTGTTAAGGGCTCCAAAAAAGAAATGGGCAGTTATTGCATGGGAAGTTTATTCACATTGTCTGAGCACTCAAATAGTATCCATTGAAGTAGGTATGAGGCATGGTCTTTTACTGTCCTATAGTAAATAAATGCATTGCATGTGGCAAAATCCGTAACTAGATTCTACCTGGAACAATAGTGTGTCTGATTGTGTCACTTGAGTGTACAGAGTTGAATTTGTGTATTACTTCACTATTAATATAATTAAAAACAACTACAGATAAGCATAGGATTTTAAATAGTTGATATGTGTGCCTCAGCGAGGAACAGCACAGAGTTGGTAGGGATAGGGACTGAGAGTGCCTCCAGACCAAAAACTCCAGACTGGGTTCTACGCCCTGTGGTGGTGGGAAGGAGAACCGCTGGAGCAGCGAGGTGAAGAACAGGAACAGCTCCATTCTGCCCAGCTGCTCTCCCAGACACGCTCTCTTCCCTGAAAAATCCCAGTCAAGAACTATCAATGAAGCATGTTAAGGAACACAGTAACACACACGCCATGTATAGCACAAGAGCTACACAAGGGATGGCTATTAAATAATAAGTATATACTCTTTTGATCCCGTGAGGGAAATTTGGTCTCTGCATTTATCCCAATCCGTGAATTAGTGAAACACACTCAACACACAGTGAGTAACTTTTTGTTGTAACTAGATGTACCGCAGAGCGGTAGTCCAGCGCCCAGTCCAGCACATGTTTTCCACAAAAATAAGTCACGCTGAAAGGCATATATGATTCTAACGGTCTCACTGAATTGCATTATGCACACTCAATTCTCACTGGTATCTGCTAGACAACAAGTACCAAAACATGATTAGTTCATAGATTTCACATGTAATATACATTTTATACAACCCCACCCCCATCTTGCCTGTTCATAATTCTGAGAATTTTTTGAATTGTGTGCATGTGTGCGTGTACATGTTTATGTTTATGTGTGTGTGGGTGGGTGTGTGTGCGTGCATGTGCATGTGCTTGTGTGTTTGCCTGTTTATGTGCCTGTGTGTGTGCATGTGCATGCATGCGTATACAGTAGGCAGTGCTTCGACTTGGCCAGCTTCACTCGCGGTCCGCGCATGGGATCACGCGGTATCACGGGACTTTAATTTGTATTTTTCCAGTGAGACGCTGCAACAACCCAAGCAACCGGTAGATGGCTCAAGTGAGCAGGGTGTCACGTAAAAAGAAATGGAGCCTGGAAAACCCTACACAGACTTCACTACAGACTTTAGCAGACTGGTTTAGAAATAATGTAATAGCCAGAAATATGCCTGCCCTGCCCTAATAAAGAAATATTTGGTTAACTGCGAGTGAATCCCGTTTGCAGCCGTAGAGACGCAGGACAAATTAAACATTCTGGTTTTCTCCGAGTGCAACGATGATAGACATCATTTGGACAAAATATAGAGTATTAACCTCCGTTGCTCAGCCAAATGCCTTCCTGTTACGTCCTGTTATCACGGAGTTACAGGCGATAAACGATTTTTGATGGTCACAAGTTTACTTCATTAGGAACTGTTCGTTATTTATTTAAGGGGCTACCGGAGAAGTTTTGGGAGCATTAGTCCAAAAAGACGTGACCCTCCCTCGCCAGCAATACATTTTTCTATGACCCTCCAAAGTGATTATGAAAAAATCACTGTCAACTTTTTCCGGGTTTATCACGTACTGTATTTTAACGTTTTCACATATTTGGCCATAAGCCGTTTATCATAGGCTATCACGAAACCAAACTACAAAGGCGAACACTTTCACAGGGGAAAATTAATTGGGCATGAATCATGCTGAACGGTTTGACTTCGTGCTTATTCAGTAGAGCATTTAGTGCTCTCCCCAATCCCAGACGTTCACATTGCATGTTTGTTTGTAATGGATGCAACCGCGAGATAGGCTATGCGTTTGACAATCAGTTGTTAACAGAACCAAGACATATAGCCCAGCAGCAATCTAGGGACTGTTCGTTATTTATTGAAGGGGCCACCGGAGGAATTTTGAGTGCTTCAGTTGGAAGTTGCATGACCCTCTCTTGCTTGCTAGAAATTGTTCAATGACCCTCAGACAGAATTGTTAAAAAAGACATGACCCTCCCCTGCCAATTGTCTTCCGCCCGCGCCACAGCCACACACTTTGTGATAACGTTCTTAAATCAATCTTTCCCGTGAGCTTGCATGCTACCAGTCCTTCCTTTTCAAATGTGTTGCGCCTGTTTGCACAATTTCACAAATAATCATATATGATTAATAGTATGACAAATAATCCCTGTGCATGGGGACCGAAACAATGCATGCCAACTTTTTCCGTGTTTATCACGTATTTTAACTTTCCCCGCTGTCTTGCCGTTTTAATGTTTTCCCGTAGAATATCCCATATTTTAATACTCTCATAACAGCCCTGCCATCGGGCCTGTCTCTGTGTTGCCCTGTTGCTACCCCTTGCCCTTCCAACGAAACAGATGTCTTCAAATCATCGTTTTCCTTGCTTGAAGGCGAACTTAGAGTGATGTTAACCTATTTAAGTTTAACGGCGCAATGGCGCTTGCATGTTCGGCCTTATGTCTACGTGCGCACCTGAGGCTACTCAGCTGCAAGAGAAATAATTTCCCCTGTTTGTATGTTCACTGCAAGTTGGCCTACCATAACTTACCAACTCTGCACTGTAGACTGACTATTTATATTTTTCTGTGAAATAAGCAAATGTATTTGTTCAACTTTATGAAGCAGAATTACGCATAGGCTACTTGGAACATAATACATTTGACAAAGGACAGATGTATGTTGCTAGTGACAAAATATTAACTTTCAATGTTTTACGATGTCTTTGTCATGGGGAAGTGTTTTTCCCCATGCATTTATTCTAGGTTACTGTCAGTGAGTGCCGTGAGAGAAGCGGGTTCTGTGTTTCGTTCATGTCAGTGACTGACGCGAGAGAAGCGGGGTCTGTGTTGTGTTGCGTTGCGTTAATTTATTTTCATTGGGCATACCTTGCCGTGCCGTCCACAGCTCTTCAGTTCTGACAAAGCCAAAATTACTCCTTTTGAAACAATGAGTGCAGGAAGCGTGTTTGTATGGTTATATTGCTTGACGGGGGGATCCCAAGCAGCTTTCAGCCATAAGGCTACTTTGAGAACATTTCAATTCACCCGACACTAATATTCAAAATGTTGAAAACTATTTCGGCATAGCCTATAAAGCAGTTTAATTAAATGGAATGTTAGTTGTAAACAAACGAGCTACTTGGTGAGGCTTGGCCTCACAGATGCGCTCCTGCCTTAGATGGCAGGAAAAATCTTCACGATAGGCCTATTAACTAACCACCCGATTCACGTTGGCTGGGGGGAAGGGGGGCCATCAGACAATTGTGCCCAGTTAATCCAGCCCTGCCCCCAAAAAATCACACCTTCCCACCTCTGACATCTTAAAAGAAGTCAAGAGGACTCCTTACTAACAGACCTGCGGTTTTGAAATCCTATGCAACTATAGGAGCTTCCAATCGCGAGGAAGCAATTTTGCATTGTAGGCATAACTAACATGCAATAACGCCGCCAACAACAACCAAAACTAGGCTAATCATTGTCAACATGTAAATTAAATGTAACATTATTGTGAATCAAATTAAAATGTTCTCTTTTGCAAACGTATAGGCATAGTAACAGAATAATCTAATGTTACAAAGATACTACATCAATCCGTATGTTTCATTAGGCTACTAGGCTATTTGTTTTGCCTTGATTCATTTAGGCTAGGCCTTTTTATTCAGGGGCCGTATTCACAGAGAATTTTAAGGCTAAAAGTAGCTCCTAACTGGCGAATTTAGGAGCAACTCCTAAAAATAATGGGCGTGTCACTCCTAACTTTAGGACTCCTAATTTCTTCACAAAAAGTAATTCAAGAAGCATTTTAGACCTAAAAGTAGCACCTAAGTCTGGGACAGCTTAAGTCGAGAGGACTCCTAACTCACTAAGACCTATTCATAAACAGCTTTTTTGTGGCATTTTACGTTACGATGTTTTGAAATGCGTAGCCTTTGCGCAACAGGAGCTTCCAATCGCGAGGGAACAATTTTGCATTCATAAAAGGGATGCAATAACACCAGTGGCGGTTCTAGACTCAATTACTCCCTGGGCGAGATCCCCCCGAGCGCCCCCCCCCCCCCCCCCCCCCCCCCCCAACAACAATAATCAATCAGAACTTTTGAGGTTTTGACCGTTTTGTTGCAAAGCATAATCCATCTCATGGTGAAATTAGTTGTTGTGTTTGTTAAAACCGAATTATTATTTTATAGGCTAAGCATAGGTATCATTGCAAGATGGCTAACAAACGTAAAAGTTATACTAGGCTAGGCCCTATCAATTAACATTGACGTTAGCCCTTCACTCATGACATGATACTGTTATTATTAGGACATTACATACCTTTATCCTTTGCTCGTTTCTCCTCTTCTACTTTTCTTTTTTTTTGGAACTGGGCACCTGATGGCTTTGACCGCTTTCTGTCCATCGTGTTTGGCACTCGACAGTCGACAACAATCCACAAATTCCCATGATCCACTCGCGACCACAGTCAAGACCAAACCAATTCACCTGGGTGACCTCTTAATCGTTTTGTCACCTATTTTTATTAGCCATTTCACACAGTTAATTAAATGTGCAGGAATCATAGGTCTGCATTCATAACATTATGAGATGTGCGTTGTTTGGAAGAAAGTCAAGGTGTGACTGATTTTAGCCCACTAATAGACTGTTGTAGGCTACTATACAGTGGATCCCCATTCATCCCCCCTTTCCCGTTTCATTAAGGAGACCCAGAGGTGAACTGTCCCCCGCAAACCCCTCCCTTCGCCCCTTCCTCTGCACAGTGCAGTGCAGTAGGCCTACCTTCTGAGCAACAGGGGCGCCAATTCCCTAATTCCTCACACAAGTGATGGATAATAGAAAATCGTTTTGCGACGTTTATTATTATTATTATTTTTTCTTTTTTTTTTTTTTAAGCGCTCGTGCCGCCCCCTACAAGATGCCGCCCCGGGCGACCGCCCGGTTCGCCCGTACCTAAAACCGCCACTGAATAACACCACCAACAACAACCAAAACTACTCATTGTTAACATGTAAATGAAATGTAACGTTTCATTGTGAATCAAATTAAAATGTTCTCCTCTTTGCAAACGTAGCCTAGGGATATGTTGACAGATTCATTTAATAATGTTGCAAAGGTAGGCTACTGCATCAATCCATAGGCCTATGTTTCATTAGGCTACTAAGCTATTTGTTTTGCCTTACTCTTTATTAATTTAGGCTAGGCCTTTTTATTCAGTTATTAATCATCTTCCGTCCTTCGCACTACTTGTGTAGCGCACGCATTCTCCGACCTTTCACCTGTCAGTCATCATCGGAAGAGAGGTGTTTGGAATTCCCGCGTTACAATCGTCAGTCAATCAAGGTGGTCACTTTAGTCAAGCTCGTGCATGAGTAATGACGTCATCCATAGCCACGAAGACTCACTCCTAGTTTAGGAGTTGTCTGAAAGGCTTTGTGAATAACTTTTAAGAGAAAACTCCAATCTAAAATCTTTAACTAGTAGTAAGATAAAAGCCTTTGTGAATAGCCTACGGCCCCAGTTATTCATCATCTTACGTCCTTGTGTAGCGCACGCATTCTGAGACCTGTCACCTGTCACTCATCATCGTAAGGGAGGTGTTTGGAATCATGCCCGCGTTACAATCATCAGCCAATCAAGGTGGTCACGCTTGCCCATTTACCCAAATTAATGGTCGAATATTACTGATGATCATTGTTATTTAAGAACAGGCAGTGTGCGTAGGGTACCAAAAACATCTTGCTCGTAAAAAAGCATCATAACGCACATTCTGGCGGGTCTGTTATTTACTGTAGGCTGCGCAAACCACATGCCTTTATTTTGGGCAAACCTGCATTCATTCATTCATTCAACCTTTATTTATTCTCGGAGGGTCATTGAGGGAAGCCCTCATTTTCAATGAAGCCGAAATTACAGAAGCGAAGCAAAGCGCTCCACAAACAAGACAACATTCGAGGCCTTCTGTTGAAGAATTTTATATGAAGCCTGCGCTGACAGTAATCCTCCTGCCCCTGATAGGCCTACCACACCACAGCTGTGGATAGTGTGGAATGTTCAAGTAATAACACAATCCAATGTGTGTCTCAATTGTCCCCCGCTGACCACCTCACACATTTCTCTAGATTTTGCAACGAACTTACATGACACAATGCCATAAAATATGCCAGTTTTAGGACACAGAATAATGTTTGTAATGATACCAGGTAGGCCAGGTATTGTCGAAGGTGCATGGTGAAGTGAAATTCTTACTTTGGAAAACAAACATTTGCCGATATCATCGCCGATCATCAGAATATTGCAACAGATTCTGTGTTCTGGACTGTAGGTAACTTGTTAAGCCAGTGGTTCTCAAACTTTTATTTCATTCCCCACTTTTATCAAGGGGCATGACTGATGATAGTGGAGATAACGTGTTATCCCGAGGCTTTTGCAAATCAGCATCTTCGACGGTAGTGATAGTATATTTTTTACTACCATATTTCTCTTGAGACTCAATCAGGACGATGCAAGTCAGTATCCAGGCTTTATTCTTTTCAATGAGGGGCCTAGTGCCCCTCAAGGGAGAAAAGTACATGTTTGTGTCACCCCATCATGGGTTTCACCAGATTCTCAATATTCTCTTCTAACTTCTCTGACTAACAGAGACCATATTTAAAGTTACACACAAAGAAGGAGTGACCTCTAGGTCCAACCCAGTTTGAATATGCAATAGAAAGGGAGGATGAGGATTAGGCCTTCATCAGGTCTGGTCAGCTTCTATTATCTTTTAATTAAAACTACCCCCTTTCCTGGGAAGTCCTTCAGAGGCTTGGACACATGCTGTTCTACAAACATTCACACCTTGGTGATGGGCAAAAGGCATAAACAATGGATACACTGCATACAGACCAAAGACACACACACAGGGTACACATGGGTACACAATCACAAATGACCATAAGAACTATACAGTCTTCAAGTCATAAAGACTTGAATCATTAAACCATTCACATAAAATATGAATACAAAATATTCCCTTCAGTAGTCTATTAAAAATATAAGTTTTCGATGTCCCAAACGGAGAGCCATACTTTATTGTTTTTAACAATCTCTATGCTACTCACAAAAATGTAGGCATGGGGACATGATGAAGTAGGTTATCCAACTGTCGTGTGTTAAATTATTGTGATTACGAGCCAGTGGTTTTCAAACATTATGCGTGACTCGGACATCTAACTAAATGCAACAGGCTCATATCGTCCTCGCATTCACAAAATGAGGACCAGTGTTTTGTCAAATTGCAAATAGCTATTCGTTTTAACTATTTTTTTTATGATAGTAGCCTATACAAAAAGCACTTCATACTATCTTAATCTTGGAATATGGGGAGGGAAGTGGCGCGTCTGCAGTCAGCCGAATGTAATTCTGCAGCATAAAGCAGATGTATTTGTTTATTGTACAGAAAAATAAAAATGACATGTCAAGCAGTCAATTGACTACATTGCAGTCAAGAAGTAGGGCAAATTAATTTACGAAACCAAAACGTGGGTCATAGTTGTCTAAGCCTCTATTGCGTAGCCTGTTAAAAACGTCGCCAGATAGTATTAAATCGGCAACAACATTGTTTTCTGCAGAAGCCTACCCAAGGCTACAGATTAATTCTGAACAGTTATTTCTCTA
This sequence comes from Alosa pseudoharengus, assembly GCF_046254945.1. NCBI lineage: Eukaryota > Metazoa > Chordata > Actinopteri > Clupeiformes > Clupeidae > Alosa > Alosa pseudoharengus. Next base: position 16,617,413 of record NW_027468576.1, on the reverse strand, counting down.
CTGGCTCAATTATCACACCACTGTTTTGATTTGCGTAGGCCTATAGTTGCGTTAACCCCAACACTGACAATGTAGACAGCAAATTTCGATTTCGATTTTCGTTACCACCGTGTAGTCAAGCCTTAAGCCTTACCCAAGTAGCCTAAATCGAGGTAATGTTTAATTATGCATGATTTATTTTGTTATTGAATTCGTAGGCTGGGATTACTCTCGGCAACAATTATGTAAGGGACGGCAGGCAGAGCGATGTACAGTGGCAGAGCGACGCACAGTGGCTGAAAGTGGTACTAAAGCTTCACGAAGCTTCACGCGGCGTAATGCGCGAATGAAGTGGTCATTTGAAAGCGATGCCCACTGTATGTCTACTGTGTGAGTATGTGTCATACGTAGGATTACTGTGAATGTATGTGTGTGCGTGTGTATCTGTTTATGCACATGTGTGCATATGGAATAGGTTTACATGACCCCTGGAGGCAAACATACGCAAAAAATTGGTCATCCTAGGCCCTACGGTTCTCAAGATATTCACAGAAAACTGTGTCTGCCCTACCCTCCTTTCGGGGGGTCCAGTCCAGTGGGGTTACATGCCCACCAAGTTTCGTGTACCCCGGTCTTTCAGTGTCCCGGGAATCCTTGTTGGTGTACAGTCACTAAATGTACACATAAATTATTTTATTGTAAGGCCCCCCATGAACGAAAGTCCACGAAACTTGGCATGCATTCAGAGGGTGTCATAATGATCCTATACTTTCAATTTTGTGCAGTTTTGACCATGTCAGCCAGAGATATTGTGATAAAAAAACCTAATGTTTTGCTTTTTCATTTTTAACTAGGTGGCGCTATACATGAAATAAGTGGTAATGGGATAGGTTGACATGCCCCCTTAAGACCAACATACAAAAAAAAGGTGGACCTCCTAGGCCCTACGGTTCTCGAGATATTCACAGAAAACTGTCTCCGGCCACCTACAGGCCAGTTGGTATATAGTAACATAAATTAATTTATTGTGTGGTCCCCCATGAACGGAATTCCACGAAACTTGGCGTGCATTCAGAGGGTGTCATAATGATCCTACACTTCCAATTTCGTGCAGTTTTGACTATGTTAGGCTTTTTTGTGTTTAACTAGGTGGCGCTATACATGAAATGAGTGGTTATGGAATGGGTTGACATGGCCCTTTGAGATCAACATACAAAAAAATGGTCATCCTAAACCCTACGGTTCTCGAGATATTCACAGAAAACTGTGTCTGCCCTACCCTCCTTTTGGGGGGTCCAGTCCAGCGGGGGGGCTACAGATCAAAACGAAAAAAGGAGGTTCCATGCTATCCATGTGGGGTTACATTCCCACCAAGTTTCGTGTACCCCGGTCTTACAGTGTCCCGGGAATCCTTGACGGAAATTTAGGCGCTTCGCTGCGCGGCGGTCATAATAATGTCTATGGTTTCATACAAATATTTCAGTCTATGGTTTCATACAAATATTATTCCTTTCATTGGCAAACCATTCTGAAAGTTTATTTTGTCATTCTGAATAACTGACTGTGTCCATACCATTGTGATTTGTGTGAGTTCAGTTTCAAGTAATGCAGCATAAAACAAACTGCTTCTTAAATTGTAGTACAATACTTTAGGGGCTAAAATGTTTTAGCCATTATTCAAACTCAACCATCACTGAAGATTCATAAATGAGGTATACCAATAGAAAAAGGCAGGAAGGCCTCCCTCCTCATGAACTTACCCTCTGCATCCAGGAAGTGTCCGGGGTTGAAGGTGTGAGGGGTCCCCCATTCCGTTTCATCGAATAGAACAGAGGTGAGGCTGGCCAACCCCAATTGTGCCCTGACAAAAAAGCAGCAAAATCATGGTAATTAAAGATTGACTAAAGAAGAAATAGATAGGTGTTTGTTACACCACCGAAGAGGGTGCTATTAGCCACTCTGACAAATTTGAATAATGGATAAAATGCCTAGGACATAAAATTAGGTTTCAAAATTATTAAAAAAGTAATTGAAATGCTGGGGGCATGTCCACTGCAGGTGCTGACACCAAGCCCAATCCCTAATCTCAGTTGTCTCAAAGTCTCAACCTCTTCTTCCTCCTCATCCTTTGGAACATTATGACAGTAATGTTATCAGTAACTTCAAATCCTGTAGAAAAATCCTTGATGCTAAAAGCACTCATGCCACTGGGGGGTTTCACGCCAAGTTAACAGAGACTTTCTAATGAGGAGACACAGCACTCAAAGAATCGTCCATAGAAATGTATGGGGTTGTCTACACATATCCCGCCCCATCATGTATTGTAAGTAACCAACCGCATTTTTATCCTTTTTAGCTTTATTTAAGCCATTTGGGGGGGGGGAGATATTTATATCGTTTAATTCCGACAGAGTGGGGGGACTTGCCTAAATGGACTTTGGCAAAGACCTGTGAACTCAGACATGCAGAAATACAGTTTGACAATCCAGTTCCACAAATCAGTACACTGAGTTCATATATTTTTTTCACTTTTTTCAGCCAACACATATGTATTGTAACGTCGGTGCCTTCCGGACTGAGTGCTACAGTAGCCTCCCAGAATGCAATGTGTGTGAATGCTGGATTGTGTAATGTCATTTTAGTGAGTGTAATTGTGTTTACCTTGTCATGTATGTGTTAGCTTGTGTAGTCTTTCTTTAGGTTGTACCTCATGTGTTTTAACCAGTGTATTGTATGTGACTACCCTGTTCGTGTATCATGCTTGTTTTATTGACTTCCCTTGTGTTTCCTGTGTAATGGTGTCTGTGTGTATGGGTGATTCCCGCTTCCGCAAATAAACCTTTGTTTGGACATCTGTGTGTTGCATCAATTGTTACAGTATAATGCATTAGTTAAATAAGCAATATGACATGAGTGGGAGTGGTGTTGGGGAAGGATATCGGTTGTAATTCGGTCGAAATATATATATATATATATATATATATACAGTATATATATATATATATATATATATATATATATATACACTAATAAATAGCTCAACCTAACCATTGTATAATCTTTCACTAATGTATTATCTAAATGCACTACACCATGCTTAGCTCACCTTGGGAATGGTGTAGTCACCAATTTGGGTGTCTTTGGTGGGACATCTACCCAAGTTCAATGGAATGATGTTTCCAAATCTCTGGATCTCATGGATAACAGCATCCGAATAAGGTAAGTTCTCCCTGTCTGCCAAAGAAAGCTGTCGTGAAGATCCAACCACTTGGTCTAGCTCTTTTTGCACTTTGCCTAAAAATGAAGCAAGAAAGAAAAAGTTTGAAATACAAAAATGAGATAGTCCGGAAAATACGGTATTATAAGTCGCACTTTTTTTCATAGTTTGGCTGGTCCTGTGACTTATAGTCAGGTGCGACTTATATATGAAAAAAAAAATTATATAATTGAACATGTTTTTAAATGTTAATTTATATTAACTGACATGAACCCTACATGAAACATTATCGTCTACAGCCTTGAGAGAGTGCTCTCAAATGCACAAGTTGTGAAACACACGTGCATACTTAAATCCTCAAATTACTGCCGAGATTCTATTTATAGCTGGGCCTCAGATTCAGACAAATAAAAGCCAGTATAATTTTGTTTCAATTTAACTCATAAAATAGCTCTTCTTAATAATTTATATTGTTGGTTGGTTTAATATTGTTGCCAACAAAGTCATTGTCCTACACCATGAGTCTCCAACACATTGCTCTCAAGCTACCAGTAGCATGCAGCCCCAGGTTAACCTACATTTAAACACAATTGTTGCTGCGAGGCATCAGCCTACCAATTTTATAAAAAAGTAAATCATGCATAATTTAAAAAATAACTAAATTTAGGCTATCTTAGACCTCTTTGGCTATATGGAATAAGGTTTCCCTTGCAGCACAGCACACATTCCATGAATGAATGAATGAATGAAAGCGGATGCCTTATCTCGCAATAAGCGGATGGACATCCCGACACTCTTTCATACATGAAACTTAATAGTGACCAAATGCCATTGATAGCCTACCGGTATGCTGCTCCAAACGAAAAGTATAGGGCTATGTCTCACAGTAAAACGCAAGAAATGAAGGCCTATAGCTGACTCGAATAGGCTAGCCATGGTCCAAATAAAGGTGCTGTGCTTTGCCCAGCCATAAATTCACGATTCAGGATAGTCTGTCCCCTAAACATTCCTCATCCGTTATCTGGACATGCATGAAAACATTTGAAAACAAAACTCACTGCCATGTAATATTTGATCGCTGTTTTGCTAGTAATTATCTTTCACGTGAATACGCACAGAAAGTGAAAGTAGGCCTACTATGCACTCCGTGTCTGTATCTGTCTGTTCACGTCCGTAATCGATTATAACGTTCCTCAAATGGAGAACACATCCATGTTCTCTCGCGTTATATTATAGGCTGTCATGCTTCTGTGTTTGCGGTTCCTGATCGCTAAACGTTTGTTTTCCTTTCCTGTCGATAGCGGTTGATGTAGAAGCACGTATTAGGCTATAATAATTTGACTTTAGCGGTGACAAATCCTGCTGAGAGAGAGAGCAAAGAGAGAGAGGCACCCCCAAAGTGGTCCTGCGGCGCGCGTGTGTGTGTCTCTGCATGGGGTTCAATTGAAGTCAGAGTTGGTCAGCTTTCAGGCCGCTCCATTATTAGATTAACGTCAGACAGCGCTGTAAAATGTGTGGAAATTTCTCGCATTATGATGGCTAGCGTTGCGGGACTTTTATTAGTATGCTCAATACTTAGTAATAATTTATGCGCAATCCCGCGCTGAAATGTAGGCCCTGGTTTTAAATGCGCATCTTTTTTTCTCTCGCTCTCTCAGTGAGCATTTGTTCTGCTGCCAGCTTGTGCCAATACGCTATATCGTCCAAAATGCTTGGTTGCATTGCATTCTCCACATTTTTAGCTAAAATTTAATGTACCACATCAGCATTTTTGTTCAGTGAATCTTTTGTAAATTGCTTTACAATAGTGTCGGGCACTTGTCAGCAGCCTTCGGCTTGCCTCTTGCCACTATTCACTCCTTGTCTTCAAGATTCCCTGTAGAATTCTCAATATTTTTGGCCTCAATGTGTTCAGTTACATAGTCTGTCTGTTCTTAGTCTTGGATTTTGTGAAATAAATTTCTAAATATCACCTGCTTGCTGCAGCTTCGGTCTGCACGTCCTTTTAAAACCGCATATTTTTCTCTCTCGAGCATTTAATCTGCTGCCGGCTTGTCTCTCCACATTGTCCAAAATGCTTGATTGCATTGCATTCTCCACATTTTTAGCTAAATTTTCATGTACCATATAAGCATTTTTGTTCAGTGAATCTTTTGTAAATTGCTTTACAATTACCGTCGGGCCTATATGCCTATTGCCTGGCTTGCCTCAGCTTCGGTCACGTCCTTTTAAAACCGTCTTTTTCTCTATCGTGAGCATTTAATCTGCTGCCAGTTTGTGACTCCACATCGCCCAAAATGCTTGATTGCATTGCATTCTCCACATTTTTAGCAAAAGTTTCATGTATCATATCAGCATTTTTGTTCAGTGAATCTTTTGTAAATTGCTTTACAATTACCGTAGGGCCTATAGGCCTATCGCCTGGCTTGCTTCAGTCACGTCTAAAACTGCATCTTTTTCTCTCTTGTGAGCATTTAATCTGCTGCCAGCCTGTGACTCCACTCCACATCGCCCAAAAAGCTTGATTGCATTGTATTCTCCACATTTTAGATACATTTTGGTGTAGCCTACCACATGGTATTTTCTTTCAGTGAATCTTTTGCTTTGCAATGACCTTCCTGCCCTCCTCTTGGCTGCCTTCACGCCTTCGTCTTCATTAACATTAATCTTTTTGGCCTCAATAATCCAGTTACATAGTCTCTGTTTTTGGTTTTGGATTTTGTGAAATACATTTCTAAATAGGTGCGACTTATATATCTTTTTTTCCTGTTCATGATGCATTTTTTGACTAATGCGACTTAAACTCAGGAGCGACTTATAGTCCGGAAAATAGGTACATTCAATTTAATCAGGGATTATCAGTGATACAGGTCCTGCATGAGACTATGCAAAACCACTCACGCTGTATTTCAGGATATGTGATCATATACAGCAGTGCCCAGTACAGGGTAGTAGAGGTCTCAGTTCCTGCGACAAACAGGTCCAGTGTGCAGAAGCACAGGTTTTCTATATCAAAGCCTGATGCTTCATCATCCTTCCACTAGAGAAAGAGAGTTGATTCATACATTGTGTGCAATATCATTACATATACCTTTTGCACCTTTAATTAATCATATGTAACTCAAATAGTAGTTTGCATGATTAAATTCACCTTTCCCATTTCTGCAAGGAAACAATCAATGTAGTCCCTAGGGGAAGAAGGATCATAGTCCACACGGTGATCCTCAATTCTATCAGAAAGACTCAGGAAGGTACAATGAAAGATAACACACGTTTTAATCCATCAAAGGATATACAAAAGGCATAAGCAACAATAAGACAGTCTTTGGCATAGGCCCCGTCCTCGGTCCAGGTCAGAGTGTGCAGACCCTTGCAGATCCTGCCGGTATGAGACGGCAGGGGCGGAGCCTACCCCCTGGACATCTGGACAAGGCCAAACTGATGGTGGTTAGGGAGGGAGGGTGGGAACATCGAAAATCGGCACCTGAAAGCAACAGGCAGGTGCAAAGTAAAGTGATTATAAAGGCTGATGCAGACTGGTGATTGGTCGGAAGTAATGAATGAATGAGTGACGCATGCATTGAGTCTTCCTGACAGAATTTACGCTAACGCTTCCATTTCTATCAGAAAGACTCAGGAAGGTACAATGAAAGATAACACACGTTTTAATCCATCAAAGGATATACAAAAGGCATAAGCAACAATAAGACAGTCTTTGGCATAGGCCCCGTCCTCGGTCCAGGTCACAGAGTGTGCAGACCCTTGCAGATCCTGCTGGTATGAGACGGCAGGGGCGGAGCCTACCCCCAAAGAATAAGAAAAAGATAACCATCTAAGCATTCTGGTGGGTATCCTCTCTGAAATAAAGCATAACAACATTAAACAGTGCATGTTGTATTATCCGGTTGAGCTCGGGAGATGAATCAGAGAAAGCAAGACAGACAGCAGAGACAGATGAAGAATATACTATTAATAAAATAAACTGATAATTTGATGTGGATGATTATGATGATGGATTCAATCACCTGTGACTCAAATTCTATGATTGATTTAAAGTTATGGAAGGGAATTGCGCTTGCAGATGTTCAACCCATTGAACGAGACTGCTTGAGTGACTAGTGCTTGCAGAAGCTTAGCTTAAGGGTTGACTAACAACGTGCAGGGCGATGAGCTTGCAATTACAAATGCTCAGGGTCAGTGCAGAGGATAGAGCCTGCAATTACAATGCTCAGGGTCAGTGCAGAGGATAGAGCCTGCAGTTGCAGATGCTCAGGGTCAGTGCAGCAGAATAGAGCTCGCAGTTGCAGATGCTCAGGGTTAGTGCAGCGGGATAGAGCATGCAGTTGCAAATGCTCGGGGGACAATGAGCTTGCAGTTGCAGAAGCTCAGGTTAGCGCAGAAGAAATAGCGCTTGCAGTTAAAGAAGATTATGACCTGCACAAATGCGACCAAGCCAGACAGGCACCAGAACGAAGAGATGAGTAATATGATTAAATTTAGATAACCACCACCAGACATTTGCAAGAGGAAGTACATTGATTACAAAATGTTCATTACTGCTGAGTGAGTCTTTAGTAATTAAGAACTCAGAAACCATACAGTCCATAGATTCTTGTGAGTCTTGTGACTAGCAAATGGAGTAGCTAGCTCTTAATTGATAAGCAAGTTGATGTAAAATATTACAGTTTGTGAACTCCATTTGTTACGGTTCAATGGTGAACAGAAGCTGCAAGGACAAGATGTACAGGAGATGAAATTAACAGACTACTGTCCATCCGGCAGAGGTAAAGCCATGTTAAAGAAGCTAAATAGCACAACGTATAGGCCTACTATTAGGATAGAAATGTAAACAAGCCAGGTTTAGATTAATGAATTAATTATGTTGACTTACCCAAAATAACAGCACGGTGTAGTGTCCATGACTGATTATATACGATTTAAGTACGACCCCTAAATGTGATGACTTTCCATGAGCAAGTCGCATCCAGAAGAAAATGACCAGCATGGTCTGCAGCGATTGCAGCGAAGTCGAGGAGCTTGCACAAGCTCAGAGCTTTCGTAAGCTCGGTTCTTGCACGGCAAGGATGTAATGCAATGTGGTGCAAATCCCTGTGGAAAGTGCTTAATGATCGTTCTCAGTCCAGGACCCGAAGCGTGGAGACCCTCGCCGATCCTGCCGGGTGAATACGGCAGGGGCGAAGCCTACCCCCAAAGAGAAAGATAGGAAAGGCCTACCCGAGGGTAGACGTGAGGCTGGGACACTTCCTGGAATAGAGCATAATCAAAGAGAACATTAATATGAGACAAATCCTTCGTTAATAGTAAAGTGATTCATGAAAGGAAATGAAACCAAGAACAGATGATAGGAAAAGTGTACTCTCTTGCGGGTACAGAAGACATAACCGGCATGGTCTGCAGCGATTGCAGCGGGGAGCTGCACGAGCTCAGAGCTTTCGTAAGCTCGGTTCTTGCACGGCAAGATGTAATGCAATGTGGTGCAAATCCCCGTGGTAAGTGCTTAATGATCGTTCGGTTCGATAACGATTGATGATTGCGATTTGATGATGCGATTCGAGTCGACTGTCGAGTCGAGTTGCGTATGTATATGATGAGTGAAGTGGGGTGATGGAAGGATAAAGGAAATTAACTGTTGTGACGTGATTACCCGAGGTTGCTTGCAGAAGCTAGACCAAGGGCGGCGGTGCGTAGTGACTAGAATGTATTAACACTTTATTCTGTGCCTAAAGTGCCGGCTGTGCGTAGTGACTGGAGAAGAGTGGCTCGGGTCCATCGTAATTAATATAATGCTTTAGCCGAGCCGAATAACCACCACCAGACCTTTGAAAGGTAGCTTACCTTATTTGACACTTGCAAGAGCTATTTGCTCATCTAGAAGGGCTTGATCCTGAGGTCTTATATAGGACTCGTAAGCCGACGAAGACCATCTTCCGAGCAACTTGATAGAGGATGCAGGTAATCCTAGAGCGGCTGCTGATGTCGCAGCGCCGATGCGAAAGGGATGGCCAGTATATTGGGAGGTTGAGAGCCCGCAGCTACCAACCGCTGTCGACAAGCGGATTCTGAACCATTGTTTAGACATAGATAACCCAGTGGGTAGAAGAAAGAGGTGCATTAGGAGAAGTGTGTGGGTGAAGTTTAAGATAGTTGATCATAGAATTATAGGGACAGAAGAGTTATTTACTTTAGAATCTCTGATAATGACAACATAACCTGAGGTGTCCATTTTGGAATGTTTCAGAAATACATAGAAGTGGGAGAAGAGGATGGCTGAGCAAGCCAGATCCTGAGAAGGGTTAAGAACCTGGCTGTCAGAACAAAATTCCCCGGAGCGCATGAACCCATAGAAAGCCATGAGGAACACGGCTTCAAGGAGTGAATGATAGGGAGTGAAAAGAGAGCCAGGGTTAACTAACCAGCAGCAGACCTAAGGACACAACAGGACAAGACAAAATACAATCAACAGATACATAGCTGGAGTACACTAGCACTTATGGATGGTCGCTGTGGATGATTTAGCATAACTAAAATAAAGACAAAAGATGGAAGAGTAATCCTCATCATGCTGACTGGGTGAAATAAGATTAAATGTGAGCGAAGCACTGCTCCAGAGCCAAGAGTAAGTGGGTGTTTAGAATATGTGATCCAGCATCACAGACCTAGTAAATTAAATAGTTAGAGTGAATTGGTGATGTAGCCTAATAATTGCTGGTTGATTTGATTATATGACGATTGAGAATTATGTGATTGAGATTCGAGGACATATGGATATTCGATAGTGAATTGCAAAATCTAATGATTTAACAATGCAAGTTCACTATTCTGCTGCTCCTACTGTGGCGGGATAAAGACATGAAGGGTTAGCGTATAGCTTAGATGAGGAGGTAAATAAGTTGACATCACATGACCTGGATGAAGTAAGATTAAATATGAACCGAAGCACTGTCCCTCGATAAACGTTTTGGCTATAGGCCTACGTGAACCAGCCCCGCATCCCTGCATGAAGTAGATAGTTACGGTGAGGGTCAGTACTCCACTGCCGACAGATGCATACCCTTAAATTAGAGAGAGAGGCATTTACATTAAATGAAGAGGAGCTGCTCCTGAAATGGAAAGATTATTAAGATATTAAGTAATGAAGAAATGGGAAGGAATGCCATCCCTGTGCTTGCGGCTGCCGTGACGTAATGGGAGATTACGAATGACGACAAGCAAAGTGCATTGTGCTTGGAAAAGTATATGAGTGAGTGCAGTATTGGCCTGAAGGAGAGTTTGTGCCTGCTAGAGGTGTTGCTCTTTTGGCAGAGAAGAGTTTGAGGAAAGATCGATCTTGTTCTAGTCCATACATGGGCAACATACGGCCCGCGGGCCACATCCGGCCCGTGGGCTTTCCCTGACCGGCCCGCGTAAGGTCCGTGAAAGAACAATAGTCAAGAGCCTAGCATAGGGATAATGCATGCAAATCAATATCGTTGTTTTTATTTTGAAAGCGACTGCTATTTGTACGCCCATACATTTGTGCGTGGATGCGGCGACGTAAACACCCTCACTGATGTGCTGGTGAATAGAAAAATGCTTCTGCGTCGACACAATGCAGTTGCCTTTACGTCGGCGTAAACCTTTCAAAGTTTTGTGTCTCTTATGTCTGCGTCGCTCACCACCGCAAAGGTTGTTAGAACGAACTCCTACTGCTGCTCGTTGGCGATACGAAGTGTTCATTTCAAAACGTTACTGGCAGATAGACAGTTTACAATCGGATAACCCCGTAATTGTAACCAAAATATGTCTGAGTTTATTTGCAAAGCTTATGTTAGCGAACTAGTATGATGCTACTACCCACAGGTTGCTTGAAGCAGCCGGCTCAACACACAGAGCGAGTTCACCAATCACAGTTATGTGCATAAAGTTAAAGCAAAAACATAGCCTACATTTTTAAAATAGTTTTCTTTGTGCATGTTGATTAACTAATGACAGCCTACTCTTGTCTGCTCCACATTTTCGTAGTCTAATTCTGCATAGAGTTAATTTAATGATGGTAATGATTTAATATTGCTGAGTGTTGATGAAATGGTGGCACGGCCTATCGGTTGTACTGACTTCTTCACATTTTCATGACCTAGCCTAATTATATAGATATTGTAGTACTTTTTTATATCAGTCTTATGTCAATGTCAAAAATGTCAATGTCAAAAAATCATTTTGAGGAATGAGGATTAAATACTGGACATAGATTAAATAGGCCTATTGCTGTTTTTCCTTTGTCTCCCTCACATTTTCATCTGTTCTTACGACTAGTAAACAAAACCATATGATTTACTTAATGTTATACAAGAACAGAATAGAATTGAACAGAATTGAGTTCAGACTTGAGTTCGGTATTTTGAGTCCGGCCCTCCTCAACAGTCCCAGTTTGTCATGTGGCCCCTTGGGGAAATTAGTTGCCCACCCCTGTTCTAGTCCCTACAGCCTGAAGACCTGCGAGGAGGAATGGAGTGGTTAGAGAGGAGACATAGCATTTTCAAAAGGACCTAGCAGGCAGGCAAATAAACAGCCATGATACATTTACGTTGCCGTTAGTTAAATCAACGAACACAATGTATGGACCTACATATTATGTACATAACCAATGACAGTAACAGACAATGACAGACAATAATGATCAGCCAGACAGGAGAATGAAAATAAGATTAATATGGCCTTCAGGTGCATCGGAAATAGTATGGTTAATGACAGTAGCCTAGAAAGGGACAGGGACTAGGAAGAGTACTTTTGTCCCTGTTGGCCTTCCATACACGACAGCCTGACCAGCGAGACAATTTGCCTAGATGTGGACCTAGCAAAGCTGCATCATGGCAGCTTTGGCAAGGAAACCATCGCGAGTGTCGATAACTGGAGTAACGGAGTTTTTAAACGGTTCCGTACATGTATGTTAACAGCGAAGTCTGGCGGTTTTCGTCAGAAAAGTTTAGCAACCATATTTCCATTGTTAGCGATACGACGTTAACCTCATTAAGCTACTAGGATCTAACACGAGACTAGGGTGAAAGAGAACCTTCAAGCCGCGGAACTTGTCTCTTTCCGTTGATAAGACCGGGCGGACAACCCGAACAGTGGCAACAATTTGGCCTACCTTACTCTCCGACATTTACGAGCTACTATCCTACATGGAAACCCCCGAGACTTTGGTAAGATGCGTCCAACTCGGTTGAAGCGAACGTAAGGTAGGCTAAGCTACTATGACTGCATCACATGTTAAAGTTGTGGCGAAGTGAATGACTAGCTACCCGTGCATGGATACGGAACATCGAAAATCGGCACCTGAAAGCAACAGGCAGGTGCAAAGTAAAGTGATTATAAAGGCTGATGCAGACTGGTGATTGGTCGGAAGTAATGAATGAATGAGTGACGCATGCATTGAGTCTTTCTGACAGAATTTACGCTAACGCTTCCATTTATTTTCCTTACAAAGTCAATGACTTCATTCCAAACAGTAAACAACCTTCTGTGTGGGCCAGGCACTCGCCGAAATAACCATGGGAACATATTATACAGCTGTGTACACACAAAGTACAGCTGAATGTAATCTCTGAGGTGATATTAGTGCCACGTCATGTTCTATAATCCATACACATATCATAGGTCCTCATTCAAAAGGTGGACAAATAGCAGAGTCTAAAGATAATTTAATAACGAGACAAAATCTATTTGCTAATTCAATGACCAAGATCCAGAGCTGAAATATCGGTGGATCAGCTCAATGTCCCCACACCGAACACAACAGCTTCAGTTCATACACAAGACTCATTGCTTATTGGAGCGACTTTTGTTTATGCCTGTCCGTCATTTAAAGTAGGGCCATAAGAGTTAAATGTAGTTTCTGGAAGAGTTACAATGTGATGAGAACATCACCTGGTTTGCCTAGAAGCAAAAACATTCATATTAGACAGAGCGGATCACTTTTGTGTCCATGAACAAGCTATACGCTTATTTGTGTCCAGTTATTGTCACATCCAACTTGCAGTGTGAGTTTCCCTTCACACTTCTGTAGGCACCTGCCCTGCCCATGGATTTCTTTCAGAGTAGCTAGTGCCATTACGTTTTCACTTGTTTTGTTATCTCCCTAACACCTCATATTTTCAATACTATTTATGCACAAGTATAAATTAACTTGTAACTGTTCATTCCTAAAACAGCAGTCTACAGCGGTTTTACTCAAAAATAGCAGCAATTAGTGAATAATAAAATATTTCCCCTGAATAAAACAAATTTCCTTGAGGTGCTTCTCCACAAGAATCTAAGGTCACAGTGACCTTGACCTTTTACTAATATATAGGCTCTGTGCACTAGCATAGTGACAAAAAACATAAACCAAAATAAAAAAGGTCACAAATCACGATAGGCCTACATGCATCTGGCTTACTTACCTTGCTCATTAGCGAATGCTTCATTTAGATATCTGGATTCTTGAAGAATGGAGGGCTCAAGGCTTCTTTTGCCCAATCCAAAATTCCTCAGGGTGTGAAGAGCAAACCTTCTCTGCTGTTTCCAAGCATAGCCATTAGATGACACCACCCCTAAGAAAAGAACATTAGACAGTCAGGATTTAACACCTTATCATGAAACTTTATCATAATACAAAGTATTTTGTCTACATTAATCTTGTTATACTACTGGGTGAGCACAATTGCAAGAGACCACAGAGATCGGGTTTCAACAGAGTTTAATGTCTGACAAACTAAACAGAAGCCCACAGGCTTTACTTCAGAGAAGTCTTTCAGTCAAAAAGTCATAACACACAGAAGATCCATCCAATAGAGGAATAAACAAAGAAACAGAAGTCCCGGTACAATTCACAAGAGTAGATGCAGGAGGAGGGCCAGTAGTTCACAAATCCAAGGCAAATAATAGGTAATCCTTACAGACCGGGTCGATAGCACAGTAGCAGGCAGCACAGGCGTAGAATCCACAGGAGCAGAGTAACCACCATCCACGAGGGCGAAAACCATGACCGAGCATAGAATAGCATACAACAGGGACTTAAGAAGGCCACACCAAACGAGCCACAGGTGAGCCTCATGATCAGTCACAGGGTCTCCCCGGGTGATCTCCAGGGGCTTGAGCCTTCTGGCGGCATCTCCTGGCAGACCGAGGTGTGACAGTACCCCCCCTCCTACGACCGTCCCCCGACGGTCCCGGGACACCAGGATGGCCCTTCTGGAAGTCGAGGATGAGGGACTTGTCCACGATGTGACGCGCAGGCACCCAACAGCGCTCCTCGGGACCATAGCCCTCCCAATCAACGAGGTACTGCCATCCACGGCCCACCCGGCGAGAGTCAAGGAGACGCTTGACAGTAAAAACCGGACCACCTGCCACAAAACGAGAAGGCGGGGGCAGGGGGGGAGGAGGGGACATAGGAGAGGTCAAAACAGGCTTCAATAAGGAAACATGAAAAACTGGGCTCACCCTGAGAGATCTTGGCAAGGCGAGCTGGTAAGCCACCGGGTTGACACGCCTCACAATCTTGAAGGGCCCAATGTAGCGCGGCTTGAACTTTTTGGACTCCACACGCAAAGGGAGATCCCGTGTGGATAACCACACCCGCTGGCCCAAGCAAAACGACGGCGTTGCCCTCCGCTTGCGGTTCGCATGACGCTGGCTGCGTGCCGAGGCACGCTCCAAGGCTGCCCGGGCCCGCTCCCAGGCCCTCCTACATCTAGCTACGGCGGCTTCAGCAGAGGGAACATCAACCTTGGGCTGCTCTGAAGGAAAAAATGGGGGTGGATACCCAAATTGTACCTCAAAAGGGCACATACCTGTGGAGGAGTTGACCAGCTGGTTGTGAGCTATCTCTGCCCAGACAAGCATTCGACTCCAAGCCTTGGGGTTCTCAGAGACCACGCAACGCAGGTACTGCTCCAGTTCCTGGTTGATCCTCTCAGTCTGCCCATTGGACTGGGGATGGAACCCTGAGGAGAGACTGACCGATGTGTTTAAAAGGGACCAAAAAGCCTTCCAGTACCTCGATACAAATTGTGGGCCCCGATCAGACACCACATCGGCCGGGACTCCATGGTAACGGACCACCTCTCTCAAAACGACATCGGCAGTCTGCTTGGCTGTGGGTAGCTTGGGAAGAGGAACAAAATGGGCAGACTTAGAGAACCGATCTACAATCACAAGTATCACAGCATTTCCCTCCGACACAGGCAACCCGGATACAAAATCCATGGAGAGATGGGACCAAGGACGACTGGGGATAGGCAGGGGGTGAAGCAGCCCTGCAGGAGCAAGGTGGGATGCCTTTTGAGTGGCGCACACAGTGCAAGCTTGGACATAGGCAGACACATCCTTACTCATGCAAGGCCACCAAAACCGCCGCCGGATGAACTCCACTGTCCGCTGTGATCCTGGGTGCCCAACCAGATGATCATCATGGCCCCACCTAAGTACCCCTGGACGTGCTGCCGTCGGAACAAACAAGCAGCCAGGGGGACCACCTCCTGGGTCCGGTTCCATCTGCTGAGCCTGAAGGATGGAGTCTTCCAAGGCCAGTCGCACCTGCCCAACCACACGGCACGGAGGGATGATACTCTCAGGAAAGGGGTCTTGCTCAGAAGCATCGTGTTGGCGGGAAAGAGCATCTGCCTTCGTGTTCTTACTGCCAGGCCTGTAGGTGAGGATGAAATCAAAACGGTTAAAGAACAAGGCCCATCGGGCCTGGCGGGAGTTAAGTCTCTTGGCCTCCTTCAAGTATTGCAAGTTCTTGTGATCCGTAAGTACTTGGAATTGATGGGTAGCCCCCTCCAGCCAATGTCTCCACTCCTCCAATGCAAGTTTAACGGCAAGCAATTCTCGGTCCCCTGCATCATAACGTTGTTCTGTCGCAGTCAACTTACGAGAATAAAAGGCACAGGGATGGACCTTACCATCGAGAGACGATCTTTGGGAGAGAACTGCCCCTACCCCAGTGTTGGAGGCATCCACTTCCACCATGAAAGGAAGGGTAGGGTCCGGGTGCCGAAGAACAGGTGCAGAGGTGAATCGCCCTTTCAGGGAGATGAAAGCAGCTTGGGCATCTGCTGTCCATCTAATCCTGGACGGACGGCCTCGGGTGAGAGCAGAAATAGGAGCTGCAACAGAACTAAAATTATGGATGAACCGTCTGTAAAAATTGGCAAACCCAAGGAAACGTTGCACTTGTTTAAGGGATGTAGGCTCCGGCCACTCGACAACAGCCTGCACCTTGCTGGGATCCATGGCAACACCAGTAGGGGAGATCTGGAATCCTAAAAAGTATGTGTTAGACACGTGAAATTGACATTTCTCCAACTTTACATAAAGTTTGTTCTCCAGGAGAAGCTTGAGCACCTGCCGGACCTGCTGGACATGCTCTCCGAGATCCTTAGAAAAGACGAGAATGTCGTCCAAAAAGACAAAGACACAACGGTTAATCAGCTCCCGCAACACATCATTAACTAGGGCCTGGAAAACAGCTGGACAATTGGATAGCCCGAAAGGCATCACTCTGTACTCATAGTGTCCACTAGGAGTGCTGAAAGCAGTCTTCCACTCATCACCACTTCTGACACGAACTAGGTGGTAAGCATTTCGCAGGTCCAGCTTGGAGAACACCTTAGCTCCTTTAAGTAGGTCAAATGCTGTAGACATCAAAGGGAGGGGGTATTTATTCTTGACAGTAATCTTGTTCAAGGCTCTATAATCTATGCAGGGGCGCAAGCCACCATCCTTCTTCGGTACAAAGAAGAAACCAGCTGAGACTGGGGACGTGGATGGCTGGATCAGGCCATTACTCAGAGCCTCCTGAATGTACTCCTCCATTGCTCGGGTCTCGGGCACAGACAGTGGGTACAGCCTACCTCGTGGAGGTAGGATGCCAGGCAGGAGGTCAATTGCACAATCATAGGGTCTGTGGGGAGGGAGAGTACATGCTTTAGACTTACAGAAAACTTCTCTCAAGTCATGATATTGGTGAGGTACTTCTGGTAAGTCCACCTCCTGAGGCTCCCGGAAAGACCTCTGGGCTTCTTGGACTCGAGCTCTATGCACACCATGTCCCTTGGCTTGGCTGGTAGAACAGGCCTCTTCACAACCTGGACCCCACTCAACTAAAGTGCCGCTCCTCCAGTCAAACCGGGGAGAGTGGACATTAAGCCAGGGATACCCTAGAACGACAGTCTCCTTGGGAGAATCAATTAAAAAGAATCTACAGTGTTCCACATGCTTAGCACCCACCCACATGGTCAAAGGCTTGGTGACAAATTCAATCCTCCCTGAACCTAGAGGACGCCCATCTAAGGCCTGAACTGAGTAAGGGGCTGGACTCACCTCGTAGGGAATGTTGAGTCGCTTCACCAAGCTGAGATCCATGAGGTTCTCCTCTGCCCCCGAATCCACCAAAGCCAGAAGTGAGGTCTTGCCCTTGGAAGCTCCCTCCCATTCCAGTGTGACAGACAGCTGCAATCGTGAAGAGGGGTGAGGGGACCGTGCTGCTCTGCTCACTAGTGGTCCCCTCGGCCTTAGTGAGCGCTGCCTTTTCCCGAGAGCTCTTGGCACCTGTCCCGGAAGTGGCCAGTCTCGCCACAATACAGACAGCGGTTCTCACGTCTCCGGCGTTCCCTTTCCTCCGGCGAGATCCATGACCGCCCTAGCTGCATGGGCTCCTCCACATCACTTGCGGGGTGGCTGGGTAGCTGAGTCCTGGGTGGCTGGACCTTGACAGGAGGTGAGTATGCCTGAAGACTGGAAGCGCGTTCCCACCTGCGCTCTCGAGATCGCAGATCCAAGCCAGTAGTGAGTGCGATCAGCCCCTCCAGGCTGTGTCCCCACTCTTGGTTGACCAGCGCATCTTTCAAATGCTCTTGGAGGCCATGATAAAAGGTGGTCAGCAGACAGTCCCCCTCCCAGCCGCTCTCTGTAGCTAAGGTGCGGAACTCAATGGCATACTCTGCCACGGATCGTCGGCCCTGCTTAAGCTGGAGGAGGCGCTTTGCTGACTCACGTTGGTTGGTAGGACGCCCAAAAACGACCTGGAGTTGATCCATGAAATCCTTGGATTGGTGGCAGATGGGTAGATCCCTCTCCCAGACTGCTGTGGCCCACTCCAAGGCCTTCCCCGACAGTAAGGTGGTGATATAAGCTACTCTGGACTCCTCAGTGGGGAAGCCCTGGGGTTGCAGCTGGAAATTCAGGGAGCACTGGGTCAAAAAGCCCCTACAGGTCTCTGGGCTTCCATCAAACCGCTGAGGCGACGGTAGATGGATATCAGAGCGAGGAACTGGGGCAACAGGAGCTGGGGCAGCAGGGACAGGAGCTGCAGGGACTGGTGCAGCCGGTGGGGGTGCAGTAGTGATCCTAGCCACCGTCTGGGAGAGACCCTGGAAGGAGGTGTTGAGCTGTTCCAAAGTCTCCCAAATCTTCTGAACACGTCTTTCTTGATCACTAATGGCTACTCCCATTCTGCTTACAATAGTCCGCAAATCCTCTGGGGCCTCTGCTGTGCTCTTTCTTGGCTCAGTCATGCTGTTATACTACTGGGTGAGCACAATTGCAAGAGACCACAGAGATCGGGTTTCAACAGAGTTTAATGTCTGACAAACTAAACAGAAGCCCACAGGCTTTACTTCAGAGAAGTCTTTCAGTCAAAAAGTCATAACACACAGAAGATCCATCCAATAGAGGAATAAACAAAGAAACAGAAGTCCCGGTACAATTCACAAGAGTAGATGCAGGAGGAGGGCCAGTAGTTCACAAATCCAAGGCAAATAATAGGTAATCCTTACAGACCGGGTCGATAGCACAGTAGCAGGCAGCACAGGCGTAGAATCCACAGGAGCAGAGTAACCACCATCCACGAGGGCGAAAACCATGACTGAGCATAGAATAGCATACAACAGGGACTTAAGAAGGCCACACCAAACGAGCCACAGGTGAGCCTCATGATCAGTCACAGGGTCTCCCCGGGTGATCTCCAGGGGCTTGAGCCTTCTGGCGGCATCTCCTGGCAGACCGAGGTGTGACAAATCTTGCCTTGAGGCCATGTAGCCTACCTTTGTGTCCTACAAGGTCCACGAACACAGGTAAGGACGGTCGATCAGCAAAGTTTTCTCCTTGGAGAACATATGCTTCTCTCACTAACTTGTGTCCATTGAGAACAACAAGCCATGGTCCAATGAACTGAACACTGAAAATATCTCCATATTTTTCAGCAAACTGAAATAAAACTAGAATTAAATCTCTGGTGCATAACTACAAATAATCTAACACCAATTGTTCAAAAGAAACGTGATCGGATTTCGGTTATCGGATTTCAGTTACCGGATTTCAGCTATCGGATTGGATCAAATCTTGAAAATGGGTTGTTCAAAGGGAAACAAGGATCCTGAAATTGGATTAGATCACATAATCTATTCTTGGTTTTGATCTGGATAAAACCTTCACTTTGTGTCGTTCAACACTTTTGAGTTGGATTGGAATAAATTTGATGCATAAAATTAGGATTACCCTGTGCTGTAACATTATAGTGTGCTAACCTCCACAACCCAACAGTATTCTAACAATACTTGATTCTACAGGACTATTTATTTGTTGTGGATAAGATGAAGGGTTTGATAATGGAAGGCAGTGTTTCCCACAGAATTGAATTGTATTTGTGGTGGTGGGTTCTGTGTCGGAGTCAATAAGATAAACAGCGTATAATTATACAGTTATACTTGCCTTGCACTACAAGTCCATATTGACAAGTAGCTGTAATGCTGTAATGTTATAGTGTGCTAACCTCCACAACCCAACAGCATTCTATTCTAGTATGCTAACCTCCACAACCCAACAGTATTTTAACAATAATGCTTCAGGTGGGATTTGAACACTCAACATAAGGATGACCAGTACAAGGCATTATCCCACTAAGCCACTGTCAATCCTACATCTTTGCCAGTCACATTCACATGCTGAAAATGTGTATTGGTAAACACACAAGAAAAACTCCAAGTATACATTTGACAATAAAATGAAGGGCTTTCCTGAAAGAGAACACCTGAAAACGTTTGGAAATTCTGGGACAATTAGACATTTGTAGAGAAGAACAGTAATGGATGAAATATAAATATGATAGACTTAATGATGAAGGAAAAATAGTAAACAAAGAAGTTCCACTATATGTCTTCGAGTGTGTCGGCATTCTGATTCTTGGCAACTAATGAGTGTGAATGTTGATTGCCTGATGTCATTCAGGTGCTGTTCAATGGTGTGACTCTTCAATAACCAATAGCATGTGCATCTTGAGCCTAAAGCTCTAGCAGGATTCGAACTCTCAACCTAACAAACACCAGCACTAGGCATTATCCCTCTGAGCCACTAACAATCCGACATATTAGGCAGTCACATTCACATGGTGAAAATGTGTGTTGGTAAACACACAAGAAAAACTCCAATTATACATTTGACAATAAAATGAAGGGCTTTCCTGAAAGAGTACACCTGAAAACTTTTGGATATTCTGGGGCAATTAGACATTTATAGAGAAGAACAGTAATGGATGAAATATAAATATGATAGACTTAATGATGAAGGAAAAATAGTAAACAAAGAAGTTCCCCTATATGTCATAGAGTGTGTCGGCATTCTGATTCTTGGCAACTAATGAGTGTGAATGTTAATTGTCTGATGTCATTCAGGTGCTGTTCAATAGTGTGAATCTTCAATAACCAATAGCATGTGCATCTTGAGCCTAAAGCTCTTGCAGGATTCGAACTCTCAACCTAACAAACACCAGCACTAGGCATTATCCCACTCTGCCACTGACAATCATACACATTCAGCAGTCACATTCAAATGGTGAAAATGTGTGTTGGTAAACACACAAGAAAAACTCCAAGTACACATTTGACAATAAAATGAAGGGCTTTCCTGAAAGAGTACACCTGAAAACTTTTGGATATTCTGGGGCAATTAGACATTTATAGAGAAGAACAGTAATGGATGAAATATAAATATGATAGACTTAATGATGAAGGAAAAATAGTAAACAAAGAAGTTCCCCTATATGTCATAGAGTGTGTCGGCATTCTGATTCTTGGCAACTAATGAGTGTGAATGTTAATTGTCTGATGTCATTCAGGTGCTGTTCAATAGTGTGAATCTTCAATAACCAATAGCATGTGCATCTTGAGCCTAAAGCTCTAGCAGGATTCGAACTCTCAACCTAACAAACACCAGCACTAGGCATTATCCCACTCAGCCACTGACAATCATACACATTGAGCAGTCACATTCAAATGGTGAAAATGTGTGTTGGCAAACACACAACATCAAGAAAATTCCTAGCATACATTTGACAATAGAATTAAGGGCTTTATAAAAAAGAGTACATATCTGAAAATGTGCACTGTTAATGGTATCCACCTAATGATGGTTGTATGGTTGTTATCCAAGAAAAAAAAATTACTCATATAGGAATATAGGTGATATAGGAGAAATGGGCTGAGTGGTCGAACTTTATTGGCCTATATCTCTGAAATGGAACAACGTATCCAAATTCTTTTGATAACTTTTGTGAGGCTTTGTCTAAACATTGTCTGTGAGAATTTTGGTGAAGATTTGATAATTTTTGAAGCCTGTGAAACTTTTTATGATGTTTGGCTTTTCTCTGAAATTGTGGCAAAAGTAAACATTTTTAGAGCATAAGATCAGGGTGAAAAAGATGCATCTGAATGTAGAGATTAATATGATGAAAGAATTTTGAGTCTAGGTGAATCTGGTAAGGAGAAATAAGCGTTTTTGACAAGAGCGCCACCTTTGGGTGCAGTACCCCAAATTTGGGTTATGGGTAGTGGGGGGTACTGGTAACAATACTTGAAAATGTCAAGTTTCTAGGACTTACGGTTTATAGGAATATAGGTGATCTAGGAAAAAAGGCCTAAGTGGTCTAACTTTATTGGCCTATATCTCTGAAATGGAACAAAATATCAAAATTCTGAGCGATAACTTTTGTGAGGCTTGGTCTAAACATTGTCTGTGAGAATTTTGGTGAAGATTCGATTATTTTTGAAGAGTGTGAAACTTTTTATAATGTTTGGCTTTTCCATGAAATTGTGGAAAAAGTAAACATTTGTAGACCATAAGACCAGGGCCAAAAAGATGCATCTGAGTTTAGAGATTAATATTCTGAAAGAATTTTGAGTCTAGGTGAATCTGGTAAGGAGAAATAAGCATAATTAACTTTTTTTTTCAATAGCGCCACCTTTGGGTGCAGTACCCCAAATTTTGGGTTATGGGTAGAGGGGGGTACTGGTAACCATACCTGAAAATTTCAAGAGTTTTGGAGTTACGGTTTAGGCTGCAGTATGATTTTTACAGAATTTTGGCCAAAAAATGAACGGTACAGAAACAATAGGGTTCCTGCAGCTACGCTGCTCGGACCCCTAATAATAAACAGATTATGATTGTAGATAAAAGAACATATGGTTACTGAAACTACTACTACTATAGGCCTAGAGAAAGATGTACAGTAAAGTTAAAGATGTCAGTTAATATAATGCTGAAAAGAAATAGAAATAAGATAAAATATAACCGCAAGCGGTGATTTACGGGGTCCGAGCAAAACGAACATGATGGCATAGCTTTTTAGTTTTACATATGCTTTGATTGTTTGGGCACAATTGTTCAAAAGAAACGTGATCGGATTTCGGTTTTCGGATTTCAGTTACCGGATTGGATCAAATCTTGAAAATGGGTTGTTCAAAGGGAAACAAGGATCCTGAAATTGGATTAGATCACATAATCTATTCTTGGTTTTGATCTGGATAAAACCTTCACTTTGTGTCGTTCAAAACTTTTGAGTTGGATTGGAATAAATTTGATGCATAAAATTAGGATTACCCTGTGCTGTAACATTATAGTGTGCTAACCTCCACAACCCAACAGTATTCTAACAATACTTGATTCTACAGGACTATTTATTTGTTGTGGATAAGATGAAGGGTTTGATAATGGAAGGCAGTGTTTCCCACAGAATTGAATTGTATTTGTGGTGGTGGGTTCTGTGTCGGAGTCAATAAGATAAACAGCGTATAATTATACAGTTATACTTGCCTTGCACTACAAGTCCATATTGACAAGTAGCTGTAATGCTGTAATGTTATAGTGTGCTAACCTCCACAACCCAACAGCATTCTATTCTAGTATGCTAACCTCCACAACCCAACAGTATTTTAACACTAATGCTTCAGGTGGGATTTGAACACTCAACATAAGGATGACCAGTACAAGGCATTATCCCACTAAGCCACTGTCAATCCTACATCTTTGCCAGTCACATTCACATGGTGAAAATGTGTATTGGTAAACACACAAGAAAAACTCCAAGGGCCCTATCATGACATTCTAAAGTGCATCGTCACTCGTCAAAAGTCTATTCAAATTTAGTAGGATGTCCAGTTCACATTGGGAGGGGTTTCGTTCTCAAAAGTGGAGCGCATGGCGTAACAAGGTGTTCCTAGGTCTTTTAATCAGTCATATGGGTGTGTTTGGGGCGTAACATCATTTTAAACCAATGAGAATGACATCTGTCATTCCCTTTAACGGCGCAACGCGCGATATGTCAAATAAATGCATCGGTATTTTGGCAGTCAACGGCGCATTTGAAGGAGGCTGCTTGCGAGACCATATGGAATAGTCATTCTTAAACCATGCTTTACTAAAACCTAGCATAGCCTTCACGCATTTGCACTCGTCTATTATTTGAACTCATTGGCAAAGTGAAACTAACTTCACCAAGGAGTCAGTCAACGACAAGACAGTTATATGCAGTTACTTTCACTATTGACTGACAATGGGTTACCACCGAAAACATAGGCTGGAAAAAGCAACACTTACCCTAATATTGCTCAAATGACTGAATAAAACAACATTTATCCTGCAGAGGAGTTGCTTATATCTCGTGACAGTGCGTCTTCAGCTGTGCTCCATACGTGTCTCTCGCCTCTCCCCTAATCACTTTTAACCGTCATTACCAATTTGCAAATGATGGTGAATAACTACTCATCATGAGATGTACAGTATTTCGTAATATCTTTGACTAATTATGTTTCCCATTGTAATCGTGCAATTTGTAATGCTTTGCATGGACGTGCGCTGGTGTGCGTTGAATGATAGAAGGATGGTGCGTGCACCTACCAATATGACTTGACATGCGCTCTTAAAATAGCATATGAACAACTCGCCATTGACTTCTGACCAGGTTTAGGTGGTGTATGATAGCAATTTTTAGACAATGCGCTAGTCCACTCCCTAGGTTGTTAATTGCCACACCCCTGGGCGCAATGCTTAAAAAATAAACGTGCAAAATACCGAATTCAACTTTGCGCGGGTGAATAACGAACTTTACGCCATGCGCTGGTGACCCAAAATACAGCCCCAAGTATACATTTGACAATAAAATGAAGGGCTTTCCTGAAAGAGAACACCTTAAAACGTTTGGAAATTCTGGGACAATTAGACATTTGTAGAGAAGAACAGTAATGGATGAAATATAAATATGATAGACTTAATGATGAAGGAAAAATAGTAAACAAAGAAGTTCCCCTATATGTCTTCGAGTGTGTCGGCATTCTGATTCTTGGCAACTAATGAGTGTGAATGTTGATTGCCTGATGTCATTCAGGTGCTGTTCAATGGTGTGACTCTTCAATAACCAATAGCATGTGCATCTTGAGCCTAAAGCTCTAGCAGGATTCAAACTCTCAACCTAACAAACACCAGCACTAGGCATTATCCCTCTGAGCCACTAACAATCCGACATATTAGGCAGTCACATTCACATGGTGAAAATGTGTGTTGGTAAACACACAAGAAAAACTCCAAGTATACATTTGACAATAAAATGAAGGGCTTTCCTGAAAGAGTACACCTGAAAACTTTTGGATATTCTGGGGCAATTAGACATTTATAGAGAAGAACAGTAATGGATGAAATATAAATATGATAGACTTAATGATGAAGGAAAAATAGTAAACAAAGAAGTTCCCCTATATGTCATAGAGTGTGTCGGCATTCTGATTCTTGGCAACTAATGAGTGTGAATGTTAATTGCCTGATGTCATTCAGGTGCTGTTCAATGGTGTCAATCTTCAATAACCAATAGCATGTGCATCTTGAGCTTCAAGCTCTAGCAGGATTCAAACTCTCAACCTAACAAACACCAGCAGTGTGTAATGAGTGTGAATGTTAATTGCCTGATGTCATTCAGGTGCTGTTCAATGGTGTGACTCAGAAGGCTCAATGGTATGGAGTGATGACACGGAGATGGCAGGTTTCGGTGCAACACAAGTTAACTTTATTTGAGTTTCAATTCATCTGTTCTTTTGTTCTTTACTTGTATGTGTGCTGCATCAAAGAGGAAACAAACAGAAAATGGAGTAATCAGTGAAATGGGGTAAATCAGTACAGATCCCAACTCACAAACAAACCAATTGACATTTGAACAATAAACTGAAATCATATGGCTATATAAGGTACAACTAAACAATACTTGACATCCCAAGTCAACCAACATCACCTAATCATCTCTCACATGGGACTCCAACACACCAAACCAACAAACAAAGACCTTAACTTTACACATGATGGCAGAGCTACTCTACAAACTGATAAACATCACAAAAGTCATAGTGAGGGTGATTAATAGTGATGTTACCCGTGAACCCCCTGCTTCGAAGCGTGTATCGAAGATATGAACCAATTTGGAGTGAAGCTTTGTATCGGAGCTTGATTCGTTTTGTGATAATCACGTGATCAGTGACGTCCGAAGCTTCGTTTCACACACACCCACGTGACTGCTTCGAAATGTAATTCAAAGCATTAAAGTTGCGCGACACGGGGGGCGCCGTTGTGGGTTGTTGAAGAAGGAGAGCCAACAGAGTCAATAATGCTGCTAACACGAAAGCTTATAGGCTGGGCTTTTAGCTCAATTATCAGCACGCTCGACTCCCGTTCTAAGGTGCGTCTGTTTCGCGGGTTCGAGTCCAGGCGTGTGCAGGACTGAATCGCACAGTTACAACACAACCCAGTTTACAATTGGTCTACGTACTCAATCATAGTCTATGTACTCAACGTAATCACAGAAATGTGTGTGCAATGTGCATGCCCATTCTTTATTCATCTCCCTTCTAAATTGATGTATTTTGTTTACAAATACAATAAATGTTCACAGCCAAAATACTACCTTTATTGTTTTTGTAGAGAAGGCAATTACATTTGTATTTATGCAGGGTACAAAATAGGCTTAGTTAGGCCTATTTATTACATTATTTATTTATCCATTAATTCATGCTCAACATTTATTCATCTTCGACTCAAAGACATTCATGGCTAATGTCTGAAACACTTTGTGACACAATGCTATCCTTAACTTTCACCAGCAGAGGTCCTCATAGAGTTCTGAAGCTTCGAGTACTGAACCTTTTTTCGATACAATTGGATTGGAAGCTTCACTGGTTCAGAAAGCTTCAGTTCGCCATCACTAGTGATTAAAGTGATGACTTACGTTAACTCAAAGACGCACACAGAGCAGGACACACTGGAGTGCTGGGTTGAGATGAACAAAAGAGCGAACTGAGGGCGAGCAAACAATTTATCCTGGTCTGAGCCCCTGCTCCAGAGCTACAGGGTTTCCCAGCGGGTAAACTTTGGAAAGATTTGCAAAGATTTGGAAAAGATTTTTGAAAGACTACAGTCTCAGACCCTCTCACATCTAAAGACAAGTAGTAGAGTTTTAAGTCACAGACTATGATTTTGCAATGACTAGGGATCTTGCAGGGTCACTATTTACAAGACTGCAACATGATTCCTTTAAATTATTACCCATTGTGCAATAGATAAACAGGAACTGAAAATTATAGCCTACTAAACTCAAAGTCGTATTTTCATGTTTCTGCAGCATTATTTCATGCGTGACATCCTTAACCGATATAGAGTTGTTCTGTCAAGTGGAAGAGCCGACTAAATATGTATAAGAAATGACAAATAATTATAGGCTACAGCTTACAATTATACAGTAATACTTGCCTTGCACTACAAGTCCATATTGACAAGTAGCTGTAATGTTATAGTGTGTTATCCTCCACAACCCAACAGCATTCTATTGTAGTATGCTAACATCCACAACTCACTAATGCTTCAAGTGGGATTTGAACTCTCAACCTAAGGATCGATCACCAGTACAAGGCATTATCCCACTGAGCCATTGTCAATCCTACATGTTGGCCAGTCACATTCACATGGTGAAAATGTGTATTGGTAAACACACAAGAAAAACTCCAAGCATGGAGGGGCGATTAGACATTTGTAGAGATGAACACTAATAGATTAAATATAAATATGATAGACTTAATGATGAAGGAAAAATAGTAAACAAAGAAGTTCCCCTGAATGTCATAGAGTGTCTCGGCATTCTGATTCTTGGCAACTGATGAGTGTGAATGTTGATTGCCTGATGTCATTCAGGTGCTGTTCAATGGTGTGAATCTTCAATAACCAATAGTATTCGAGCTAGAGCCTAAAGCACTACCGGGGATTCGAACCCTCAACCTCAACCTAACAAACACCAGCACTAGGCATGATCCCACTGAGCCACTGACAATCCTACATATTGGGTAGACACATTCACATGGTGAAAATGTGTGTTGGTAAACACACAAGAAAAACTCCAAGTATACATTTGACAATAAAATGAAGGGCTTTCCTAAAAGACTACACCTGAAAACTTTTGGATATTCTGGGGCAATTAGACATTTATAGAGAAGAACAGTAATGGATGAAATATAAATATGATAGACTTAATGATGAAGGAAAAATAGTAAACAAAGAAGTTCCCCTATATGTCATAGAGTGTGTCGGCATTCTGATTCTTGGCAACTAATGAGTGTGAATGTTAATTGTCTGATGTCATTCAGGTGCTGTTCAATAGTGTGAATCTTCAATAACCAATAGCATGTGCATCTTGAGCCTAAAGCTCTAGCAGGATTCGAACTCTCAACCTAACAAACACCAGCACTAGGCATTATCCCACTCTGCCACTGACAATCATACACATTCAGCAGTCACATTCAAATGGTGAAAATGTGTGTTGGTAAACACACAAGAAAAACTCCAAGTATACATTTGACAATAAAATGAAGGGCTTTCCTGAAAGAGTACACCTGAAAACTTTTGGATATTCTGGGGCAATTAGACATTTACAGAGAAGAACAGTAATGGATGAAATATAAATATGATAATGATGAAGGAAAAATAGTAAACAAAGAAGTTCCCCTATATGTCACAGAGTGTGTCGGCATTCTGATTCTTGGCAACTAATGAGTGTGAATGTTAATTGTCTGATGTCATTCAGGTGCTGTTCAATAGTGTGAATCTTCAATAACCAATAGCATGTGCATCTTGAGCCTAAAGCTCTAGCAGGATTCGAACTTTCAACCTAACAAACACAAGCACTAGGCATTATCCCACTCAGCCACTGACAATCATACACATTGAACAGTCACATTCAAATGGTGAAAATGTGTGTTGGCAAACACACAACATCAAGAAAATTCCTAGCATACATTTGACAATAGATTTAAGGGCTTTATAAAAAAGAGTACATATCTGAAAATGTGCACTGTTAATGGTATCCACCTAATGATGGTTGTATGGTTGTTATCCAAGGAAAAAAAATTACTCATATAGGAATATAGGTGATATAGGAGAAATGGGCTGAGTGGTCGAACTTTATTGGCCTATATCTCTGAAATGGAACAACGTATCCAAATTCTTTTGATAACTTTTGTGAGGCTTTGTATAAACATTGTCTGTGAGAATTTTGGTGAAGATTTGATAATTTTTGAAGCCTGTGAAACTTTTTATGATGTTTGGCTTTTCTCTGAAATTGTGGCAAAAGTAAAAAATTTTAGAGCATAAGACCAGGGTGAAAAAGATGTATCTGAATGTAGAGATTAATATGATGAAAGAATTTTGAGTCTAGGTGAATCTGGTAAGGAGAAATAAGCGTTTTTGACAAGAGCGCCACCTTTGGATGCAGTACCCCAAATTTGGGTTATGGGTAGAGGGGGGTACTGGTAACCATACCTGAAAATTTCAAGAGTTTTGGAGTTACGGTTTAGGCTGCAGTATGACTTTTACAGAATTTTGGCCAAAAAATGAACGGTACAGAAACAATAGGGTTCCTGCAGCTACGCTGCTCGGACCCCTAATAAACAAACAAGGGGAGATTAATGGACATTATAGGCCAAAAAAAATAGATGGGTCTTTAAATTTGATTTAAAACTACTGATGGTTAGACAGGACTTAATTTCTGGTCCTGGGAGATTATTCCAGAGTCTAGGGACAGCAACAGAAAAAGCCCTATCACCTTTAGTTTTTAGGGTTGCATTTGGGACTGAGAGAAGATGTTGTGAGGAAGACCTCAGTGGCCTAGAAGGAGAGTGGGGACTTAAAAGGTCACAGATATACTGTGTGTCATTCCATTTTCCACGTTCCACCTCGAGCTCTCCCGAATACAGTGTGTGATCCACATCCACTCCACAATCACAAGGCTTCAAACACAACACACTGATGCCTTTTTTGTGATGTCTGGTGACTTCAATCACATAACACTGGATTCCACACTCACAAATTTCTACCAGTTTGTTGACTGCCCTACAAGGAAAAACAGGACAAACAGGACAACATGAAGGAAGCATGGGACAGCATGAAGACTATCACTGGCCTGAAGAAGAGCAGCAGCTCTGTGGAGGGGGACCTGGACAGGGCGAACCAGTTGAACCACTTCTACAACAGGTTTGACTGCCCTGCTCCAGCTCCAATGGCAGTGGTCTGTCCACCACCCCCGGCTGACTCTTGTTTGCGTGCCTGCCCTACCCCCACCTCCCAGCCTCCAGCTCTGCATCCCGGTGACACCCAACGACCTAAGCCACCATCACCTCACGCCCTGCCCCCGCCTGACGCCTCCTTGCCTGTGCCTGTTGAGATGTCCACGACTCTGGCCGCCTTGAGGGACATCAAGGAGGTGGTCATCCCCCAGCCCCCACCCCCACACCCCCTCAATACCAGTGCAACACTCACCTCCACCATCACAGGCTATCGTACCCCCACCATCACTGGATATTGCACCCCTCCCCCACATGGCGATCACGAACAATGAGGTGACAACGACCTCAGTCAACAGCCATCAGACACACAGATCCCAGATGCACCCCTCCCCCTCCCCTCACACCCCCCATCATCACAGCAGATCAAGTAAGAGCTCAACTAAAGAAACTTCACACCAATAAGGCAGCGGGGCCTGACAGACTGTGTCCAAGGCTACTCAAGGCCTGTGCTGCTGAACTGGGGGAGCCACTGAAGCACATGTTCAATTTGAGTCTACGCCTCGGACAAGTTCCAACACCGTGGAAGACATCATGTCTTTCTGCCTCACTGTTTGCATGCTATATTAGCACATATGCATAACCCCTCCCTCCATGCCACAGCCGAACTGTGGCCACACTTATACCTTTTCTTAATATAGTTATATATATATATATATATATATATATATATATATATATATATATATATATATATATATAATCTTCTACTGTCCTTATTGCTTTGTTGTGTTTTTTATATTATATACTTTTAATTACTTTTTCTGCTGTTAGTGAATGTGTGTGTGTGATGTCTGTATGAGTAGTAGTGGAGGTGTGCACATCCCCACCGGTGAGGTGCAGGGCAAATGGAACTAGAGCTGCAAAGAAATGAAATGCCCGCACTCTGCTAAAACTCCCATATATTTAATGTGTTGCAACGTTTCGACCCGACTGGGTCTTCCTCAGGCAAATTATGTCTGTATGAGACCTTGAATTTCCCCTGGGGATCAATAAAGTATCTATCTATCTATCTATCTATCTATCTATCTATCTATCTATTTAGGGCTTCGAAAACAAAAAGTAAAACTTTAAAATTAATTCTGTATTTGACAGGTAACCAATGGAGTTGGGCCAGCACATATGTGCATATGTTTCTTAGTTCCAATAAGAAGCCTAGCTGCTGCATTTTGGACTAATTGAAGTCTAGCAAGGGTAGATTGGTTCAGACCTAAATACAGAGAGTTACAATAGTCCAGCCTAGATGTAACAAAAGCATGGGTTACAATTTCTAAGTCAGTATGAGAGCCAGGACTTTCATTTAGCTATTCTTAGTTGAAAAAATAGGCTACACTAGGCTTTAACTGTGTAATATTTTGTTATACTGTAACTGGCAACACATTCTGATACATGCTACACTGTATCTCAACAAATTCTGATACATGCTACACTGTAGAATACTAGTGACAGTAACAGAATTCAAGAATCATGAAGACATGACACAAAAGAGTATATTTACTTATACTGTACATCCCTTACAAAAAATAACTACACTACTACTACTACATAGTAGTAGTACTACATACTACGTATCCAAACGGTAGTTTTCTGAATATCTAAACTGCAGTTTTGGAGGAATTATTTACAGTTCTTATGCAGGAAATGCAATGAAAAAACGGCATTGCATTGCATAGTACTTTAATGCAGAAATGCAATATTTTGGACATATCATTAAACATCATTGTAGCCTACTGCACTGTAGCCTAGTGTACTTCGAAAAAAACTATAACTTGTGTAAGGGATAGGCTAGGCTATGCAGGTTTGCTAATCATGTCCTGCTTTAAAACCAGCCAAGGGACCTACCTTGGAAAACTGTAGATGGATATTGTTGAAGTCAAGGCGATGAAGGTCACCTATAAAAGGCAATGGACGCGGCCCAGGAGGAAAGTTATTTGGACGTTTGTTTTTGATGAAGTCATAAATTAGAAGGAAACGGTGAGAAACACAAAAACACTCCTAATGTCGAGCAAATAAAAAATAAATAAGATCGATGTCATTTTGGTAACAGACTGAACTTTAGGCTTCTAAACTGGTCACTTCTAAAAAAAAAACTGCTTCCGTTCAGTTTTTAAACAAACAAACTGGGTGTTAACCAGTTGGCAGCGAAGTCAAAACAACCAAAACAAGTCATTCCTTTGATAGTCACGTCTGTGTTTGATAAATGTATTTCACCCACTCTAGCCTTTTCTCTAGACTTTTTTTGTCCAGTTTTGCGTGCATTCAAAATCATAGGCTATAATCCTGGCAAGGATAGCAGCCATAAACCATTCAGTCTTTCAGAGCTGCTTCAGAAGCACAAAAAGAAAGCGGCGGCATCCTCATCTTTTGTCGTCCAAGCTATTTGTATAAGTTTAGATCACAGTGATCAACTTTTCATTTACTTCATCTGGGTTTTTGTTTTACTTCTGAAGCCTGCAAATGTCCTAGTTCTGTTCAGATTGGGACGGACAATAGGCATGTGTGTACTAGGCTACAGCCTCCAGACACAAAATGCAAATGCCACACATTGCAAAAAAACTGCTTCTAACCAAGTGCTATTCAACTTATATTAGGTGGCCTAGTTGTTCTTGTTTTAGTAGCTTATAAAGAGATTTTCCTAGCACTTTCTCATATTTTTTTCCCATTTTTACTTAATTGACTTATTATGACCGGCGCTAGCGAAGCGGTCATATAGGGATTGTCAAAGTTTTTTTTTATTTATTTTTTTTCGTCATCTACTTCCTGAATTTTTGGTCAACGATACCCGGGACACCGAACCACCGGGGCACATGAAATTTGGTGGGTATGTAGCCCCACTAGACTTTTACGGAAAATTTTTGTTTCGTCCCCGGGGGCCACTCCCCCCCCGTGCTGGGCCCCCCGAACCGCAAAAAAAGCAGTTTTTCCTAAATAACTACCTGAACCGTGGCACTGAGAATGAAGAATCTGTTATGGTATGTTGGTCTCAAGGGCCCACATCAACCTGGCCCATAATCACTCATTTGTGATTTGCACCCCCCCCCCCCCCCCGGTAAAAAATGAAAATGCAATAATATTATTCTGCTTTTATCGCCCCTATCTTCAGTTAAGGTGTTCAGAACTGCACCAAATTTTATGTGTATGATTGACCTGGCATTCTTTGGGGGTATGCCAAATTAGGTTATGTGTACATTTAGTGACTGTACACTCATTGGCCTGTAGATGGCGGCAGTGCACACATATACACATGCACACACACACAGGCGCCCACATACTCTCGGTATTAGAACGGCCGATACATAATTACAAATTCAGTAGGATTAAAAGAAAGCCAAAATAAATATTCATCATCATCATCATGGCTGCATTTCCAGTATTGGCGATAAGAAGTCGTTTGTCCACTAGATGGCGCGTCGTTGCAGTGAGACGTAATTTTGTTGGAAGTTAAAAGTGGGTTGGAAAAAATACGGAAGCTTATTGCTGCCACACTAAAAGAAATAAAAAGGCTCAGTATTATGTAATTACGTGAAAAGTTTCTTGTTATAACAATATCTTTTTCACGTTTTAACAAGATATGTATCACGTTATTACATGAAATTATCACGTTATTTCATGATAATGATATTTTCACGTTATAACATGAAAATATCACGTTATTTCAAAATAACGAAACTAAACGAAACAAGGCCACGAGAGCTCATGGCTGGCATAAATGATAACTAGTGTCTATGAACTTGCACCCTTACTGCTATTACAGTGCTGCTTGATGAGTGTTTGTTTTTGTGCATTTGTGTATGAGTGTGTAGGCTGTGTGTGTGGTCAATTCCCAGCTGACTGAGGAGCAGCGAAGAGGGATGTGTGTGTATCGGCAGAGAGCTGCTGAAAAGGAGGCCGATAGAGAGGTTCTATGCAGGATAGCCTGCTCACACCATAGACTGTATATATATGGCTCACACAGCCTGATAGTTCTGCTTTATCTTCTTATCAACACAATAAATAAAACTTTCGCTAACTTGACGCAAGAGGGAGAAAGGGCTTTGATAAATATGCAAATCTTCACGCAATGTGGGTGAATGTATAGACCACTCTGGCTCGGTAGCCTGCATGTCAGGTCATCGCTGTCATTTATAAGGCTGTGGGGAAGGGTGAAAATATCATATCAGTATCATGAAATAACGTGATAATTTCATGTAATAACGTGATAAATATCTTGTTAAAACGTAAAAATATCATATCTTGAAATAACATAATATTTTCACGTTATAACGTGAAAATATCAGTATTATGAAATAACGTGATAATTTCATGTAATAACGTGATAAATATCTTGTTAAAACATGAAAAAGATATTGTTATAACAAGAAACTTTTCATGTAATTACATAATACTGAGCCTTTTTATTTCTTTTAGTGTGGCAGCAATAAGCTTCCGTAAAAAAACAATGGACGCTTCATACAAGGAGTGTAGTTTACTGCAGAGAACGTCTAATATTAGGATGATGTTCACATGAAATGTAATTTCCATTTCTTCTTGAAGCCGAAATAAATCTGAGGATAAAATTGACAATTTATGTTGTAAATAGGCCTACCTTATAACCCTACCTGTAGCTTAGGGAAGCTAACAGCTTTCTATTAGGATCTAGTTTGTTAGTTACAGTTTTGTCATAACTCCCTGATGCATTTTTGCATTTAGAATAGCCAGAGCGTGGATATCTCAATCGGAAAATTAAACAATATCGGGTGCCTATGGACTAGGCTGGGTGAACCCAGCCTGATCTGCCCGCTATTTATTTTTTGATTTCTTAAAAGATTGAGCTTAGTCTGGTGAAAGCCAGACTAGCCATGGACCTCAGTTACACAATGCAAGGGAACATGAATCAGCCTATATTTGCACGAACAATAACGGACAACAGCTCTTCAACTTTGGCCCGTTAAAATGTGTATGAACAGTCTAGCGACGCATTTCATCAAGGCCCATTTGGACATGTCAGTTATTTGCACCACTGGTTAGATGTAAAACAGCATTTCGTTTCAGACTACTATTACTTAATTTGTGCATTAACAATAACATTTCAGACTACTGTTACTTAATTTGTGCATTGACAATAAAGCATTACATGAACTAAAGATGACTAAAATCTTATGTAGAAGAAGAAACATTCACAAAAAATCCATCCATCCAAAAATGACCTCTGTTTTTGATAGCTGTTGAAAACGGCATGGAACTGACAGAGATGTTTTTGTTTATAAATAAATAAATAAATAAATAAATAACATTATGCTGATACCTTTTGCTTTTCCCCAAATACAATGTAGCCTACAGGTGTAAGTGACCTTTCATCAATCCAGTTGCAATGGATGAACTGTGATGAACTGCCCTACTTGTGATTGTTTAGAGATTTTAAAGGTTTTATAACAACGCTACATCTTCTTTGGCTATTCTACAATCTATTCACCTTTTCAGCACCAGTAGGCTACTTTCTGTGCAGCCGCACACACACACTCAGGCATGCCAAACAAGCATACACAAAAGTTTCAAGAGTGGGGGATGGAGTAAAATATGGAGACAAATTGAAGTGTGATTTATTTTCGCGGAACGGATGTACAGGACTGAGCGGCGGTCATATTTTGTACCGCTATGCGGTACATCTAGTTTTAAGACGTCTCATCATTCTGAAAACCAGCCAAATTTGTAATAAAAACAAGCAAATTTGGCTGCCAGTGCTTCTTGATAAGATGCTTTAAAATAAGTCAAACTCATATTACAAGAGCATTCCTCTGGTAGGCTACTTTTCCTGAGGACATAGCAGTGCTGTAGGCACGGATTAAGAAATAGTGAGGTGAGGTGAACATAGGCATAATGATCTTTGCTATGTTTAACTGAATAGCATGCTGCTTGCAGTTCACACAGTCTACCTGATGCATGGCTTACTTTAGTTTAAGATTAATCTTGTATAGACAGAGATACTGAATACTGTGGGTGCATCTCCCTTGATGCACATCGTTGAAAAGAATAAAGCCTGTTTCCTGATTGACCTTCCTGACTGAGTCTCCAGATAAATATGGTAGTAAAAATATTACTAAGACTGTAGCCTAGGAACACTAGAGTAATATATTATAGAGCAGGCTTGGAATTTCACCATTTTAGGGGCAAGGCCACTTGGCCTTCAGTTGGGCATATTTGGTGGGGGGCACAAAGGCCACATGTCAGTGCACCAAGGCCAAAGTTAACTATACAGTAGTATGCTATAAAAATGATCAAAGTTGTATTCACTGCAGTAGACCTGCATCACTGTATGAAACATTACAAAAACAAAAAACATGACATATTACATATAACTGTAAATCATCAGGGGTCGTTTCTAGAAAAGTTAGCAACGACGTTGCTCAACCACCATGGTACGACGCAACTTGCGACCAAACAACGACACTGTTACACCCATAGACTGTATATAGAACATATACAGTCTATGGTTACACCTGTTTCCAGAAAGCATCGTACCTGTGTCGCAATTCGCTACCTCCGACGTTCGAACACCATAGTTCCAACAATGTTGTTGATGATGCAGCGATACATATCATTGGTGGAAACAGTGGCAACGTGTAATACCCCACCCCCTAGAAATGTTCTGTCACCGCCTATGTCGACATGTTTCTAATCTAAACCGAGTGATTAATGCTGGTATTGTCATTGCCATCAGTCAAAACCTAAACCTATTGCAAGCATATAAAACAGTTAACTTAAGCAGACCAATATGAGTCATTAGTTGTGTTAAATATCTATGTGTTGGAAAAAATATATAGCCTGGACAAATATCTGGGTATCCCATAGGTTATCAACTGTCTCGTGGCTTAACGGCAGCGCGTTGGTGCACTGTGCGCTCGGCCGGAGTTCGCATCCTATCTCTTCTTTTCTTTTCATCTCTGAGTAAGAGTAGGCCTACAAGACACAACAATAGGATTTGACCATACATATTTATGTATATAGTTACTCTACATCGAGAGACCATAGGTACAAGACATCAGTCAAAAACAATTTAATCTATGTGTCACACAGTTCACCTGCAGGTAGCGAGAAGCAAGAGGACAATCTCACATCATAAGAAAATCGAACCTACAACGTTGGGATAACAAGTCTTCTGCTCTAGCCACTACACCATTTATCACTGCTGTTTTAAAAGTCTATGAAGATTATAATACTAAAGCCAAGGCAATACTCGAATTAACATAAATGGCAAGAATGAGCTAAGTAGGGGAGTCAGTGTCTTAATCAAAATTAAGCAACAGGATATATCAATCATTGAGTCACGAGATAAACATCCACTTCGCAATTTTTGTTTAGGCGGTTGTGATTTTTGGTTAGGCGCTCTGGACACCAACAGGAACTACCAAGGAACGACACAAGTGCGACTGCCTAGGGGCAGTAGTTCAAACGACCAAACTTTGCGTCCTTGTTTGCGATTGAGAGTTCGAACTACCCTTTCTAGAAACACCAAATCCAAGAACGATGGAGCGTACTACCAAGGTTGCGACGCAAGTTAGCAAACGACGCTTTCTAGAAACGACCCCCTGATCATCTAATATTTTCAGATATCTAGGCTATATTTAACATTTATTTTATATTTGGCCTGTTATGAAATCATGTATTGAACAATTTAAGCACAGCTCGCTTTAAGAAACTCAAATAGCCTAGATGCATGCTTAACATTTTGTGATCATTAAGGCTACTTTCACAAACTCTTATAGTCAGCTGTCCTCTGATCTCTAGGCGACATTTGTAATATTTATTTTGTATTTGGCCCGTTATGAAATAATGTGGAACAATTTAAACACAGTGTAAAACTTAAATCCCAAATATGGAGACATCCATGTATGTTGAAATTTACTGCAAATTCAAAACGGGATTAGTCTGGAACGGCTAACTGTACAGGGGACTGCTTTACACCTTTCTGTTCGGTAAGGTCTGCTGTTTATTCTGATATATGGTTTGTCATAGTTAAACGAAGGGTTCGTGAAGTATTCCACCGAGATGAATGGGTAGGGAGATGGAGCAAAACCTTCAGTAGAATTTATGATTAAATTGAATGATATTATTTACTTTTCTCGCGAACCGTTCACCACAGAAATTAGCGGCTAACATCGTTTAAAAGCTGAGAAAAAGCTCTTTCATGTGATACTTGTGATGTCTGTGTGATGAGTAGGCTACTTCGCCAGTAGTTCAACTGAGAAGAATGGGTTAATTTGGACGCACTTTCTTTCTTGCGCTGTCACTTTCTCCACTGCGTAATCTGTGAATGCTAAGATTATTTTGACAGGCCATAGGCTAAATATATATCGCTATTAGTAGGACGCAAAGCAGAATATTTAAAGAAGGGGGCACCAAGGCCACCATGGCCTGTAAACCTCTGATTTTCAAAGGGGCGTCAAGGCCAACGCAAGGGGCTACGACGGCCATGGCCGCCGTGGCCGCCGTGAAATTCCTACCCTGTAGAGGTATACATCATAGAAGTATTATATAACCACTATACTATCTTATAGTAGGTCTACTATAGAAATCTTATTGTATTACCATTACCACAATAGGGAATTTCTACTACATACTGATTGTAATCGCAAACAGAAAACACACACACACACACACTATATATATATATATATATATATAAAAAAGAGAACATTATATAAAAAGGGAACACAGCAACCCCACTGCAAAGCTCCCAGCTGCACTGCATTTGGCATAACTCCAAGGTTTTTTTTTCTTTTCAAGCAATTTACTTTGGACGAACTTTACTCCCACTGCACAGTGTTATCAAGCATAAACTTTCACATTTTATAAACAAAGGAACTAAGTTCCACCCATCCCATCCCCTCACTCAGGAAGAATTTGCAATGGGTTACATAACACAGCATATAGTCTCCTCTCCCAACAGAGGGGCATTCACATAGTAAGACTCTTTTGAGCACATGTCCAGTCATGATACTAAACTTGTTGCTAGATTTGCTTGACTTAAAAGGATGGTTAGTGGTTATTTGCGTTCTCTTGATTGTAGTGGATATAGTCAAAAACAAAGATCCTCCCAATTATCCACCTGGACCATGGCCTCTCCCAGTAGTTGGGAATGTCTTCACTGGAGTAGATTTCAAAACTATGGACAAGGTAGGAAAATAATATTCCACATTGTCATTGCACACAAACAAGTATCACCACCAGATTTTTTAGCTTAGATTGCTGTATTATTTCAGTAAATTTCTTCATAACTGTGACATTTGCTTTATCAAGCAGAATTCTAAATACAGACCCATACATTTATTTCCGTAAATGTAAAAAATAGCTTCTTGTATTTATTTGACCTTACATTACTTCCAATATCCATCACAGCTTGGTTGCTATTTTAAGTAAGGGATAATGTATAGAGCGCCGGTCATTATTGGGAAAAGAAGTCCCGACAGGGCGAACCGAACCCCGACACGCAGCGGAGGAAATAATGACCACTAGAATTTTGGGAAATCCCATTCAAGAGCCGTGTAATAAGTATAATTAATCGTTGCTTATGAATTTTCTGCCATATTCTCCTCATGTAACTCTAGCTTTCCATCCACTCTGTTCCCTCAAAAATAAAACTCTGCATGTATCTGTGCATGGTCCTGAACTTCAGTGTCAGTAGGAAATAAGCCAAGGTGCTGGGACTAAGCCATACACTTTTCAAGCCAATCAGTGTGTTGCTTCAGCAGGACAGAATTGGAAGGCTATCAACCATAAAAAACTATTTGCTAAGTAAGTAGGTAGAAATGTCTCTGACCTCCTGACAAGTTACACTGTGTTTACTTTTTAAAGCTGGCTGAGGTGTATGGAGACGTGTACAGCCTGAGGTGGGGCAGTGAAAAAACAGTGTTTATATCAGGATACAAAATGGTGAAGGAGGCCCTGGTTACTCAGTTGGACAGTTTTGCAGACCGACCAATCGTTCCTCTTTTCCACAAGGTCTTTAAAGGGATTGGTGAGTAAAGAATCTGATGCTTAACTGCATTATTGGCATTGTGACATGCCAGTTCTGCAAGGCCATGCTGAATGTAAAACATTTGCGTTGTATGTCTTTGAATGAAGGTATTGCCTTGAGTAATGGGTATATGTGGAAGGTGCAGAAGAAATTTGCCAATGCCCATCTGAGACACTTTGGCGAAGGAAAGAAAACCCTGGAGCTTCACATTCAGCAAGAGTGCCACTACCTTTGTGAAGCATTCAAGGAGGAACAAGGTGTGAGTCACATAGAAACAACACTGAGCTGTCAAAGACAGATCATTTCCATGCTTAGATATTAATGCATGCTTATTGTAACTCCAAAACATATGCCACTACAACTGTTAGCGAAAGCAGTGTCAGTAAATATCAATGAGGCCACACATGGCTGGTTAAGCTGTTGATTATTGATGAAAGACTATTGACCTAAGGTCTAGCTTCAAAGAGTGATTGATTACTAGTTCTATCAGAAAGACTCAGGGAGGTACAATGAAAGTTAACACACGTTTTAATCCATCAAAGGATATACAAAAGGCATAAGCAACAATAAGACAGTCTTTGGCATAGGCCCCGTCCTCGGTCCAGGTCACCGAGTGTGCAGACTCTTGCAGATCCTGCCGGTATGAGACGGCAGGGGCGGAGCCTACCCCTCGGACATCTGGACAAGGCCAAACTGGTGGTGGTTAGGGAGGGAGGGTGGGAACATCGAAAATCGGCACCTGAAAGCAACAGGCAGGTGCAAAGTAAAGTGATTATAAAGGCTGATGCAGACTGGTGATTGGTCGGAAGTAATGAATGAATGAGTGACGCGTGCATTGAGTCTTCCTGACAGAACTTAACGCTAAAGCTTCCATAAGTAGATCTGTCAATCTATTTCTGATTTTGACATTTATTACCTTTGGTTCATAGGGGAAGGGACAAAGTCAGTGGAGCGCTCTTTGGCAGTCAACACTCAATAGTCAGTGATTCATTCCCACTGCTGTTGTTGTCATTGTGGAGGCATGCCATTACACAAAATTTCATGGATTTGCAACGAGCAATAATAGTTCCCAAATTGTCTTATATTATTCCGACGAGGGAAATCTGCTGAACACACTGAAAAATCTCCCTGTAAGAGAGATGTTACCATAGATACTGCATTGGACTCTAGAACATACATATCAGTAGAACTCAATGAACAATGGGACATCCATAGATGTATTATATCTATGGGGGCATCTATGTATATTTATTACACCGCTCTTCACAATGCTAGTAGAACGCTCTGGGGGTCGTTTCTAGAAAAGTTAGCAACGACGTTGCTCAACCACCATGGTACGACGCAACTTGCGACCAAACAACGACACTGTTACACCTGTT
This sequence comes from Alosa pseudoharengus, assembly GCF_046254945.1. Taxonomy (NCBI): domain Eukaryota; kingdom Metazoa; phylum Chordata; class Actinopteri; order Clupeiformes; family Clupeidae; genus Alosa; species Alosa pseudoharengus. The sequence goes on along the minus strand of NW_027468576.1, from coordinate 16,575,884 downwards.
TCCAGAAAGCATCGTACCTGTGTAGCAATTCGCTACCTCCGACGTTCGAACACCATAGTTCCAACAACGTTGTTGATGATGCAGCGATACATATCATTGGTGGAAACAGTGGCAACGTGTAATACCCCACCCCCTAGAAATGTTCTGTCATCGCCTATGTCGACATGTTTCTAATCTAAACCGAGTGATTAATGTTGGTATTGTCATTGCCATCAGCCAAAACCTAAACCTATTGCAAGCATATAAAACAGTTAACTTAAGCAGACCAATATGAGTCATTAGTTGTGTTAAATATCTATGTGTTGGAAAAAATATATAGCCTGGACAAATATCTGGGTATCCCATAGGTTATCAACTGTCTCGTGGCTTAACGGCAGCGCGTTGGTGCACTGCGCGCTCGGCCTGAGTTCGCATCCTATTTCTTCTTTTCTTTTCATCTCTGAGTAAGAGTAGGCCTACGAGACACAACAATAGGATTTGACCATACATATTTATGTATATAGTTACTCTACATCGAGAGACCATAGGTACAAGACATCAGTCAAAAACAATTTAATCTATGTGTCACACAGTTCACCTGCAGGTAGCGAGAAGCAAGAGGACAATCTCACATCATAAGAAAATCGAACCTACAACGTTGGGATAACAAGTCTTCTGCTCTAGCCACTACACCATTTATCACTGCTGTTGTAAAAGTCTATGAAGATTATAATACTAAAGCTAAGGCAATACTCGAATTAACATAAATAGAAAGAATGAGCTAAGTAGGGGAGTCAGTGTCTTAATCAAAATTAAGCAACAGGATATATCAATCATTGAGTCACGAGATAAACATCCACTTCGCAATTTTTGTTTAGGCGGTTGTGATTTTTGGTTAGGCGCTCTGGACACCAACAGGAACTACCAAGGAACGACACAAGTGCGACTGCCTAGGGGCAGTAGTTCAAACGACCAAACTTTGCGTCCTTGTTTGCGATTGAGAGTTCGAACTACCCTTTCTAGAAACACCAAATCCAAGAACGATGGAGCGTACTACCAAGGTTGCACAAACAGATACACACACACACACACACACATACATTCACAGTAATCATACGTATGACACATACTCACACAGTAGACATTTGTACGGGCACATACACAGGCACACACACAAGCACGCACACACACACACACACACCCACACACACACACACACTCACACACACACACACCCACACACATAACATAAACATAACACAAACAATCAAGAATTTCTCAGAATTATGAACAGGCAAGATGGAGGTGGGGTTGTATAAAATTCATTTTACATGTGAAATCTATGAACTAATCATGTTTTGGTACTTGTTGTCTAGCAGATACCAGTGAGAATTGAGTGTGGATAATGCAATTTAGTGAGACAGTTAGAATCATATAGGCCTTTCAGCGTGATTTCTTTTTGTGGAAAAAATTTGCTGGACTGGGCGGCGGTCATATTTTGTACCGCTCTGCGGTACATCTAGTTTTCCCAGTAATGACCGGCGTTCTATACATTATCCCTTACATATATCTATGGGGGTTACAGTCACTAGGTCATCAGCAGAAGCATGCTTTTAATAGGCCAGACATGCTTAATGACTGTCTTTGTTTTTTGTTTTGTCCACAAGAGCCGTTTGATCCGCAGTACACGCTGTGCAGTGCAACAGCAAATGTCATCTATTCAGTCGTCTTTGGGCGTCGGTTTGAGTACAGTGATGAGCAGTTCCAGAACGTTCTCCGGGCAGATGCTGAGGCGGTTATATTGGCAGGGACTGCACAGGCACAGGTCAGTGATGCACACGTTGCAAAATCCACAATTCTGATTCTTCACAATCAGGGCTGTAGTGGAGATAAAACACAGTTTATCCACCTCTGAAATTTCAGCCATATCTACCTCTCAAAAGAGTTTATTCGGCAACTGCAACTTTTAACATTTAAAAATCACACTGTATTATCCACAATCATATTTTGTACACTCATCAACACTCTATGAACCATTTAATACCACTGGTATTGTTATAAACATTGGGCAATAACTTCCACCATCATCAAACATGTTCTGAATGCCTTTTTTAAAAATCCGATACCGCATGGCGCAGTCCACCTTAACGTGATAACAGAATTCATAGTTTACCTCTTATTTTACCACAAACACTCCTGTTCACAATGCACCATGATCAATTTTGATCCACATTCCCATGTTCATCTGTGTCGATGTTCTACTCCTTCCCAGCTGTACAACGCCTTCCCAGGCCTCTTACACTACCTGCCAGGTCCCCACCAGACCGTTCACTCCAACTATCGGGTATTCAAAGACTTCCTGCGACAGCAGATTCTGAAACACGTTGAGGACAGGGATCCGTCAGACCCACGTGATTATGTAGATGTGTTTCTGGGTGAAATGGAGAAGGTGAGACAGAAGACAGTTTGTTCCTGTGAGAAAACAGACAGGTAGCCATGGCTTTTTTGTGATGTTATCTTTTTTTAAAGATAACATTAGATTACATCACATTGACATTAGATTTGTGATAGAACACCATTGTGCAACATTAACAATCTAAACTGACATCGGAAGTTCATCCAGTATGCTGTAGCAAGGGCTGTTGCCCTTCCTTTTCTCTGCCTTTCAGAGTACTGATGAAAGGGCAGGATTTGATTTGGAGAACCTGATTGTCTGCACCCTCGACATGGTTGAGGCTGGCACAGAGACTGTTGCCACTACAATGCGCTGGGCCCTGTACTTCATGATGAAGTATCCTGAGATACAGCGTAAGTGATCAATCTGGTTTTTTAATAATTATTTTACATACAACATTCATTCCAGTTGTCACTAGAGACCATGAAAATGCTCATCTATGTATATGATTTTTTTACAAACAACAATGCTATGCCTACCAGTGCATAATGTATAACAATGACATTATGAATGAGATATGACATTTAGTACTGCTCACAGTACATCAGAGGTTACCACACTATAATCAGCAGCTTTAAGTGTCTACGTATGTCTAAGCCAGCAGATCTATTTCTCTATTGCAGAAAAGGTCCAGGCTGAGATAGACAATGTGATCGGCCAGTCACGGTTCCCGAACATGACTGACAGACCTAAACTGCATTACACTGAAGCAGTCATCCATGAAACTCAGAGGTTGGGAAATGTTGTGCCACTAGGATTTCCAAAAATGGCATCCAAAGACACCACCCTGGCTGGATACTTTATACCCAAGGTGAATGATCTTTGACCTTTCAATCATCTGAGCAAAACCACATGCTTACCCTCCTAGCTCAGTGAACCCCCATAAGTATGGAGAGCAAGGGGGAAAAGTGTGTGTGTGTGTGTGAAAAAAACCAACCAACCAAACAAACAAACAAGAACAGCATTTAAGCTGTTAAACTTCAAGCCCTTTGTGAACACAGCCTAAATTGTTTGGAATTTATTAATAAATGGTATGATGTTGTTTTTTCAGGGAACAGCGATAACCGCAAACCTGTCATCTGTGCTCCATGATAAAAATGAGTGGGAGACACCTGATGTGTTTAACCCTGAACACTTCCTGGATTCCGAGGGACACTTCCGCAGGAGAGATGCTTTCTTTCCGTTTTCAGCAGGTGACCAAATATCAAGCCCTAAATCTATTTTTAAAACTGTCATCACACATTTATATAAAACTTCAGTACATGTTATTATCACATTATTCCACTGCTTGGTTGAATTTCCCATTGTCCTACGTAATTTAGAACGACCATTAACCGTATGTTATCTGCACACCTATGAAGTAGATCCATTGTTTTGGCCGTATCACACAGTATATTAATTCGCTGAACTCGTTGTGAAGTTTAAATGAACTGTCACGTTGCATCCGAGCTGTAAAATGCAGACAGACTTTCAGAACATTGCAACATTGTAGCATATGACGGAGGTGGCTTTTAGCTAGATGGATGACAGCAGGCTAAGTAAAATAGCGATGTTTCAAAGCTAAAGTTCATCAGAATCTTGGCCTCGACCGTGCATTAACGTCTGTGAACAGACCACCGTGTCGTCCATTATCCCTTACTTATTATTACGTCATTATCAAACTGACATGTTTGTTGTTGCCGTGGTAGTCAATGACTATGCAACCAACAGACAGAATGTTGTTGTTGTCACTGACTCTTTTTTACAATGCTTTTTATCTGAGTACATTTAGGTCCGGTATGTATCTTCATGTTGTCACATGTATTCATACCCCCCAGGGAAGAGAGTTTGTCTAGGAGAGCAGCTGTCTCGCATGGAACTCTTCCTGCTGTTTGCCTCGCTGCTGCAGAGGTTCACCTTCTCCGCAGTCCCAGGTGTGGAGCTCAGCTTGGAGGGAGTGCTAGGCTTCACCTACTCGCCTCCTCCCCACAAGATCTGTGCCAAGCCTCGGTGATGTCCAAGCCCTCTTCCTTCAGAAACACACAAAGAAACAAACAAAGATAGTCTCAACATAATACTGGTATAGGATCACTTTGAACATTAACATCCTGAAATGGATGTCATATCATGTGAACCACAGAACCATGTAAAGGCGAGATGTTTATTTAGATTAATGTCTAGCATGCATGTCTGATTGTGAAAAACCTAGTCGTCATAGTTGTGAGAAACCACTCCTTTTAAATGTATTAGCCTGCTTAATATCAAGAATATATAAATCACTGTGTGGTCAAAAAAGTCTTAAATAGAAATAGTTCTTTCTTAAGCTGATGATACAAAAGGCTACTTTTTGTAGGCTTTTTTACCCATGTTTATGGGTAATTGTTGCGTATTGTTGTTTGGGCATATTCCAATTGACATTGGACTCAATTTTGTTTCAGGAGTACTTTAATCACCAGTAGGCTAATTGTCATTGATAATCTCATCACATGGAACTGTTTTTGTGGTTAGCTCAAAATAGCTCAAAAAGCTCCAGTTGAAGAAGTATTGTATGAGAAGTATTTTCAATGGAAAGGTAAAATAAAAGTAGTAAAAGTAAAGATGCCTTTAAAAAAAATGTGAGTGTGTATTCACAGTGCCCTTCACTAGTATGTATTTTGTATTTTCTGTGGTGATAGCTTGCCTCTTTTGCAAGTGGAGGGTTATAAGTGCAGAAAAGGAATGTGTGGACTTCTATTCACCCTTAGGTTTTCCAGAAAAACTGAGTCCAGTTTACATAACCGGCTGTCCAGCTGACGCACCCCCTCCACACACACACACACACACACACACACACACACACACACACATTTTAATACCTTTATTTGTGTTCACATTTTACAGTAGATTTCATTGAACACAAACAATCTTAGATACCAGCATTGTAAACCCAGTAGCCTATGCCTCTGGTCTCAGTTAAAAAACAGCGCCTTCTCCAGATGTGGCGACTGCCAATTATCACAGAAATTGAGCAGAATTTTGCTAGAGCCTTTGCTCTTGTCTTAGAGAGACCAGCAATCTGCAACCCCCTGACTACTAGTCTGTGGACATTACCTAGGCTTCCAAATATATACACCAACAGCTTACATTTGTACCCAAGCTGTACAACAATGTCTCTGAGTGGCTGATACTTTAAAAGCTTTGTAAGGTAGGCATCCTCTAGACTGTAGTCAAATGCACAGCCTACTTCAAGAATGGTTACTTCTCTGCTGTCCTCATCAACAACAACAACATCTGGCTTTTTTGCAGCAACATTTGAAAACACATTATTTCCACTATTACAGAGTTTGAACATGCAAGGTGAGACACATACATTCTTGTAGATTTTGCATGGTGAAACATATGGAATTATGTGTAAGTCAACAATTCTGTCATGTCTGGCAATGTACATTCCCTTACATTCCCTAACTTGTCTGAATCCAGTTTACATAACCGGCTGTCCAGCTGACGCACCCCCTCCACACACACACACACACATACATACACACACACACACACACACACACACACACACACTTTTTTAAACAGAGCGACAGCTCTCTTTATGCTCTCACAGGAAGCAACCCCAAAGCTTGCTAATGCTCTCACACACAACAATCTGCAGGGCTTTTGTGTTGGTCCACCATGTTTTTCCGAACTCTCTGACCGAGCTTGTATGTGATCTCACAGGCTGCTGCCTGCCTGTGAAACCTTTAAATAGTCTATTAGAGTATATTGTGTGAGTGCTGGGTGGGTTTGCCTTTGTTAAGGGCTTCTTTCTGTTATTTGACATAATGTTATGTTTTGAAAGCACATTATTTTAAACATGCCTGTTTAGCTGTTTAACAATGGGGAATGGTCTTCATGTCTGGAATAAAAAGGGGTAGTTAGTTTCACATAGGGTAAGTGCTTGATATTGAACATGAGCCTGTGTGTCTGAAAATAAAATATTGTATTGCATCATTTGAATGTACCATCAATGTGTAGAAATAGCAGCAAGATAGTTATATTGTAATACTACAAGACTAACTTCTGGCCATCTAAGCCAAAGCCTTTTGTGCCTCTGAACAATAATCCTTGTTATCTCAATATCCATGTTATCTCAAATCCTAGGGGTTGCCCTGGAATAGGTCAAAGTAAACTTGAGTAAGCAACATTAAATGTAAATGTAAATCAGGTTTCTAGGCTAAGTATACTTGTCTATATAAGGAATTTGGTCTCTGCATGTATCCCATCCGTGACTTAGTGAACACACAGCGAGGTGAAGTACACACTAACCCAGAGCAGTGAGCTGCCTTGTTACAACGGCGCTCGGGGAGCAGTGAGGGGTTAGGTGCCTTGCTCAAGGGCACTTCAGCCGCTCCTACAGATCGGGGATTGAACCGGCAACCTTTCGGTACCAAGCCCGACAGGGGCGTCATGCAGGCCAAAATTCAGAGGGGGCACAATCAGGCTTTTTTTTTTTTTGGGGGGGGGGGGGGGGTCATGTTAGAGGGGGGCCGGAGATTTCTCCCCCTGGAAATTTTGAAATTCTGGCTGCTAAACATACCATTTCAATGCAGTTTGGAAGGGACAGAAATACCTTAACAGAGCAAACAGCAACCCTCATCTATCTGAGGACTAAGCTAAAGTATCTATTTTGTAAGTTAATGTAAAACACATAGGTTGGTGAAAGAACTGTAAGCTCAAATTCAGCTCATTAAAGTGTAAGCTCATTAAATCATGTTTAGACACAAACATTACACTTAGGCGTACTACACATGATTTTAAAAACAGTACCATTGCAGTTGTTATGATTTGATTGATATGTGACCTAAGAACAATCTTACATTAAAAAAGTTGCTGAGGTCTGACTTTGTGGCGCTCAGAAATTAAATTAGTTTAATCTTAATTCATGTGATGAAGGACTTTGAACAAAGTTTGGGTGAAGTTTGACAGGTTTCAGTGCTGAGTAAGATTAACACTAAATATTTGAATATTTTACTATTAGGCCTAATCAGTGTTGGGCAAGTTACTTCAAAATCGTAATGTACTATGCATTACTTATTACTGTCATTTCAAAGTAATTTGTTACATTATAATATTACTGTCTCTGAATTGTAAGGCATTACACTACTATTGCATTACTTTTAAGTTACTTTGACCAAAATATCTAGAAATATGGATTTGCCATTCTAAATGCAGTTTATTACGCTCAATGCAGCTCATTGCTCTTCCAATGGAGGGAGATGTGGTATAGCATAATGACTGAGCTAGGCTTAAGGCTAACAACATACAGTAAGAATGCAATAGGCGCAGTGCTCATGATGCAAAACAAGGAACAATCATAGTCAGAATTTTGTTAAAAACCGACAAAAGGTCAAAGTCTGGTAAATTGTGATATAAATACTGTAACTTTAAGGCCTAGGCCTGCTCAATAGAGAGCCTATTGTAAATCAAAGCTTAATAAAGACATGTCAAGATGGTGGCCTACTGGCCATTTCGGTGCCCTAAGTGAGTGGCTTTGAGTGAGTGACATTTAAATGGTAACTCAAACACCTAAAGTAAAATAAAAGGCCTATTATACAGACCATTACTGTGTGTTTTTTAACATTAATTTCTGAAGAAATGCTGTTTTATTTATAAATGGTGCACGGTCACTTTAAGAGCATTGATCTTTACGTTCTCATAATGCCCTTTTGCCAGCTCTTGTTTACAAGCCTTGTTTGTTGAGTTTGCTCTGGAAAGTATGCAATGACATGTTGCTTCACATTTCGTTTTGCAAATAAAAGTGAATTATGAGCCTGGTATCCACCTAGCTATTTGAATGGATTTTTTGTCGACTTGGCATATCATGTGCTTCATGTAGCCTAAATGCTTGGGAAACGAATTATTGAAGACCCACCAATTCCATTCTACTAGTACTACGTGGTGGAGATTGAGAGAACCCAACAGTGTTGGGCAAGTTACTTCAAAATCGTAATGTACTATGCATTACTTATTACTGTCATTTCAAAGTAATTTGTTACATTATAATATTACTGTCTCTGAATTGTAAGGCATTACACTACTATTGCATTACTTTTAAGTTACTTTGACCAAAATATCTAGAAATATGGATTTGCCATTCTAAATGCAGTTTATTACGCTCAATGCAGCTCATTGCTCTTCCAATGGAGGGAGATGTGGTATAGCATAATGACTGAGCTAGGCTTAAGGCTAACAACATACAGTAAGAATGCAATAGGCGCAGTGCTCATGATGCAAAACAAGGAACAATCATAGTCAGAATTTTGTTAAAAACCGACAAAAGGTCAAAGTCTGGTAAATTGTGATATAAATACTGTAACTTTAAGGCCTAGGCCTGCTCAATAGAGAGCCTATTGTAAATCAAAGCTTAATAAAGACATGTCAAGATGGTGGCCTACTGGCCATTTCGGTGCCCTAAGTGAGTGGCTTTGAGTGAGTGACATTTAAATGGTAACTCAAACACCTAAAGTAAAATAAAAGGCCTATTATACAGACCATTACTGTGTGTTTTTTAACATTAATTTCTGAAGAAATGCTGTTTTCTTATAAATGGTGCACGGTCACTTTAAGAGCATTGATCTTTACGTTCTCATAATGCCCTTTTGCCAGCTCTTGTTTACAAGCCTTGTTTGTTGAGTTTGCTCTGGAAAGTATGCAATGACATGTTGCTTCACATTTCGTTTTGCAAATAAAAGTGAATTATGAGCCTGGTATCCACCTAGCTATCTGAATGGATTTTTTGTCGACTTGGCATATCATGTGCTTCATGTAGCCTAAATGCTTGGGAAACGAATTATTGAAGACCCACCAATTCCATTCTACTAGTACTACGTGGTGGAGATTGAGAGAACCCAAAAAGTATGTACCATGGTGTTAGTGCATTCTGACATTGTAAACGTTATTGATGAAGAGTGAAACGCAGTTTGCAGTAAAGCTACTATTCATTGGTTACATTTGGGTGCCCCCTCTGTCCTTTGGTGCCCTACGCAAAGTGCCTGATGCGCGTGGTGGGAGCGGTGGCACTGCCAGGCTACACAATCTTTTTCTGCATTTCTATCCCTTTATTCTCTTTAATTCAAGTTCACAGCTCAAAGCTGTCATGCACTAGAAGAACATAGTTTGTGTTTTATCAAGAATAAAAAAGATTAGCGTGGCACCACTTTAGATGTTTCATTAAATTACTTGTGCTATTTCGCGAGGCATAGTGAGATCTTTTGGTTTCGCACACAAAGTGCACTAACTATTATGTTCTTCATATCCTTGTCTCTGACAAGCTAAAAATAATGAGCGTAGGCTTATGTCCATCCCGCAAATAGAGTCCGACTTTGAGTCTGCTGCAGCCATAGTCATCTTCAACCAGTATCAGGAGATACGTTCTACTATTTTGCGCGGATTTTTTCTCGTCTGTTGTTCTCGCGGTGGTGTTTGCGAATATGTATCAAAACAAAACAAGCGCTTAATTTTGGGTTAAAATGCATTGTAACGCGCGTTACTGAAGTTTGTACCGAGTAAATATTACCCAAATTTTTTTTGGTAATGCCTTACATTACCGCGTTACCGCAAACAGCAATACATTACAGTAATTACATTACTTTTGTAACGCATTACTCCCAACACTGGGCCTAATATATTTTTCATTACCATTATGGCAAGCAATAGGCTATCCTACCTCATTTGTAAGTTGCTACCTGCAAATCATAAGCAAGAGACCTGATAACCTAAGTTATGAGCGCATGAGGGAGACTATTATACTTTCTTGCCCTCTACATCACGGTCATAGCGATCCTATTTATATAAAACAACTTTAGGCCTCCTTTTAAAAGGGTATCCCTTTTCACTACATGGATTAGCTGCCACATACGTGAAGAGAACAAGTGGAGATTGAGAAACATCCAACGCAATGCCTTGGTAGGCCTAATGTTGGATTTTGTAGTCACTGCAAATTTAACACCCTCGTTAATGATACTGGAAACAATTGAAACAGGAGACTGTGCCAAATATTTGTAATAGGTGTAAGCCTAGGCTACGTTACACTGACACCATAGGCTAACGTTAACGTAATGCTCTGAATTCGCGGCCAACATCAAATCCATAGTTCTAACTATTTGATCGCCAAGTCAAAAGTTCCTGGTCAACCACAAATAATTCCACTACTTTTTATTGCTTAGCTAGACTACTTACCACTTCAACACCATTGACTGTAGCATCTGTTTAAACTGTAACTGTAACAGTTCAACTGTTTAAACTGTAGCGTTAACTGTAACCGTTCAACACAAGCAAAACATTGCGAGCTCAATGCGCGTGTGAGTTGTTACGGGAACATACACAGACACCAATTTTAGGAAAAGGGCTAATGTTGACCCGTCTTCCGCTGTTTTGGTACGGTTTATTACACATCCAGAAGAATGCATTTGAGTCGTTATAGACTCTGGCTTATTATGGAGCATAATAGGAACAAAGTTATGATCAAAAAAAGTATCAGGGAAGAAAATTCCGAGGGGGCACGTGCCCCCTTTATTTCAATGGGCATGAGGCCACTGAAGCCCGAAGCCCGCCACGACTGCCCACATTATAGGCCTAATGTTTTGCATGAAAATGAAAAGAGTTGCAATAGGGAGTATATTTCTTTTGGTATGAGGATCTACACAGGCACAAATGAATCACTAATCATGGAAACATGTTTCCATAAGCGTACAAGCATCATTACCCTGCTATTTGAGAGAGAAAGAGGAGGGAAAAAATCATAAGGAAGCTGATTTAAACCAAAGAACAAAAAATCCATATTAAGTTTGTCTGGTCAGAGAGAAACATTCTTTTGGGTTCCAAATCACCTGCATGAACTAAAAGAATGTTCCCATAGGGGCATTTCATGTTAAATCATGTCATATCAGATAAGGGTGTTGCTCCACCATTTCTGATGTTGTTGACCTTGTCTATACTAAGAATGGGTCCCAAACCAAGTCCTGGGGAAGACCAGGAGTAATACTTTTTATCCCCTGGAGATATACAATACTCTTTTCTAATTGGCTGCAAAATCTGGGAAGTTTTCACATAGATCTCCGTTTCTTAAGATCACTGAGTTCTGTCCTTATAAGGTAAAACTGATTGTTTTCGGGGTTTTTCCCAATCTCGAGTTGCTACAGCCAGCAGCTAACGCAGCCAGGCAGCTACAGCACTACACTCTGGGGGCATGTCTGTGAGATCCCATGTACATGCCCCCAAGTGCTGTAGCTGCTAGTAGCTGCCTGTGCGTCATGGAGTTCTTTGCCTCTGCCTAGTCCATTAATTCTGTAGGCTATATATAGTGATACCTCAGCAGCCGTTGTCCCTTACTTAAAATATCAATGTTCAAACATGGCTCCCAACATAAGACATTTAAAATCCAAGGACAAAGAAAATATGAAAACATTGAAATTGAACAAAAATCTTCGGTCTTCATTTTGGCACCTAATTATGACCGCCGCGCAGCGAAGCGGTCATATAGGTTTAGTCATATATATATATATATATATTTTTTTTTTCTTTTTCGCATGTCCAAATTTCCGTCAATGATTCCCGGGACACTGAAAGACCGGGGTAGACGAAACTTGGTGGGCATGTAACCCCATATGGATAGCATGGAACCATCGTTTTTCGTTTTGATCTGTAGCCCCCCCCCCCCGCTGGACTGCACCCCCCGAAAGGAGGGTAGGGCAGACACAGTTTTCTGTGAATATCTGGAGAACCGTACGGTTTAGGAGGACCATTTATTTTTTGTATGTTGATCTCAAGGGGCCATGTCAACCCATTCCATAACCACTCATTTCATGTATAGCGCCACCTAGTTAAACACAAAAAAGTAAAAATGAGGTGTTGTAATCGCAGGTATCTGTGACCTAACATAGTCAAAACTGCACGAAATTGGAAGTGTAGGATCATTATGACACCCTCTGAATGCACGGCAAGTTTCGTGGAATTCCGTTCATGGGGGGCCACACAATAAATTAATTTATGTTACTATACACCAACTGGCCTGTAGGTGGCCGGAGACAGTTTTCTGTGAATATCTCGAGAACCGTAGGGCCTAGGAGGTCCACCTTTTTTTTGTATGTTGGTCTTAAGGGGGCATATCAACCCATCCCATTACCACTTATTTCATGTATAGCGCCACCTAGTTAAAAATTAAAAAGCAAAACATTTGGTGTTTTCATCACAATATCTCTGGCTGACATGGTCAAAACTGCACGAAATTGAAAGTGTAGGATCATTATGACACCCTCCGAATGCATGCCAAGTTTTGTGAACTTTCGTTCATGGGGGGCCTTACAATAAAATAATTTATGTGTACATTTAGTGACCGTACACCAACAAGGATTCCCGGGACACTGAAAGACCGGGGTACACGAAACTTGGTGGGCATGTAACATATGTATGCATGCATACACATGCAAAACACACATACGCAGGCAAACACACAAGCACGCACACACACACACACCCACACACATAAACATAAACGTGTACACGCACACATGCACACAATTCAAGAATTTCTCAGAATTATGAACAGGCAAGATGGGGGTGGGGTTGTATAAAATGAATTTTACATGTGAAATCTATGAACTAATCATGTTTTGGTACTTGTTGTCTAGCAGATACCAGTGAGAATTGAGTGTGGCTAATGCAATTTAGTGAGACAGTTAGAATCATATAGGCCTTTCAGCGTGATTTATTTTTGTGGAAAAAATGTGCTGGACTGGGCGGCGGTCATATTTTGTACCGCTCTGCGGTACATCTAGTTCAACATTATGTAGTAGACAAGCTTTGAGCAAAATCTGAGACTGTGCAACCCTTTTCCTTGATACTGTGTGATTGACACAGAATGACCGTTTATTACCCTACATTTATTACCCTGCAATAACAACATTGCACCTTTGCACCAACATTTGGCCTTTGCACCAACATCTAGCTGCTCTGTAGAGTAAACAGTCAGTGAAGGATTAGGTCTTTTGCAGTACAATAACCTTTTCTCAAACATGCAGCCTAATATGATATTAAATTTGCTTGACCTAAAGGGCTTAATGCTTTTTATCGTCATATTCCTTCTAATTTTCAACTACCTGACGAATCGAAAACCTCCAAACTATCCCCCGGGGCCATTGGCATTACCCTTCGTGGTGATAGCAATAAAATTTATGGATAATAATTTAACTTCAAGACTACTTTTAGTTAGCCATGTAACCCTTCATGGTTTTAAACAAAGACCCCATCCCCTCCCCCAATGGAATGCTAATGTGCTGGTTTAAGGCCTATCACTTACACAAGACAAAGGATGCTACCTTGATATAATGTATCCATGTATCATGAAATGTAAATGTATTCATGTCTGGTATCATTTTGATAGTCTCATTACAAGGATTGTAATGATGTGATTGTGAGAATGTTTGGAACATTCTATAAGTGATATTTCTGATATATAAGATATCTCTCCTCATGCTATTCATATAGGTGTGAAGTGGGTGTGAGTAGGTGTGTCTGATACCAAGTGAAGAGCCAACCAAGTGGGATTGTTTTTTGGCGCCATTTTGTTCTTTGTTTAAAACATTTAAAAGTAACTAAACTGCAATGTTTGTCAGATCAGATTTTCTAGACTTGGACTAAGGATGTAGCGGAAGAGAGGATAAGTTGGCTACAGGCCAACCTAGGCCTCAGGCCTGGGCTAGGCCTACATAGACCATAGACCTTTTTTGTACTCTCTCTCAGCTTGTAACATAATAAACCTGATTCCTGAGTTTTTCCTGAAGTTCGCCAGTCTAAGATCAATATTAAGTAATTATTCACCTACAATTACTTTCAGTGGGAAACCTCTTCAGTATTGACTCCAAACAACCACATATTTACCTAACCAAGGTGAGAAAAAAACTCAACTTCTTCTTTTCCCATATCATTAAAACAAATGCCATTGAATAGCTTTAATGATCATTTATACTGTATATTTGACATAGTTTATTGCAAACATGTTCATTCTGCTAGAGAAGACGGTTAAAGTAGCCTCAAGCTCTAGCCTACAGGTAACTGTGGTGAAAATGGAAAAATTACTATTTTACTCAGTTGCAGTTACGATAACAATGATGAAATATTCATGACTAGACTGAAATAACTTTGTATGTTAATTGACAAATAGGCCTAGGCCTAGCTCTTTGTTGCACAGTGTTTATTTCATGGAAAAGGAATATAAAAAATAAAGCAGTAGCCTAGTAATTTATCGATAGCTCACCCACACCAGAAGTAAACAGCCCTACTGTTTTATAATTAACTAGGGCTTTGTCCATGTCGTCATCTACAATTGTGAATCACCATACTCTATTCACTTCATATCCCAAAGCTACCAGATCCAGCTTGCTGTCAGGTGAAATTTTACTCCAGAGGTAATAGAGACAGAGATATAGCTTTCAGAAAAATATAGTGATAATTTTCTATGGAGTTCAGAATAGGAAACTTCCTGTTGGGATTTTGGAAACAGCCCAGGAACATCACACACCTTCCATGTATGCCAGAACCACCTTAAAAAGAATCATTTTATTTTCACCTGACTACAGAATACAATTCCAGTCAAAGCTTTTTCCCTGGCATGCCTTTTAAATAAGCTGTTAGCATGGCCACTTCTGACTTTTGGCCATGGTGATCCCAAGGAACTACTTTTTCTGTATCTCTCCAACAGTGACCGTTAGGGATGTTTTGCCTCTCAGCCCACCCTTCTCACTGTGTGTAGGGGTAAGATAGACTTGGTTCTTTTCCCAGGAAAGTTTGTCCATTTGATTCTGAATTACTGTTTTAATTGTATAGACTTTGTTATACTCATGTCCTGACTTATAGAGGACAATTAAACATTCTCATTTTTTTAATTGTGTGTTATCTTGTATTTACCATGTCAAAGAATGACTAGGGTGTTTGACATCTCTGTAACTTCAATTTTATACTGTACCTAAATAAAACAGTGTACACTGCTTGAACGTATAAGCACTCTGTTTACCTTTTCGAAGTTGAATGAAAAAATGAATGAAAAGATTTTCAAGGGGGTGCCAATGGCACAAGTGTTTTTGTTAACAATATTTATTTCATTATGGGGATATTCTTTTCTTCACAGAAAGGCTGTTTTTTCCTCTTTGTTTTCAATGAAAAATTAAATGCCAAAAGATGATTTTTAAACCTCTTTTTATTCATCACCAATGAACAATGGCACTGTATTATTTCCCCCCCATAAAATTAACATACAATGTGTTATATTGTGGTATAGCTATCTGGGGGATATGATATGATATTGTGATATGACATTTTGGTAATATTGCAAAGCTAAACAGATGTAAAAGCCTATACTGGATAGCCCTTAAAGGTTGTATCTGTAGGCCCAAACATAATGATCATATTCATGTAACTTTCCTCACGATCCGCTGGCTGCCCGCCCCATAAGCAGACCGTCAAAAACGTGTCTCTGTAGGCAGCCTAGGCTCCGAGACATATAGGCTACACAAAAACAATAGACCGCAACAGTGCTACCAGAGACGGTTGATAAAGTATATTAAGGATCTTTGGTGCTACCAACCACCCAAAACCAAAATAAATAGTGTTCCAACCAAAGAGAGTGGCCATTCACCGACGAGATGCGCGTTTAGGAGAAATTCAATTGCACGGGAGGGAGAGGGAGGGAGTAGCGAGATTTCTGTTTTGTTTGAACGTCAACAGAAGTTACATTACCCTGCTGATACAACCTTTAATTCTAAAATCTAAAATTTCAGAGGGTTCTTCTTTCTGCTTTTTTTTTTTAAAGGCAAAGGTAGGCTAACATATCAATTTTGTCTTTGTAGATGGCTGAGGTTTATGGCAACATTTTTGCTTTGCGTCTGGGCTGAGATCATACTGTGTTTGTCACTGGCAATAAAATGGTGAAAGAGGCTCTTGTGGTTCAAGCTGAGAACTTTGTGGACCGGACCTTTAGCCCATTGGCTGATAGTCAGCCAAGGAGATGGTGAGAAATTAGATTTTTCCATTAATCAGTGTCATTACTGTACATGCCATATAGGTGTTATTTATGATTTATGATTTATGTATCTCTATATGAACTGAGTAGTCAGTCATTGATTTTGTTCAAGAAACTCACTGCAGGGACAATGTAGTTACTTAAAAACAGCTTTTGATATCAATATTATTGTTGATTGATCATACCGTATGTTAATGTCTATATGTTAATGTCTAAATCCATATGACCACTTTTCTTTAAATAAGCATTTTTTTTATTAGGCTCCTTTACGTCTTTGCCTCCAGATTTCAGATAATCAAGAGAGTAGGGGCGGACAGTGACTACATTTACTTGATTACTGTACTTAAGTATTATTTTTGAGTATCTGTACTTTACTTGAGTATTAATGTTTTTGGAAACTTGTGACTTTTACTCCATTATGTTTGAAAAACAAATACTGTACTTTTGACTCCACTACATTTGAAATATGAGCATGAAGTACTTGTTATTTTAACCACATTTGATTCTTTAAATGCAATAATGCGATAGACCATTTTGATGTTCATTTTTTCAATAGTTAAATTTGAACTTGGATGAATTGGCTGTGGTAATGACCCCACATCTTGATGTTCATCTTTTCAATAGTTACATTTGAACTTGGATGAATTGGCTGTTGTAATGACCCCGCATCTTGATGTTCATTTTTTCAATAGTTCAATTTGAGCTTGGATGAATTGACTGTGGTAATGATGGTGACAACAGAGTCTTCATCAGAGTATCCTCCATGTAGCCTAGAAGAAACCAGACAAACCTATTTGTTAGTTAACCAGGCTATCCTCCATGATCATTGTGTATTTGGAATGAAATTAGACAATCACCTGACATTCACCACATAGCTACATAATTAAACAATAAATAATCTACTCAATTGAGTTATCTGGTTTTCTATTCAGAGGTGGAATGTTTCAAATTTGTGAACAGAGAATGAATAATTATTTAAATTATATTATTGTATCCGTTTGGGGCGGTGGTAGTGTAGTGGTTAAGGAGCTGGGCTAGCGTGCAGTAGCCTGAAAGTTGTTGGTTCAACTCCCAGCTTCCACCGTTGTGCCCTTGAGCAAGGCACTTAACCCAGTTGCTCCGGGGACAATGTGATCCCTTGTAATATAGCTGACATATGTCAAGTCAAGAAGTGTCTGCTAAATGTAATGTAATAATGTTTCAAATTCCCATTTGAACAGTTGCAGAATTATACAAATAGGTGAAATATTTTTGCTGCATGTAAGGAACTAAAGGTCTGTTCTAGTCCTATGAACGACCAAAGGATGCATACAGTACCTTATTAATGGCCAAATAAACATTACATTGCAATACATTAAAAAGGAAAAAAACATAACTTCTGAATAATTAAGTATTTTTAAAAGCAAGTACTTTGCTTCAACTTAAGTAAAAATCCAACAGCAACTTTCACTTGTATTGATAATATTTTACAAGGTGTATCTATACTTTCACTGAAGTAAAGGATGTGTACTTCGTCCACCTCTGGAAGAGAGTGGTATTTAGCGGGTCTTGAAGCTAAATTATTTGATTAACATAGCCTACTAATATGCGAGGAGAGCATTCACTCACCATCGTTATTTCATTTTTGATAGAGGTGTTGTTAGGTTGTTAAGTAGTAATAAGGTAGTAGGTATGCAAAGTAACTGTAAGTAATTTGTAAGTAAATAAGTACGCAGTACAGCAGTAACGTTTCATTCATTCTCCATGTATTCTTCTTCTCTCTTATCATTCAGAACACGTACATATCAATAACGCGTAATACGTTCTCGCCACCTACTGGCGAATGTACAGTAGAACACAACATTCCCCCTTTACGTAAGGATGATACCACAGATATAAATGTAGTGAACAGGCATTTTGACAGAACAGCAGTAATTAGAAATGTCTTACTTTAGCACTTAAAATATAAGTAGAAATCCGTACTGTACCGGAAATATCAAGAGCTATGTGTAGGCTACTATAGAATCTTATTTGTAATAGAAATATTGCATCATGTTTAACACTGATGTTTCATAAGTAGAAATGAGGATAGTAATAACAAAGCAAAAACTCAACAATCGTAAGTATCAGTAGAAATATGTAAAACGATTAATATTCAATAGCCAAGCAATAATAAACATTTTAACCGGCTAACTTAACTCAGTTTTTTTTATATATAATTTATGGTAGAATTAAGTTTCAGCGTGTGTGTGTGTGTATGTGATTAAGTGACATATTCCTGTGTATATTCCTGTGTGTAATGTGATTACGTCACATATTCCTGAAGCCAGCTTGGAGGCCGTCTGACACGAGCAGGGGTTGTCTGAGTGTTCATGGTGTCAGAACAGTCAGGCTCAAGAACTGGGATGTCACTTAGTTGATCCTGTGGCAAGCTCACGGATGTTGCAGGTGAAGCAGGTGCATGGTATCTGGCCAAACGTGACACGTAGGGCTGGGATAAACGATTATTTTTTAAACGATTAATCTAGCGATTATTTTTTCGATGCATCGATTAATCTAACGATTCATTTTTTCAGTCCGATTCGATTCGGATTCGATTCGATTATCGATTATCTCCCCATTAATTCACTAATAGCAACTTACATGTTTATTTACATATCTGAATGAAAAAACATGAATTCTTTAACATTGCAATATATGTTTATTGCTCTTAAGATTCCAAAATAAAAGACTGAAGTGCAAGTAACTACAAGTGCAAAGTAATGCATTCTTAGTCAGAGGTAGCATTCAATAAAGTTCAGTAGGCTAGTGTATGTCTAATTGAGGGCCTGTCATTTTAAGACGTTCATGTGGGAATCCTTGCAATTAACATTAACAGTTAAAAGGCTGCTGATGTGTGTATGCAATTCATAACGTAGTTAGTTCAAATAACAGTTCGTACTTCTCCTTTGGACAAGCACTTTTGAGTCTTGGAAAACACTTTTCCATTTCCATCGGGATTTTGCAAACAGAGTCAATAAAATGAGCCCTACACGAGTAATACAAGCAGCTGAAAGTAAGCATGCTAAACTTGACATCCAAACAGTATTCTAACGTTAGCTTTGAGATAGGGCTACTGCTTGATTGCATACTGTAACTTAACTTCGTTTAGTCTCCTCAATGTACTATGTTGTGGTAAGACCTTAGTAGAGCTTTAACTTTAATGCAGCGGTTTTGAACAAATTTGCGCAGCATGGTCACGATGCTAAGCGGATTTAATAGCAATTTAGCCCAATGTGTTCTATGCAGTGCTTCTATGTGGCAACAACAATCCTTCAACAATCGTGAATATTTTGTTAAATGCACATGCAGAGGAGGAGCAGCGGGCTCGTTAAGAGCGGGCGGGGCGAGAAAAGGCTGTGTGAGTAAAAAGTGCAGCTCAATGAAATTATGTTATCTTATCTTTAATTTAAATAGCAGGCCTACAACATAGAACATCAATGTGTGGTGGCCGGTTTTGATTTCGTGGTGCCCAGCCACAGATTAGTCAACGTATGGAAAACACTGAAGGTGTAAAATTAAAAATATTTAGCAGCACATGTTATGTAAGGGATAACGGCCGCCGAGGTGTCCTGTTATACGGAATTAATGGACGAGGGCGAGGGGCAAAAACTCCCCGACGCGCAGCGGAGGGGAGTTGCCTCCGCCCAAGTCCATTAATTCCGTATAACTGGACACACCTCGAAGGCCGTTATCCCGCTTATCACCCGGTTGCCACTGTAAACACTGGAAACACGCGGTTCTGTTTAAAAAGAAGCTCACTAGTTCAGCTTGTTGTACAACTTTAGCATGGACAGTTAGCTTGTTTACAGTTGATTCCATTGTTGGGAAGCCTGCAACCAAAAGATTCTAGAGCGCTGCAACCATCGTCCTACTATGGTTGTTATAGTTACCATTCATAAGCATTGATATGGAACGGTGTCCTGTTATTCAGAATTAAAGGCCACCCGCCAGCCAATCAGAAAAGAGTATTTCTTCTCTCCGGGTGATAAGCTTGACTAATCGACGCTCATATTTTGCGTCGACGTATTTTTTGCGTCGACGTCATCGATTACGTCGACGCGTTGTCCCAGCCCTAGTGACACGTGCCATTTCTTTCCATCAGCCAGCAGATAAGTGGTCGGGCGCACTTGCTTTCTTACTGTCAGTGGCGGGGAATAGCGTGGATGAGCCTTAGGAACATGAGTAGGCTTCCGGACGCGCACCCTGTCCCCTTCTTTGAAAACTTGTATGCGTGCGCCACGGCTGGAGTCAGCGTATGACTTCATGTACGCTTGCTTAGAGGACACTCTCTGACGAAGTGATTCAGTGTCAATGCTTGCTTGTGGTGGGGTAAGGACGTGAAGACGTGTTCGCATTTTCCTCCGATGTAGTAACTCGAATGGGGAAAGTCTAGTGGCATGTGGAGTTGCTCTGTACACCTGGAGGGATTCTGTAACGGTGGCTTTCCAGGGCTTCTGTTGCAGAATAGCAGACTGTACTGATGCTCGCAGGACGCGGTGAAAGCGTTCAACCGCTCCGTTAGCTGCAGGGTGGTAAACTGCAGTACGTATGTGCTTTATGTCAAGATCGTTTAGGAATGCAGCAAATTCTGTAGAAACAAATTGAGGCCCATTGTCTGACACAATGGTTCGTGGATTACCTAATCTGCTGAATACTGAAGTGAGAAAAGCAATAATGTTTGCTGTTGTAGTGGAGGGTGTGAAAGCTACCTCAGGCCACTTACTGTGATAGTCTACCAGTGAATGCATAGCGGCAGTCCGGGGAAGCACTTTCAAATGGACCAACCACATCGATTCCCAGCTTCTCCCAGAGCTCTGATGGGAACTGGACAGGTTGCAGGGGTGCAGCAGAGGGAACAGCGGTCTTGTCTGAAGACTGGCAGAGGCAGCAGCTATTAATATGTGTGTTCACAAAGTCATCCACACCTGGAGCAGAAGCAGCAGAAAACTCAGCAGGAGAGCCAGCAGACAGGTGATCAGCAGACAGCATGGCAACAAACTCAGGTTCAATTGCAGTGTCATCAGAGGCAACAGTGGTCATCACAGGAGCGCAGACAGGAGAAGACAGCGGAGCAATGGAGCAGAGCAGAGCAGGAGCAGATGTCATTGAAGTGGCGGGCTGGACAGTAGAGCCTTTGAAGCACAGGCTCAGGCCATTTATCAAATCCATGCCCAGCAGAGCAGTACCAGATTCCACAATGAAGAAGGATGTCTGACATGTAGCATTATTCCAGGACACAATAGCATGTAAGCAGCCAATAACTGGAATGGGAGCACGGGAGTAGGTCACTAACTTAGCTGTAGGAGACAGTAGCTGTTCTCTCTGGAAGTGTCTCTCATACAGGCATTTAGGCAGAATGGACACTGCGGAGCCTGAATCCACAGTTAGCTCAACAGGCACTGAAGCAGTCGCAGTCTGAATGTTAACTGTGCATCGGATCTTCTTGGCAGATGCTGTGTGTTCATGCAAGTACAGTATTTGAACTTCAGGCAAGTAAATTTCATGCACAGAGCGTGTTGGTGACGAACGACACACTCTGGCAAAGTGTCCAGTCTTATTGCAATTTCTACACTTAACTAATGCAGCAGGGCAGGAGGAGTCATTTGCAAGATGTCGGTCCGATCCGCAGCGGTAGCAGGTTCGGCTGGATGCATGAAGAGACGGAGCAGAGGCAGAAAAACGAGAAGGCGCACTAGATGGCTTTGGAGGAGGTGAGGGTGGTCGGCGGTGGCGGCGTGCAGTAGAGGTTGCAGACACAGCTTGCACAGGAGCTGAGCGATCGCCAGCAATTCGCTTAGCTTGCTCACCAACGGCTTCTATCTGTGTGGCAAGGGTAATGGCTCTCTGAAAAGTTAAGTCAGGTTCGATAAGCAGTCGTTCGCGTATGCGAGGATTGTTTACGTTTTCCACCAACTGATCACGTAGCATTTCATCTAAGTTGGACTCAAACTCACACGTACTTGCTAAGTCCCGCAACGCTGCAACATACTGTAGCACTGATTCGTGGGAAGCTTGTGCACGTTTTCTGAATACATGACGCTCAGCCACTATGTTCCGACGTGGAGTAAAGTAAGCTTTTAAAGTATTAACAGCATCCTCCATGGTCTCACCTTGATCAGGCAGTGTGTAGAAAAGTCTCTGACCTTCGGTTCCCAGGCAGTGTAGAAGAAGTGCACGTTTTCGTGCATCTGGCCATCCATTTGTATTCGTAGCTACCACTTGCAAATAGTTATGGAACATTTTCAGCCACGTGTGGAATGGCAGAGCAGGTTCGCCAGGGCATTGTAAAAACGGTGTAGAAAAAGGAGGTGAAAGAGCCATCATTGAAAGTAGTGGGTAGAAAAACTCGTCGCCAATTTGTTAGGTTGTTAAGTAGTAATAAGGTAGTAGGTATGCAAAGTAACTGTAAGTAATTTGTAAGTAAATAAGTACGCAGTACAGCAGTAACGTTTCATTCATTCTCCATGTATTCTTCTTCTCTCTTATCATTCAGAACACGTACATATCAATAACGCGTAATACGTTCTCGCCACCTACTGGCGAATGTACAGTAGAACACAACATGTGTGTTTAGAGGCGTTTTCATGTGAACTCAATATATATGCTCTGTGTCAATATTAAACGTCATTTAGAGCTAAGACGGTACCCAGGTAGTCAAAAACCACTAGGCTCATGATCCTACTCAATCAACAACGTTGCATGGTGCGCCATCAGGGTGCACATTGCCAATGTCAGAGACTTCTTTCTCTATAATATAAGTCAGAGTATCAGAATGAGTTTGAATCCATTATTTTAAGGTAAAATAACTGCATTGTGTTCCTTTCACTGCCACGAATATGATGCTCAAGTCAGCTGTTCATCTGTGATTATTAGGGGGTCTGTTCAACAGTAGTGGACATAAATGGAGGACGCATCGTCGTTTCACACTGACCACGCTCAAAAACTTGGGCTTGGGGAAGAAGACGATGGAGAATGCCATCTGTGAGGAGTGCCGCTATCTTCAGGAGGAGATGGAGAGGCAAAAAGGTACAGGCCAGGAAGAGGAAGTGACCCTGTAACATTCCGCTGAGTCCTTGCTTATAGTATTAAGAATCAACTGGGATACTGATGTGGTACCGGGCATGCAGAATACTTAATGTCTAATCTGACTACACCACGTAAAGGGCAGGAGGAACCCTAAGCTTTCTCAGTGCGTAGTGTGGCTCGTTCAATACGTTCCCCGCAAAGGGACAATTGACAGGCATGGATGCAGATAAATATATCAATTTATTACAAAATCACAAAGAAAAGAAAAAAAATCACAGTCTTAAACATTAAAACAGATAATTATGTAGAGTATCTGGCTGTTTCTCCTCAATCTGAGAAGGTCGGATCGGGTCATACAAGCTCCCAACTCCGGAGACCCCTGGCGAGAGACAGAAGAAGGAGACAGCAAACCCAACACCAAACAAGCATGCAACACTACAAGCACTACACACTTAAGATCTGTAAATGCCACTACAAAATATCACACTGTGATGCGGTTACAGGTAGTACACACCAACACAGTGTCCCTTACCCAAGTGGTTCCCCTCACAGGAGCAGTATGGCAGAGCGGATCTGGCCTTGTACAAGGAAAAACTGTGCAAAAGACAGAGGAAAATAACCAGTAGCCACCAGTATCACCACTACTAAGCACTAAGTCTGACTGCTGAGATGTGGAGACAGACTCATTGACAAAACCCAGCTAATAAGCTGGCCAATTGTTACAGTTCAAGGAGCTAAATCAAACAAAAACAGAAACAAGAAAACAGTGGCTGGCCTGGTCCCTTTTAAAAGAGAAACAAAACATATTAATTGGCAGTTTCATTTAACAGCAAAGCATATCCAACCTTATGACCAGCAAATAGAAGCCTACTTGTAGGAATGTGCAACGTTCTCACATCACGGAACACAGGGAAGGGGGAGAGAGCATTCCAAAGCTACAGAAACAAAGCAATACGGTAAACACTAATACTAATATAAAACAATCAATAAAATACACATAAATATCGTTGCATTTACCAGTGCATCAGCGTCTATGGCCCAGCAGCTCATAAATGGACACAATGTCAAAATGCCAGTAGCCTCTGTGTCCTCCATGAACAAAGGAACACACGGTCACCCTGATAAAAGTGAAATAAATTAAACATTAAAAGACTGTACACATTCAGCATGCTCTACAATCATTTCCCTTACCTGCATGAAAAGGGAGTCCAATTCAAGCAACATATCGCACAGCAGCAAGAGAATCTACCTACAATCACCAAACCTTTTATCACTTCCTGAGTAGTCATGTGACCATGAGCAACCTCAGGTGGTGGCGTGTGTCATGTGACTGCCTGTGTTGCAGGTCACCTGGTTCCCACACTGAAAAGATAACAACTAAATTTGTTTTTAGTTAGAACACTGATTGGATGCATTAGAGAACTAGCTCAAACAAGTGCATGAAAGCTGTACAATTGTTTGATTGCTTTTTTTGTTAGTGTTTTATATCACGTATATTATTGCCTTCTACAACTTTAATATTTTTGCTCTCTTTTTTATGGGCAGTTTGTATAATGGATGTTGATAGATGTTTTTGCTCTCTTCTCCATCCTCCTAGGTGATCCATTTGATCCGAAAGTTCTTCTCATCAATGCTGCTTCCAATATAATTTGTCAATTGGTATTCGGACAGCGGTATGACTATACTGATGATACTTTCAAGAAGATTCTTCATTTAATGAATGACGCAATATCCCTAGAAGTAACAATATGGGCCCAGGTATTATAGCATATTATAATCCACACTCTACACAGCACACTTGAACATTTTAAGATGGGAGAGGAACATCAACGTTAGTTGTATTTTAACCCGCAATATCTCCACAGTACACTGTGAAGTTGGATCCAATTGATTCAAAAGTTCTTCTCAACAGTTTAATATTTACATTATTTCATGCAGCAGACACTTTTCCCAAAGCGACTTACATATGTCAATTATATTACAAAGGCAGTGTTACAATATCCCTGGAACAACTTAGGGTTAAGTGCCTGGGTCAAGGGCACAACGGTGGAAGCAAGGAATTAAACCCTCAACTTTTCTGGCTACTGCATGCTAGCCCAGCTCCTTAACCACTACGCTACCACAATTTTTCACATGAAATTCAGACGGTGGTATGATTATACTAATTATACTGATAATACTTTCAAGAGGATTCTGTGGTTATTGAGTGACACATTGTTCTTAGTAGGATCAGCATGAGCTCAATTATGCTCAGGTACTCACCTTTTTCTGAAAGGAGAATACATCATTTGAATTACCTTACGGACATCCGTTTTAAGCTAATATGTATATTTAGGAATTTTAATATCATATCTTGGATTTGAACTGTTTTAAGCCTCACCTCAGGACTCACATGATGTAGGCTAATGAATAATGAATGTTTGAAAAATAATGCACTTTGAGATATATAGTGCCCTAACATAGTACCACCTTGGCATGTGCAGTTCATATGTCCATTTGTATCCCTAGCATTGTCTATTGTCTTGTGCTCATCTAGCTTCCAGGCAGAAGAAGCCCATTTGGTCAGAAGGAACAGTGTTGCTCACTTACGGCTAACACGATTAATTAATTAGTTGCAAGTAATCAGTATAAAACTATTTGTACTCAGATGCATCTGCTACTGATATTTGTAATTTACAAATAACTGAGTACAAGTTAATGAGTTTCCTGTTTTAGCTATACGAGGCCTTTCCTGGCATAATGAAGTACCTACCTGGGTCACACAATGACGTTTTTAGCCACTATGAACACATCCATGCATTTATAAGGAAAGAGGTGGACAGACACAAGGACAACTTTGACCCAAACAACCCCAGAGACTACATTGATGCCTACATTACTGAGATGAAAAGTGTAAATATTTGCTTGTTTTACTCAAATATAAAGGGCCCTAATTTGACAATTGGCAACAAGCAAAGCAAATCCTTTGAGCAAGACCCTAACTATGCCATAGTATGGGTGGGTCAGCTCAACGGTTCCACAAACCGCACAGTAGGCCTACTATGCTCATTGCTCATTGTTTTGCTTGTATTCCATTAATGAAATTAGGGCCCAACATGTTAATGTTTCAATTTTAGAAGTTAAGATGCATATAAGGCTTACTGTTGCCATTTTATACATACAATTTACATGTGGGATGGATTATTTCAATGTTCTGATCTTGAAGATAATTAGTAATAATCATCTGGCACCAGTGTGACTGCATTATGAGGCTACACTGGGTTTATTATTTCTATTCTTTAGGGTTCATGTGACCCCACTGATGGCTTTGATGAGACCGGTCTGATTCTAAATCTCAATGGATCTGTTCCTTGCTGGGACAGAAACCACCTCCACCACCCTGCAGTGGGGCCTGCTGCTCCTGATCAAATACCCAGATGTACAGGGTGAGAGTCAGGCTGTCTCCTAAAGACAACTCAGTGTGTATCATTGATTACAAATGACTCAGAGGAGTTCATCCTGCAGAAAATGAATACATGGGCACATGCAGTAATGGTGATTCACGCTAGTTTGAATGACTGAAGGAATAAGTTAAGTATGTATAGAGTAGGATTTACTGTTATGAAAGGTTTCAAACGCTTTACTGAATGTCGAATGTTTACCATCCTGTTTAATTACAGAGAAGATGCAAGCAGAAATTGACCATGTAGTTGGGCAGTCACGCCAACCCAGCATGGCTGACCGAGCCAATATTGCGTACACTGACGCTGTGATCCACGAGATTCAGAGAGTAGGAAATGTTATACCGCTGAATGGTCCACGAAAGGCTGCAAGGAACACAATACTGGGAGGATACTTTATACCCAAGGTTGGATTTTCTTTCTCAGTCAAGCAGACAATGATTCTCATTCCTGTTGGTTTTAATGTATTTGTATTTGTATGTTATTGATAACCAGTCTCACATCTGTGATTGTGTTTTTATTTCTGTAGGGGACAGCTCTGATGCCCATATTGACATCAGTGCTTTATGATAAGTCTGAATGAAACTCTGCAGGTAGGATTAAATGTCCAAGGCAAGAATGATTCACTCGCATAAGATGGGTAATTTCTCTAGTTGACCGGTGACTGCCTTACTGTATTTCTCTTCATACAATTATGATATATAGTGCTCTTATCTAGACCTATAGTGCACTCAAAGTCATTAACTTTGTGCAAACCCCAGGATTCATGACGTTTATAAGTGCTTCTCAACCTTGCTCCTCAAAGGTGAAGGGATTGTTGTTCTTTTTCCATTGCCTGATGCAGTGTTTCCTCTAGATTTTTTTTTAGCATTGGGGGCAGGCCAGTCTGCAAACTCCCAGCTCCGCCCCACCAAATCAACTCAACAATACACACAACAAAAGTGAAATGGGACCGGCCCTAATAACCTTTGACAAGTTCTATTAACTTCAACTACATTGTGCGTCTGCCCTAATTCTAGATAGAGCGGGGGCAATCATTTTACCGCGGGGGGCCACCATGGCAAAATCAATGTAGAGGAAACACTGCCTGAGAAAATGTCTTTTTTGCACACATCACACAGAACACATTCAGCACAGCACTTAATGCAGGAAGCCTTTTATTGACCCCTCTCCTGTTTTGTCTGAATACCTTAAAGATTAAAGAAACTGTGTCTGTTTTTTTCTCACAGGAAAGCGGGTGTGCCTTGGGGAACAGATGGCTAGGCTGGAGCTGTTTTTGTTTTTCGTGAGCCTGTTTCAGAAATTTAGGTTTTCCACGCAAGAAGGAGTCAAGCTAAGCCTGGAAGGAGATGTGGGAATTACACGCAGCCCATTCCCTTTCAAAATTTTTGCACATACACGCTGACAGAGCATTGACATTAAACTTATGCAACATAAATTATACATCGCAGATGTATTATATGCTTATTTTTAGAAAAAAAGTCAAGCATCTTCACAAGAATAAGGGAAATGCAAAAATGGTTAATAGTAATGGTTTATGTTCACTTGTTTTAATAACAAAAGATTAATTGTAACACAGTTTTTTATGTTTGCCACACTATCTGGAAGTTATCTATTAGGCAATCAAAGGCCAGAAAAATGCTACGTTTAAATCTATATCTGTAGAAATGTATCAACGTATCAAATTTATCAAATGTATCAGCTTGTTGAAAACATGTATAAATAAATTGATTGATATAAATAATGTCATTTTATAACATCCTGGCAGTAGAACAACAAATTAATGGGTTTGCACTTATGAACCCTTCATTACCGCTTAGTGTGTGTGACTCAGCATAAAGGGTTTGCCTATTTGGGAAAAACAATTCTTAAACTGACAGGATATTGTGTAACAGAACATAAGCAGTCGCAATCAAGTTCACCTTTTGCCTATTCAAAAGGATGTTTTCTCTACACGCAGAAATGAATCATATCAGGTATGAGTGATGAAACACATACACAGGAGAGTGCAATACGGTAAAATGTCACATGCTTAAGTGGCAACAGAGGTTACAGTGCTGAAAGTCATCCAGTCCAAGTCCAAACAGTCTTTGGGAGAATGTTAAATGGTTTGCCTATTTACCCAGGGGGCAAAGGTTTCTTTACAGACATAGAACGTTTTAAAAATAAATAATATCTAGGCCCTCGGATCACAACTTGGAAGCACAACCTGGTCAACTAACTACTGGACAGGACACCTACAGAGAAGGTCCAATCCGTAATAAATCTATCAGTCTTTAATCAACTCTCCATTTCCTCTTTCTGTCTTCTTAGAACAGGGTTCAAGCAACGGCCTGCTGGCCCGGGGCAAATGAAAGAGCAAGTCGGGCAAGTTGGTTGTCCAGTCACTGGCCAGTCTGGGCTAGTGTCAGTTTTACCGTAGTAAGGCAAAGAGAGTAAGATTATGTCTTTGATGATAAGGCAAACAAAGAAAGCGGAAATAATTAATGATAGGAAATAATAGGAATAACCAAAATAAAGACAACTTATACTGCCTTATACATAGCCTTAGTCTTAATCAATCAAGCATTTAGTCAACATGCAACATATTACATATCATCATCTCATTCATCCCAATATTGTCAGGTGAAGCCGTTTTAATACAGGCCTAGCTACCATACTTAACGTAATGACTAATGGATTAACTAACTGTCTCTTTATCTTCCTTTATAGTCCTTAATCTGTTTTTTACATTTGTCGGTCATTCTGTAAGTGAACTGCCTTGCACTTAATGGTATATTGCTGTAGTTTATAAAACTAATTGTCCCGTGTCCCATAACTGCGCCCTGGGTAATTGAGGGAAAATATTTGTAGTACTTAGGCTGACAGGATATTGTGTAACAGAACATAAGCAGTTGCAATGAAGTTCACCTTTTGCCTATTCAAAAGGATGTCTTCTCTACACGCAGAAAATAATCATATCAGGTATGAGTGATGAAACACATGCACAGGAGAGTGCAATGAGAACAAGGGTGAAATGCACTAATGTCACATGCTTCAGTGGCAACAGGGGTTACAGTGCTGAAAGCCAACCAGTCCAAGTTTGGGGTGTATGCACAGATCCTGCTTGACTCCTGCCAGTGCTGTTTACTGCTGCAGGATATCTGATAAACAAACATCCTGGAATGGATAACATCATAAAAATGTTTATAATAACTATACTGGATTATGTAAAAGACACCGTGTTAACTTTGACTTGCACATCAGTTGTGTTTTTGCATGAACAGTTACTGAAGGTGCATAATTATGAAAAACCTAGTAATTGTAGCTTCAATTAAATGCGTATGGCTGCTTAGAAATGCACTTTGTTTTAATTTGTTGAAAATTGTATGCTTTTTGTGTGAGTGAATATAACTCCACCTGTCCCAACCTAAACACTTCCTGATTTCCCAGAACCCGACAAAGACAGCTCAGAACAATGAGTCAGTTTTTAACTTAAATTCCACTTATATAAAGTAAATATGTAGGATGTGGTGCCCCGACAGATACAAAGAAAGTACAGAATGGTTTAATGGCTGTACTTACAGAACAACAAACTCTACTCAAACTCTATACTGTACACAATGACAGATTTCCCTTTACAATTTAATATTTTCTCTGATGATGACAAATTGCTGCCTCTTTTTTAATTGTGTTCAAATGTGTACAGGACTGGAATGTGTGCACTTGTGTGACCTAGCTTACATAACAAGTTCTGGTGGCCCACCCCCTTCCCACACACACACACACACACACACACACACACACACACACACACACACACACACACGCACACACACACACACACACACACACATACACACACACATTACTCAACAGAGCAACAGCTCTCTTCCTGCTCTGTCTCATGGGAAGAGACCTTTGGTTGGATGTGTTACAGTACGTAATGCTCACACACAGAACATCAGTCTGCAGGGCTTTTGTCTTGGACATGACATTGCAGTACCATCATATTTTTATATACCCTCAGGCAGATGTCTGGGGGCTGTCTGGGGACAGTCTATTATAGAATCTTGCGTTAGTGGGGTACCTTTGTTTGGGGTTTCTTGCTGCCATATGGCATAAGCATTGACATTATTATTGTTATTGTTATAAAAGCACACCAAAATGTTTCATGGTCAATAGTGGAAAATGATATTTATATCTACGATTTTAAAAAAATGGTTAAAATGGTTTACCACAACCTGTAGTGGGTGAATTAAGCAAATAATCTGTAACGGTACTCATGTATGGTGCCCCCAAAGGGTCATTGCTATGATATTTTTCTGAGCCGCTTCTGCATTAGTTTGCATATACCCTTGTAATGTTATTGTGCTTGTGAGGGAAAACAAAGCTATTGCATGGGTTGGGAATGTGAAAGGAGGATAAAATGTTTGTGGCCTACTGTACACTGCCCCCCGGAGGTTCAACATAGTATCTCTTCATGCAGCCTGTGAGACTCCATTGAGTCAGAAAATCTCATCAATGTGCTGTAACTACGTCCAGTCTTTCTCAGCCTGAAGCAGTTCTATCTTTTCTGAAGTGGCTGGTGGAAGAGTTAGTGGAAAAAAAACAATGCAGCTACAATGGTGGCTTATGTCTACCATCAAGGAGGGCTATGCTCAGCTCATGTGTCGTCTGCTGTGTCATCTGGCTATTGCTGGCCTTAGACTTATTTGATTTTGCAATGTGCAGTTTATCTGACTGGGCCTGGCATACAGATTATGATGATGATGATGATGATGATGATGATGATGATGATGGTGTGACATTTTTTGAAGTGTGGGAGTCCTGGGTGGAATAGGTACCAGGAACAAGCACAATAGACCACCTTACTGCTCCCCCCTGATTGTCAATTACTGTAACAAGATGTGGAAGTTAATTTCACCAAACTAATTCTTGGGTACGCACATCTCTGTTCAGAAGTAGCCTACAGTAATTTGCCTATATTATTATGCACTGCCAAGCCCAAGCCAGCATGTTGTTGGGTTAAGTCTTTCATCCTTCATTGCAGCTTCATTCTTTTTTGGAAACAGACAGTTCATATTTAGTAATTCTCCTTTTGCATCACTGAGTAGGACTATGTCTGGACTCTTTTGGTCATATATGCCTTTTTTATTTTGCCTGGTTCTCTTTGTTATCATTCCTGTTTCTGGAGTGGTATGCCCAGATGATGTTGTTTCTGTGTCAGTATGTCAATGTCAATGTCACTGTCAATTTATTTATATAGCACATTTATTTGCTACTTTGATCAGAGTCTTGGCTGCGCTTTGGTGGAGTATATGGAGGTTGCACACATTGCTGATATGAAGGATGGCTGGAAAAGAGGTAGTGCATAACCATTACCATCAGATTTTGTTTGTTGTTCTGTTCCTCAACTCTTCCCTCTGAAGCTCTTCGTCAATGTCTGAGGTGCTTGTCTTTGGCAGTGATGCATCTCCATCTGAAAAAAGTACTTTCTCCCACATCTCTCAATTGCCCATGGAAATGCATTGTGTTTATACAAGACCTGCCCATATGACACAGCTTTTTTGTCAAAAGAAATCCAATAAATCTATTTAGCTGCCTCACCTTTCGACCTATCCATGTCAAAACAGATCTGATGAACACAGCTAAACACATACAGTAGCTTATTTTTGCAAAAAAAAAAGTGTCAGGCTGCAAAACAGATTTATTTGACATTTTAACATTTTTAATTCCATATAAAATCCCCCCCTTTTTTAGGAAGCTTTGTGTAATATGGGCAGGTCTTATATAAGCACATCTAAATTGGTTCGATACAGATTCGTCCCTCTTGCCACTGCTAAATGTTTTTTTCTAATGTGTTGAATATCCAATGTCCAAAATAACGTTACCGCGGTCTAATATTGCATGTCAGGCGATTGATCATCAGCCACACCATCTGAAATAGGTCTAAGGCTAATGCATAGGCCAACACGTTAGGTTATTGATTAGCTCTTGAATGTGTATAACATTTTTTCTCTTTTCAGAAAAAAAATGGAAGGTGAATGTATACACTTTGTCTTTTTAGCTGGCTGAAGAAGACGATGGAGAATGCCATCTGTGAGGAGTGCCGCTATCTTCAGGAGGAGATGGAGAGGCGAAAAGGTACAGGCCAGGAAGAGGATCAGGAAGTTGCCTAGTAACATTATGATGGCTGGTTTCTGTGTTTGGTGTGGCATTAAGCATTATCCGCATTCTCTGATGTTTAGTAAATCAACCCTGGGGACTTTGCCGTATGAACACATCTGTGCATTTAAGGAAAGAAGTGGAGAGACACAGGGACAACTTTGACTCAAACAACCCCAGAGACTACAGAGAATATCTTCTTGTTGTAGCAATATGATGATAATGCATTCTTTAATATGGCACATTATTAAGATTACTTTTCAACTGATACAGCAACAGTAGCTACATTGTGTTTATTTTCTATTCTTTAGGGATTGTGTGACCCCATTGAGCTTAAGAGCATGTCAGTGTGTTGAATTAAATATAAATGGACCTGTTTACATTTGTTTTTAGAATGTCTCCGTCTTTGGTGATCCGAGTGGTCCGCTGAGACACATCACTGTTTACAAATGTATCCAAGGTGTACAGCCAGAGATGTTTCAGATTACTTCTGTTTAGATTCCACTATTTCCACACATTCATTAGAACTCCAATTGTAGGGGACACATTGAATGCATTACTGTTTACATTACAAAAGATATGTGGTTGTATATGCATCTTAGACCACCCCGGCAAGTGGTTTACAAGGATAAATCTATTCATGTTGCATCACTCTGGTTGGATTGTCTAATATATGCTGTACACTGACGCTGTGATCCACGAGATTCAGAGAGTAGGAAATATTGTACCACTGAATGCTCTGTGGATGGCAACCCCTATGACTAATAGATACACACTATTCATAGTACAGTTATGAGTGGTAATGGTGCTGCATGCTGGGTACAGCATTGATGACCAATCTGACATCAGTGATGTTTGATAAGTCTGAATGGGAAACACCAGAGGAATTCAACCCAGGTCACTTCCTGGACTCTGAGGGCAAGTTCAGGAGGCGAGACGCATTCATGCCCTTCTCTGCTGGTAGGATTAAATGTCCAAGTCATACACTTGCCCAACATAATAAATTACTTTAGCTCATCAGTAGTAATGTTCCCATCAACTTATTTTTGTTTCCATTTTAAAGAATGAAAAAGCAGGGTTTTATCACGCACATCCAAATAATACAGGTGCAGGATCAAAGATACGGTTCAAAGAAAAAGTGAAGATCCGCACACTGGAGAGCTCTCATTAAACCGAGGTCCTGACTCACTGTGGTCATTAAAGATCCCATGGCACTTATAGCAAAGAGTAGGGGGTTCCCCGGTGTCCTGGCTAAATTCCCAACCTGGCTCATTCAATCTGGCCCCCTAATCATCCCCCACTGTAATTGGCTCATTCACTCCCTCACTCTCCACCTCAAGCTGGTGTGTGGTGAGTGTTCTGGCGCATAATGGCTGCTGTGCATCACCCAGGTGGGTGCTGCATATTGGTGGTGGTTACTAGTGAGATCCCCCCATCCATGTGATGCGCTTTGAGTCTCGAGAAAAAAGCGCTATATAAATGTAATGTGTTGTTGTTGTTGTAAAGTATCTTTTTATTGGTAACTTTTCAAGCCCTTACGGCCCTTCCTCAAACTTTTTCTTTTTCACTTTTTCTTTGCATTTTGAAGTATCACATTAAAAAACAGTTGCCGTTGAAGTTGACAAATTATAATTGAGGTATAAGCTTATAACTATATAAGAACAAAATGATTCATACCACTGGCAAATATTGATTTAATGTTGATGTGGTAGAAACATGGTATCAGGAAAAGAGGCATTTTCATCTTTTTTAACATTTTACAGTATGAAAAATGGCATGTCCAAAATTATTCATACCCTTTTGAAATAATCAGTGGAAACATCTTTATTTGCCATCACAGCTCAAAATGGTTCTTATAATACCTACCAAGCTTCTCCATGTCTCCACATTGATTGTAGGCCACACCTTTTTAGCAGCAATTCTGGTTTTGAGGCAGGAACGATTCTTTGCCATCACTCTGCCCTTGTGCTCACTTTTGTGAATTGAGGTCTGGAGCCTGGCTGGGCCACTGTAAAATGTTGATATTGTTCTCTATTAACCATTTCTTGCCTTGTTTGGCTGTATGTTTTGGATCATTGTGTGGTTTAATGGTCCAACGTCACCTATTGGGGTAGGTCTCTTAGCACACTGCCTGATCTTTTCCACCAGAATCTGAATTTAACCCTTTGTTTTAGTGTTACCATTTACTTTGATCAAAATCACACACTTGACAAAGATCACATTCAGCACCACAGAGTATGTTAATTTCTGTCCCTGACACCTTCCCTGTTTTGCTTGAATATTATAGGGACTGAGAAAATATGGCTTTAGATAACTGAGAATGAGATAGCTGTATTTACTGATAATGTGTCCCAGAGTTTGTATCTAGTAGTGTAAGTACAGTACAGTGTGTAGCCTACGTAAAGTAAACCTCCCTCTTGACACCTTAAGAGACTAATGCTACGTGATTCTAGCAGTCTGGGCTTTTAGCTCACTTATTAGCACGGTCAACTCCCAATCTGAGGTGCTGAAAGTTGCGGGTTCGAGTCCGGGCGAGTGTGTTGTAGTCAACACAAAGCAGGTTACACTGGCAGTTGTTAGGAAGTCATGGGCCAGGTTTTGCCATGATACTTAAATTATATACCCATATCATACAATGTGCGTACCTATATCTGAAAAAGGACATTGTGTCAGGCAAAATGAGTTTCCTTTTTAAATGTATCTTGTTGTATCAATGTACCATTTCAAAAGCTTCCAAAGTGGAAGTATGGTGTCTGAGTAGTTTTTTATTGTTTTTTCCCTCAGTGGATAATTTAATCTGACAATTCCATTTCAGACACAAGAGAATCCACGGCATAGAAAAATAAATCATTCGTAAATAATAAACAGACATAAAATCATATCAAACCAATAAATCAACCAATCAGTCAGTCAACAGTGCAAATCATATCAGTTAGGAATAAATATATGTACAGGCAAGTGCATTGAGAGCAAGGGTGAAACAGAGGTTATAGAGCTGAATACCAGGTCCAACCTGTCTTTGGAAAACACAAGGATTATAGAGGATGACAGGACACATATATCATCATCGTTCCTACTGATCGCAAAATCAAGATACTGAAAAGAACGAGCACAAAGTAATTTACAGACAATATGCCCCTTGTATAGGCTTGGATTTTATATGCCACCTCTTTATATACCTATGCAGACTAGGCCTATATGATGGTATATTATGTGAGCCTTGTCAGACAAGTTGGAAAAGCATATTGCAATGTCATGTCTAGCACAAAAGTACTGGAGACAGCAGACTGTTTTTCAAAGAAATCGTTTTTCAATAGAAATTGCAGTTTTACACTACAAATGTTATAATAAGGCTTTTTGGTTTTGTCAAGCAGGAACCGCTGGTAAAGTTGACTAAAAACACAGGTATTAAAAAAAATCATCTTTTGGAGATATATCAAAATCTCACAATGAAAACAGTGAGGGAAATTCCTACCTTGAAGGGAAGCAAATTTGCCAGGGGTGGCAATAATTCTGGAGGGTACAGTAAATGTCATTGACAGTGCTTTTGATGCTGTTTTGGTGTCCCTCAGGGACTGCTTTTGAAATAGGCTACTCCCATAGCGCAATTGCCAACAGAAAATATTGTGCTGTATAAAGTTTGCAAAAACTATTAAAAGTCCCTGTTTCACATCAGACACAGTAGAATGGGACTTGGGAATATTATCAATAAGCTAAATACTGTAAGCCCTAAAGAATGCCCATGGAACATGCATGTTTTGTTGCTGTTGTTGATGATGATGTTGTTTTGTAAGTTTGTTGCACAGCTCCTCTTTTACAATACAATAATGTTTACATGATATTGTTTAACAGCCTCTAGTAATGTTTTCATTTTGTTGTTATTGCACATGGGCTACTGTAGGCTACTATTATTGCAGTTCTAATTAATTAATTAATTACAGCATGTTTTGTCTTGTGTCCTTTTCTCATCCCCCAGTCCAGGTAGCAGCTGTTGTTTTGTCGGGTTCTCGGTATAAACGTGCCCTAGTTCGTTCACGCCTTTTTTATGGAGCTTGACAGCAGGACCTAGACAGCCAGTGCTAAAGCCAACTCGGTTCGTTCGCATTACGACAACTGTGTTCCGAAAATGCAGATTAGTCTGCTACTGCAATCGCTCGACTTGAAGAGCATTTTGCTTTTTCTCGTCATATTCCTTGTAATTGCCGACTTCCTCAAGAATCGAAAACCTGCCAACTATCCCCCAGGGCCATTGGCATTACCCTTCGTGGGAAACATCTTCAACATCGATTCCAAACAGCCACATATTTACTTCACCAAGGTGAGAAAACTGCATGTGATTTAATACATTGCTATTCAGTAGCTTAGGCTAATGTCTTTTTTAAGTCATTTGATATATATTTGACAGTCATATAATCCATTCATTTATTTATGTCATTCTTTCGCAACTGTTAATCATTAATTGGGCGAGATACACACACACACACACACACACACACACACAGACACACACACACAACCAGGATAAAGTTCTGTGGCAAAATAGGCTCTAGGCTATGTCCACATCAGTTTGAGTTGCTATGTTTAAGACTAACTTAACAGTAGGCTAGGCCTAGTCTAATTCTGTAAATAGCCTTGGGCCCCAATGTTTTGTGAGCATGCTAAACACTTGGGCCTATTGCTGCAGCGCCAGGAAAAGACAAATGTAGGCTATGCAATAACATGATATAGCATGAAACTATTACGTGGTCTTTCATTATCATAAGAACCTAATAATGTTAGGCCTATGTCATTATTAGTCGTTAACGTGATATTTTCACCGTAAAATGACAAAAGCCTCTTTAAGCCTAACAAAGAAGTTTTCATATTATTGTAACAATCTTGCAAAGTTGTCTCAGAATGGTTTTATTCTACACATCAAAACACACGAACATCATTACACAGGCAACACAAAGGAGGTAAATTAAAGGAGAATTCCGGTGTGATATAGACCTAAAGTGTGTTGAAACATGATACCGAGTGTGAACGTATGTCTCATCATAGCCCATCTCGGCTTGTCCCCTGCACTCCAAAATCTGGCGCTAGTTAGACGATGCTACCAACAGCTTTTTCAATGGTGGTGCTTCGGCATCGGGCTAGCCATGCAAATAAATCACTGTTTTACACCAGTTACAAGGCTCAATGTATCTCCACACTTCATTGGTAGACTTCCGAGGGCCCTGACATTTAAAACGAGACATTGAGAACTTTGAAAAAGCACTGATAGTTTACTTACAAGACGATTTATACAGACAGTATCTTCACAAAGTTTAGCGTTTGCAGCCATCTTGAATTTAGTCACGATAAGTCCAGCGACGAGTAAGAATGAGGTATGATAAGGGATCAGATTCCAAAAATAATTCTGTGGAAATGCATGGATTCCAGTTGCTGCTACTGGAAGAAACTGGAATCCATACATTTCCACAGAATTATTTTTGGAATACACAATACACAAACGATACACAACGATAGTCACATACAATACACGGGGTAAACACATGAGGCACAACATAAAGAAAGACTATACCAGCTAACACATACATGACAAGGTAAACGGAATTACTCATACTAAAACCAACATCAACATTACACACACACACATACACTGCACAGCATTATGGGAGTTCAGTCATGAACCAGCTAGGCTCAGTTCACTACACAGCCCCCCCGAGACTTAGTCTATGTCCCTTTGACTCAAGTCTTCCCTTACGTCAGTCCATGAGCCTGGCTGGGACGCGACGCTGGCGTTGTGGGCGCCCCGCTGTCGCGGCGGTGACTTCCGGGGACGGCTGCACGGTGACCGGTGTTAGAGCCACAGCTCCATTGTCACCAAGGTCCACAGAATCAGTGTCCAAGTCTCCACGACCCTCAGCTGAGGCCAGGGGTCGATACGGGGCCAGTCGATCACGGTGGAGAGCCACAACTCTCCGACGCTTAATCAGTCTCACACGATAGACCACGTCAGACAGCTTCTCTAAGACATCGCACAGCCCGACCCACTGGCTAGTGAGTTTCGGGGAAATGCCTTTCTTTCTCTCCGGGCAGTACACCCAAACTTTATCGCCGGTTTGGAACTCCTGGCCGTGACAGCGCGTATCGTAAGCTCGCTTTTGACGTATTCCAGCTTCACTCATAGCCTGCCTGGCCAACTCGTGTACTCCTTTCAGTCTCTCGCGTAGCTGCTTGTAGTATTCCAGCCCTGGCTTACCTCCAATCTCCGCTTCCGGAGGCGAACCGAACACCAAGTCCACTGGCGTGCGTAGCTCTCGCCCGAACATCAGAGCTGCCGGTGTGCATTTCGTTGACTCTTGCACCGCTGTGCGATATGCCCACAGCACCAGGGGCAAGTGTAAGTCCCAGTCCTTTTGTCGGCGGTCGGCCAATATGGCCAGCTGCACTGCTAGCGTCCGATTAAACCGATCCACTAGCCCGTCGCTTTGTGGATGCAGAGGTGTCGTTCTCGTTTTCCGGATGCCGATGCGCTGGCAAACCTCAGCAAACACCTCTGCCTCGAAATTCCACCCTTGGTCGCTGTGGAGCTCTTCCGGTGCCCCTGTCCACTGTCGTCTGGGCGCTCTGATCTGGCACTGCATACGCCTCCAGCCACTTAGTGAAATAGTCCATTGCTACGAGCACATATCGATTTCCCCGCTCTGTGACTGGCAGTGGGCCCATGATATCGACGGCTACCCGCTCCATGGGAGCCCCGACTGCGTATTGCTGCAGCGGAGCGTGTGAGCGTCACGTGGGGCCCTTCTTCGCTGTGCAGGCGGCACAGCAGTGAACATGCAGTTCAACGTCCAGCCTGCATCCCGGCCAATAGAAGTGGCTTCTCAGCCGACGAAGAGTTTTTGCAATGCCGAAATGAGCCGCCCCCACTGCCCCATGTACCTGTTCCAGTACACGGGCCCGTAATCCAGCAGGAACCAGCAACTGGAAAATGTCAGATTGTCTATCGGGAGCTCGCCAGTGTCTATACAACAGTCCTTGACGTGCTACTATTCCCGGCCACTGTGAATAAATCGCTTTGGTCTCTGGATTGAGTGCTGATACGTCAGTCCATGGCAGTCGCTGACCGGCTTCGATCCATGACCCGATTGCGCCTTCCGGATCTCCTCCCTTGACATCACGTCCACCGGCGACTGCGCGTCCATGGCCCCAGCTGCCGCTCTGCAGTGCTGTGTTGTGGCGTTGGGCTGCGGTGCGCTGTCTCCGGTCTGTCGATCACTGTAGCTGGTAGCGGAAGGCGGCGAGACGACCTCGGGGTGCTGCTGGCGAGCGTTGACTCTCTCGCTTGCATGAAGCTGGCGGGCGGTGGCTCTCTTGATGGCACGGCGCTGGCGAGCGTTGAGTCTCTCGCTGGCGTGCTGCTGGCGAGCATTGGCCCCCTCACTGGCGTGCTGTTGGCGAGCGTTGACCCTCTCATTGGTGCGACGCTGGCAAGCGTTGAAAACAGCGACTCTCTCTCTCTGCCAGCGGTGATGCAGCCTGTAGCCGACGAGCGGGCTCCGGTTGAGCCGCGGCCAGGCTCCTCTCCTCCCTCCGGTGGCAGTGCTGGCACTGGTCTGCTGCACACGGACGCCTGGACAGGGCGTCCGCGTTGCTGTGAAGGCGACCCGCCCGGTGTCGAATCTCCATGTCGTAGTCCTGGAGCGCCTCCAGCCAGCGAGCCAGCTGGCCCTCTGGTTCTTTGAAGTTCAGCAGCCAGGTGAGCGATGCATGGTCCGTTCTCAGCAGGAACCGTTTGCCGTAGAGGTAGGTTCGGAAATGGCACACTGCCACCACCACAGCCAACAGTTCTCTGCGGGTCACGCAGTAATTCTTCTCTGCTCGGTCCAGTGAGCGGCTGAAGTATGCGACCACCTGCTCGCCCTGCTCGCCTGCTTGAGAGAGGACGGCGCCGACGCCCACGTCGCTGGCGTCGGTGTCCAGGATGAACGGCAGTTGAGGGTCAGGGAAAGCGAGCACTGGGGCCTCACATAGCGCCCTCCGCAGCCGTCGGAATGCCGCGTCACACTCTCGCGTCCACTGGAAGAGCTGGCCTTTGTGCGTCAAACGATGCAGCGGGCTGGCGACTGTAGCAAAGTCCCGGATGAAACGCCGGTAATATGACGCCAGGCCCAGGAAGCTCCGCAGCTCAGCACCATCGCGCGGAACAGGCCAACGTCTCACCGTCTCCATCTTAGCTGGGTCGGTGGCCACTCCGGCGGCCCCCACGACATGGCCCAGGAATCCGGTTTGTCTCTGGAACAGGTGGCACTTTTTCGGGTGCAGTTTGAGCCCAGCACCCCGGATGGCGTCGAACACCTTTTCCAGATGTCCTATGGCACCGGTGAAGTCTGTTGCATGACACAGGATGTCGTCCAGGTAAACCACGCAGCATGTTCGTGGAATGCCCGCCAGGACACGCTCCATCAGCCGCTCAAAGTTCGCTGGCCCGTTGCATAGGCCGGATGGAAGTACCCGGAACTGCCACAGCCCTTGCCCGATGGTAAACGCTGTCTTCGGCCGAGCTTCCGGTGCTAGCTCAATCTGCCAGTAGCCACTGTGTAAGTCCAGCGAGCTAAACCAGCAGGAGCCGGCAATGCTGTCCAGCGCATCGTCAATGCAGGGGAGCGGGTAAGAGTCTTTCCGGGTTACCTGGTTGAGGCGCCTGTAGTCAACACAGAACCGCCACAAGCCGTCCTTCTTCCGGACGAGTACAGCCGGCGCAGCCCAGGGACTACTGCTTGGCTCCTGCCGTGGCCATTTCCTTGATCTTTTCTTCAGCTGCTTGTCGTTTGGCGAACGGTAAGCGATGAGGCTGAAGTCGAATGGGCCGGGCATTTCCGGTGTCGATATCGTGTTGGACCAGGCTCGTTCGGGTGCAGTCCTCATATCTTGCGGCGAAGATGTCGGTGTACGCTGCTAGTAGTCTCCGCACCTGGCTACCCTGTGCTTCACTCAGCCCCTCACAGCTACGAGTGAAGAGTTCATTTACGGCTTGCCTTGTCTCTACAGAGGGCCGCGCTCTCTGAGCGGAGAGTGGTGTTTGCTCAAACCGCTCTCTTGGCTCCTCCCTGGTGGGCGTGAGCTGAGCAGTGGCGGCCTCAGCGAGCGGACCTGGATGAGACCTGTTGTTTTCGCGGGCTTTAGTTTTGCGGGCTTGTGTGGGGAGGGGCGGAGTCTGGGATGACGAGTACTCTTTGCGAGTTCGCTTCCTGCGGACTTGTGTGGAGCGAGTTGGAGAGTTCTTCGTCGCGCCAGCTCTCCGCACTTCATGCTCTGTTTTCCCCGCCGTGTGCAACACTATGCTGCTCGTCCCCAAGTGTAGTGCGAACCGGGAAATGTCAACCACAGCCCCCCATTTCTCTAGCACGTCCAGGCCGAGAATGCAATCATCCTGAATGCTAGCCAACCAAAGCCGGCGGCTCGCCGTCTCACCGTTG
The DNA here is from genome assembly GCF_046254945.1 of Alosa pseudoharengus. Lineage (NCBI taxonomy): Eukaryota > Metazoa > Chordata > Actinopteri > Clupeiformes > Clupeidae > Alosa > Alosa pseudoharengus. The sequence goes on along the minus strand of NW_027468576.1, from coordinate 16,533,332 downwards.
ATGCACACGCACACCACTTTTTGTCCATACAGTTCCGCTCGATAACTGTTGTGATGCGCGTTTTTGTCTTTACCCAGCCTCTGGGTCTGGCTACCAGCGTGCCGGGTAAGAGACCGGGGCGCACAAGCGAGATGGTGGAGCCAGTATCGATCAAGGCGCGACACCGAGTCCCGTCTAGCGTGCAGTCCACATACAGTCCTCTGGTTTGGCCGAGCCGGCCTAGCCGTATGCAATCCATAGCCCCTCCCGCCGTGCCACCTTCTTCTAGTAACTGGGGCGCGAGCGTGAGGGGTGCCGGGGCTGGGCGGTACCACGCGATGTGTCCCGGCTCGCCACACCGGTGGCATCCGTCTCCGCTGGCCGGCCTCTTCCACTCGCGTGGGCGGCGTTGTGGTGGCTGTGTCGTGGTCTGCCACGTCACCTCCAGTTCCTCCTCGTCTTCCTCCATCGATGTCTGGCGTACGCAATGCCTCGATTCTGTTGTGCGGAAGATGTTTTCCACCCGTTCGGCTTCCGCGAGGGCCACGGACAGCGAGCTGGGGGCGCTCAGGCGAAGGTGTTCTTTTAGCCGCTCTGGGTGGATGCCTCGCACGAACGCTTCCAGTGCCATCTCTTCATGTAGACCCTGGCTGTTGGGTAGCCCCGCCGGGCATACAGCTGCAGGTCAGCCGCGAACTTGCCCAGTCTCTCGTCCTTGTGTCGCCGTCTGGAAGCGAGTTGTTCTCTGGCATCGCTGATGAAGATTCTCTGGCCGAATCGTCGTTGCAGAGCTGCTTCGATTGCGGTCCAGCTTACTTGCTCCGCCGGTGGCAGGTCTTCTAATACTTGTAGTGCTTCCCCCTCCAGAGCCAACGCCACCTGTACTCCCGTTCTCTCCGCCGACCAGCCATTCAGCTCGGATGCCAGCCGGACCTGTACCAGGTATGTCGCCAGCGGCCTTTCGCCATTGTAGTGGGGCAACTTTACGCTGGGGCGCCCTTCTACCGCCGCCGTCGCACCGGGGACCGGCCGGTTTCCATTGCTCCCGTGTGGAGCGGGTTCAAGTGGCGGGATGCTGCCATCAGCCCGGTTCGTTTCCTCCTGTTGCCGGGGGCGGGTCTCTTCGTCATGGTCATGCTGCAGGCTGGCTCCGTCTGCTGGGCCCAGCAGGTGGCCATGGGCAAGCGCGCTGTGGAAGAGCCGTCTTGGCAGGAAACTCATCATCGCCAGGGCATCAGTTGCAGCTTTCTCCTCCCGTCCAGTAGGGGTCGTCATCCCACTTCTGACACCAATGTAACAATCTTGCAAAGTTGTCTCAGAATGGTTTTATTGGTTACGCACCAAAACACACGAACGTCATTACACAGGCAACACAAAGGAGGTCAATTTTTAATCAAAATCGCAGTTTTTGTACGAACTACTGCTCCTTTGAGCTATCGACGTGATTCCAACTCCAAAAATTCAGGCCCAAACCGGTGTAGCTTGCTTGTTACTTTCGTGTCGCTGGCCCTTGTCGTTTTCGCGTTATTCCCGTTTTTCGGCGTTTTTTGGGCCCATTGAAATGAATGGCGGAATGTTCAAGGATTCTAATTTCGAATATGACATCACAGCTCTAATGGCTTAAGCTTGAACCTGGCAGAATTCTAAGCCATCTGGCAGAGCTCTAATGGGCTGGGCTGTCTGTGTATATGAAGGTGTGTGCATGTAACTTTTGACCCGTATGTCCGATTTTCATAAACGAGGTACCGTTGGAATCTTTGGATGAGGCCGAGTTCCATGCCCCTGATCAAACACACTCTTGCAGTTCCTCGGAACCGCAATTCTAGTTTTAAAGTGTTTTTTTCTGCAAACCATTTATAAGAAGCATAATTCCATTGGAAAGCTCAAGTTGTGCCGGTTCATGCCATATACTTGTGATATTTGTGTGATGAGTACTTTGTGAGCAATTCAACTGAGAAAAATGAAATTGTAATTTTAGAGGTAATTTGCATCTACAGTATAGCAAAAAAAACAGGGCTTTTGAAAAAAGACTTGGGGCTTGAACCCCCGAAGCCATTCCCTCACTCTACCCATGGGGTAGCCAATCTCTTTCAGAACAAATGAAAAGGAATAGTAACTCATAATTTTTTTGTTTGTTTTTAGTTGGCTGAGGTTTATGGCAAGATTTTTGCTATACGTCTGGGCCGAGATGAAATGGTGTTTGTCACTGGCTATGAATTGGTGAAAGAGGCCCTTGTGGGCCAAGCTGAGAACTTTGTGGACCGGCCCTTTAGCCCATTCGCTGACAGAGTTTACCCAGGAAATGGTGAGAAAATTGATGGGTTTCTTTATTATTATTAATCAGTGTCATGCTGTGTGTTTATGTTTGTGACATGTTCCACTGATTTACCTGTGCTGCATCTCTATCTCTACCTTAACTGATGGATATGTTAATACCAAGGTCATGAGTCTGATCCCCTGGGAAACTCACTGATGGCGACAATGTGCCTTCTCACATACACTCATTGTCATACACCCTGGGCCCTAAGATGGGCAAAGCACAAAGTCTTAAGTCTAACTAATGCTAATTTAATAGCTATGCAAACTCAATTGGTAATTTAACACCATGGGCAAGACCTTAAGCACAAACACTGATGAGTCAGTTCAATGCTCCCACATGCCACATGACCGCATTAGTTCAGGTGCGAGAACTTTACTTTTGTTTATAGACTTTGCACTTGCACTTTGCCCACGATTTAAATTAGGCCCCCCTGAAGCAGTGAATATTCATTACGCTCAAACCACCTGTTCATCTCCATACAACAGCCGGTCTGTTCTTCAGTAATGGACATAGATGGAGGAGGCATCGTCGTTACACGCTGACCACACTCAGAAACTTCGGCTTGGGGAAGAAGACGATGGAGAATGCCATCTGTGAGGAGTGCCGCTACCTTCAGGAGGAGATGGAGAGGCAAAAAGGTACAGGAAGAGGATCAGCAAGTCGCCTAGTAACTGACTGATTACTGATTTTAGTGGCAATGTGTAACATTCTCTGATACCCTCATAGAAATCAACCATGGGATATGGAAATAACTGTAAAAAATGTAATTATTGTTTGTGTGTCAGTGTCTTACTTTACTGGCTGCACAAGAGGGATTATTATAGATAAAACTCATCCCACTAGGATTAAGTGTGTTTGTTTTGTTATTGCATTCACAAACTCATGTACAGTATTTTGTTCTCTACACCATCCTTCTAGGTGATCCATTTGATCCAAAAGCGCTACTCAACAATGCTGTTTCCAATATAATTTGTCAGATGGTATTTGGACGGCGTTATGATTATACTGATCATACTTTCCAGAAGATTCTCCGCGCATTGAATGACTTAATATATCTCGAGGGAACAGTATGGCTCCAGGTATTAAAACACCTAATTCTGAGGGGAAGAGCATAATATAAACAATCAATCCATACATGTTTTCAGATAATAGGTCTACATGTAGGATTCATTTTTAGGGGTTAGTCAATTACTGGAGTGCATCTTTAACCATTATTTCTTACACTGCTGATCAGTGAAACTCTCCTTGAAGTACTGGCCTCATGCAACCCAACCCTCCATTCCCAAAGCTCCTTACTCCTTCCTTTTTCATCAATTATTAATTCATTAATTAATAATGAAGCATTAATTTAATGTTTCGAGTTAATATTAATAATTACCGTAACAAACTTGTCCTACAAAAGGAACATTTATCAGGATGGACAGCATGGGGAAGGTGCTCGAGCATTACCTGTGGTCTACCTGTACACATGCCTGCATTGTAATATAATTAGGATCAGTTGTTTTTCAGATGCATTCAGTTACTGATGTTCAGTTTGTGAGTACAAATTACTGACCGCCCTGTCCTCTCTCACCAGCTGTATGAGGCCTTTCCTGCCATAATGAAGTACCTGCCCGGGCGACACAATGACCTGTTTAGCCACTATGAACACATTGGTGCATTTATAAGGAAAGAGGTGGAGAGGCACAAGGACAACTTTGACCCAAACGACCCCAGAGACTACATTGATGCCTACATCACTGAGATGAATAGTGTAAATATCTTCTTACATAAATAGTAAATTACTACTTTTTCGGTTTTGTGTGTAATGCATGCTTTATCATGACACATTTTTCAATTTAAGATTTGAAAATATGTTACGAGGTATTATTTATTAGTTACATTATCAAGTTGTGTATGTGTTCTTATTTACTTGTATTACTATTTACACTGTGCAGCTACAATCAGTGTACATGTAATGTGAATGCCTCTACCTACCAGTTCTTGGGTATGATCATGTTTTCTGTTCTTTAGGGATCGTGTGACCCCATTGATGGGTTTACTGAGACCAATCTGGTTCTAAACTCACTGGACCTGTTTATTGCTGGGACAGAAACCACTTCCACAACCCTTCTGTGGGGCCTGATACTGCTGATCAAAAACCCAGATGTGCAGGGTGAGAGACTTGGTGGTCCTTAAGAATAAGTAAAAGGGTACAGTACATATTAAAACAAGGGTACATGGTTGGATTGAGTGAAAATACAGACTGAGATAAGGTTGTGAGGAATAGGTTTAACAGTCATGAGGGGTTACAGTGCAGTGCATTACTGATTATAAGCTGTGCAAGTTAGATGTTTCAGATGTTTGACATTCTGTTGAATTACAGAGAAGGTGCAAGCAGAAATTGACCATGTAGTTGGGCAGACACGCCAACCCAGCATGGCTGACCGAGCCAATATGCCGTACACTGACGCTGTGATCCACGAGATTCAGAGAGTAGGAAATATTGTACCACTGAATGCCCTGCGGGTGGCTGAAAAGGACACAACACTGGGAGGATACTTAATACCCAAGGTTGGGTTTTCTCAGTCAAACTGACAAAGATTCTTATTCCCGTTGGATTTAATTTGTTTTATTTCAACTGCAGAAAAATACTGTATATTTAATACAGTAGACTATAGACTAATTCTATTAATAGACTATTCATTGTGAAATGATGGGTGTTGGTGGTCTTCTTAGGGTACAGCATTGATGACCAATCTGACCTCAGTGCTTTTTGATAAGTCTGAATGGGAAACACCAGAGGAATTCAACCCAGGTCACTTCCTGGACTCCGAGGGCAAGTTCAGGAGACGAGACGCATTCATGCCCTTCTCTGCAGGTAGGATTAAATGTCCAATGCAAGTGCACTGTGTAATCTGTGGAATTATTCTGGCATACCAGTACTGACAACTGGTTGGTATTTGTTTTCTTAAATAGTTATGATGAACTATTGTTTTGCCATGTAGTGTACTCATAATCATTAAATTTGTGCAATTCATAGGACCCATTATGTTTTAAAAAAAAAGGTCTCCTCAACCTCCGCATTGTTGTTCTGTAGAGACTCTTACATCTTAGGATCAAAACATTTCATTTATTAGATTCCAGAATCCACATTTCACACAGAGTAAATTAAATTCATATTTGTCCCTGATACCTTCCATGTTTTGTTTGAATGGGCTACCTTGCAAATGAGAAAGTACAGCTTTAGATAAGTGAAGAAAACTCACACTGGTGGTTCTTTGTCTGTGTTTTCTCACAGGAAAGCGGGTGTGCCTTGGGGAACAGATGGCTAGGATGGAACTGTTTTTGTTTTTCGTGAGCCTGTTTCAGAAATGTAGGGTTTCTACTCAAGAAGGAGTCGAGTTAAGCCTGGAAGGAAATGTGGGAGCCACACGCACCCCATTCCCTTTCAAAATGTTTGCTCACTCACGATGACGGAGCATTGGTCTTTTCAATATATTAAACTTATGCAACATTTATAGGATAAATGCAACATACATTTCAACACTCATTTTAGGGCTTTCCCTGTGACAAAGTGTGTATATATATACAGTATATATATATATATTAATAGTGACTATGTCTGAGCAAGGATTATATGTAAGGCAGAATAAGTTTTCATACCTTAAGACCTTTATTTAGTAAAAAAATTCCATTTTCAAAAGAAATGATCAAAATAGAAAATTCAAACTCTGGAACTAATATAATTTGTATTATTTTGTATTATTATTTCATTGACAATAAATGTTATCTTACATTTCCAGTGTAATTTATATTATTTGGATATGAATTAAACAGCTGCTATTTGATTCAAAAATAGTATATTACACACATTATTGCAATGAAAGGTTAGGACAGCTATATACGAAAAGGGTGAAGTGTTTCTTGTGTGGTATTTTCCCTGATTATCTGAGCAGTAAAACAACAAACTAAACTAAACTATACTGCATTTCCAAGAAAATGCTAAATGTGTCCGTGACTGATGTATATAAGTGAATAAGTACATTGGGGGAATAAGCCTTTGCCTATCAGGCACTTTGTCATTTTGCCCTTTTACCAAAGATCCTTGATTACTAGCAAGATAGAGCAACGTAATTTGTTACTATGGGAGCAAAACGGGACAGTTCCGGTGTTACATGGCAACTGGCTCCCATGTTAACTGGCTGCGTTGATGACGTTTCATGATTGAAGACGAGTCTTTGACAGATGTGGCCGCTTGCAGATTTGTCACTTTCTGATATACTAGAGACGCACACAAATATGCATGACATGTTTAAAAGTCAAAATTGTATGTAGTACTACATGCATTGGACCATGAATATGCCACCCAAAAAACAAACACCTATATTAACTCCACGTGGGTATCGAACCACGAATAAATTGACCTGTTTTCTTGGTAATAGCGTCTATCCACTTGCGCCACAAACCAGCTGACGGTACTCACAGAAATTGACTTCAGTTGTATGATTAAAAGAAGTCAGCTAACGTTATTATAATTGTAACAAGTTAACATAGCTGTTCATGTTATCTGGCTACCATGTTATCATGCTACCGTTGCCCAAGCCATTTAGTAGGCCTTCAAAGTATCATGGTTAAGTTTTACAAACGTTTCACTGAGGTTAGGCTGTGGCCGCCCCTACCTGAAGTGTCTGTAGAGCCGCATGAACGTCAGCAAATAAATTAAATTAAAATGTGTATCCTTTTGTCCAGCCTATTCTTTTAAGAATTCAGTTCATGAAACACAGGCATTGAAACGCACATTGCAATGGGCAGGAGAAGTCTATAACGTGTCCATATTTTACACAAACTTTGAGCACAGGGAGAGTCAAAACTCTTAGGCTTATAGGCTATTAACGTTAATGTTGCTGACATGTAAACATGGGTTTGATGTTTTTTTGATACTTTATTTCCCAATTCACAAGTTGGTGCTTCTCCTGTGGCGCAACAGGTTAATGCCTTTATATTGCTTTTTCACGCAGTCGACATGGGTTCAATCCTCCTCATCACACGTTTTTTTTTTATTATTATTTTTTTATTTTTAGACCAGCAACGCTTCCTCAATTGAGGCTACAGATACTAGGTGGCCACAGAGAGCCTGACCAGCAGTCAGTGAAATGTTTGAAAACTTAACCATGATACTTTTAAGACCTACTGGCTTGGGCAACTGCTGTAGCAAGACAACACCATCAGCCGTGTTAACTTGCTACAATCATCAGCTGACTTCTTCTAATTGTATAGACTAAGTCAAGTTAATTTCCCTATGATTTATCAGCTGGTTCGTGGCGCAAGTATGTAGATGAATGGTTATCATGTAGGAGGTTTCATTTAGGAAGCAGGTTCGATACCCACGTGGAGTTATTATTTGGGTATTTATTTTTTTGGTGGCATATTCATGGTCCAGTGTATGTAGCATACTACAGACAATTTTGACATTTAAATATGTCATGCATATTTGTATTTGTTCGTCTCCAGTTTCCATCAGAAAGTGACAAATCTGCAAGCGGCCACATCTGTCAAAGAAACGTCATCACTCGTGAAACGTCATCAACGCAGCCAGTTAACATGGGTGCCAGTTGCCATGTAACACCGGTCTGCATAAGTGGGAGTGTCACCTTACATCACTAAATAAACTTTCTCTCTTAATAAGCAATAAGAACAGATAAACATAATTGTGTTCACAGTATCATTGTCTATAATCATGTATGAATTATTCTTTAGGACATGATATAACGCTAGCTTAAAACGCCATACAAGTGGATGGGAGTAGCTATGGAAATACAAATATGCGCTAACAAGTGACTAGTAGTTGAAGGACTTCGCTTAAACTTAATATACTGTTCCAAATTCGCTTGAGTATAAACTATCCACTTTAACTAATGTCAGTAATGTTATTCAGCTAGTTGTCATTTCAAAGAAATTACACTTCTCCGTTTAAAATGTTACCTTAGCTAAGAGGCTAGCTAGCATGCTAACAACCGGACAGTAACTGGCAGCAGCATGGTCTGATATTAAGTTATTTTATTACAAATCTGAACACTAAAAAATTACTTTTAGGCTTGAAATGATCCCAAATACTTAGAGATTATGACACAATTTTCCAAAAAACCCTCAACAAATCCAGAAAGACATAATGACCAATTTATTGGTAAAATTCCACAAGTCTCCATTGACATTAGTGCAGCGTGGGTTTACTCTGGTCTGCATAAAGGGGGATTTCCCCCCTCCCCCTTGCAATAATCCAACGCCGAAATTGTTGAACGTTTGTGCCTCTCGCTCCGCTTTAACCCTCTCTGCTTTTACCAACTAGCTCTGTAGGCAAAAGTGCAAAGCTGTATTAGAAATATGAGGCAAAAGCTTAATTAATTTTAGGTTATGTGGATGCCCAATCATATAATTGTCCAATAAGTGTATATATATTAATAAATTAATAAAATTAACAGAATAATAACAATAACCATACACATATGCAAACCATGCCTTTGTAAGAAAAAAATAATATTTAAAAATATATATATTAGATAGAAACAAAGTCAACAAATTAGTCTTCCTTTTTAGCAGGGATCAGTGGTCAAGATGAGCCAAGCTGGATGTTGATCGGTTTGGGAATAGAAGACTGAATTATTCCTGAACCATGCAGAAATCCAAGCAGCAATGAAATGATACAGTTATCAAGTGAGAAAGACAGATAAAGTTGAGTATAAAGTGAGAAAGACAGATAAAGTTGAGTATCATCCACATAACAGTGATAGGCAAATGCTGTCACCAAGGAAATCGTGTAAATGGAGAGTGGTGGCCCAAGTACTGATCCCTCAGGTACACCTGTGGTGAGGTCATAAGAGACTTTGATACCTGACCATGGCAAGACACACTGAATGAACGTAATTTGAGGTAAGATGTAACCCAATTAAAGCTGCAGTTGAGAAATCTGACGGATTGAGGGGACAACTACCACCAAGCACCATCGCATCGAGTTTGTGCTCGTCTGTGCCCACCAGACTGCACCAGAATGTGATTGACAGTCAGTTCTCACACAGCCCTGCTCTGATTGGACCAGAAGAACCGGGAGTTGTGGATTTTTGCAAACCAAATAACAGGCTCTAGGTGGAGGTAGAAGTGGGTTTTTTTTTTTCTAAAACCGGCTGATTTATGTTGTTCTGTCGGAGCAAAGTGTCTGTTTCAGTGAATATGATCAAAACAATCTTGCCAACTGCAGCTTTAAGAGTCTACCCAGAAATTCCTAGCCCAGGAAAATGTAGAGGAGAATGGCATGGTTCACTCTGTTGAACGCTGTAGATAAGTAAAATTAAAACTTACTGAGCAGAGCAGAGGCTTTAGCTACTTTTAATGCTTCAGTCACAGATAAAAGAGCAGTTTTGTTAGAACTTGAAATCAGACTGCTAGATGTAGTAGGCTGTTCTGAGGTAGGAAATCAGAAATTTGCTTTAACACCACTTTCTCAAGAATCTTTGAGAAGAAGGGAAGAGAGTTCTATAGTTCTGTGACAAACAGACGAAAACCAAGACTGGAAGTGAAACACCATGATTGCCAAAGTTTACAATTTTGAGCTAGGCCTAGCCCTATATTGTGACTGACACAACTTGTGAATTGGGATACTTAAGAAATTTGGACAGTTTCACTAAACTAGCAAAGGGAGAGAGCAGTCATACCACCTGGCCTCGAACCTGGGTCTCCGGGGCAGCTTGTCCACAATGCCAAAGAGTCAGGCTCATTGGTATGGCAGTCAGAAGGCATACACGTAGTGACAGCACTCAATCACAATGCCCTCCCCTTCAGGAAGTGTGCATGCACTTCACGCACCCATCAGCCGTACTCCCATCCCAGAGTGTCCGCCACACGCTAGTGTTTCACCCATCTCTGGGTTCATAGAGTAACTTCATAGAGTAACTTAGAGATCAGTTATTCATTTGCAGATCTGTAGGGTCTATACAAAGGCCACTGCACAGAACCATGGTGGAGTCATGGTGTTAGCATTGGCGATTAATACCTTTGCACTGTGTTAACCCCATGTTACAGTCTGCTATGACTCAGCATAAAGTGCATAAAGGGGAAATATTTGTGGTTACACGGGTAGTTGACACAGGACATAGGTTAGGTGCTATCGGATTAACCTTTAACCTATTCAAAAGGTTGTCTAATCTGCACAAAGATCATGTAAGTCATGTGAGTGATGAGACATGCACAGGCAAGTCCACTAAGACCAACGGTAAAACTACTCAGGAGAATATACTTCCTTGAGGTTATAGTGTTGAAAGCAAAGTCCAGCTAGTCTTTGAAAAAAGTAAGAAGATAATCATATCATCTTGAGGAATGAAACAGTTCTAGAGCATGATGAAGTATGTGTGTGTGTGTGTGTGTGTCCTCCCTCCAGTTCATGTTCAGTTCAGTTCATGTAACATGTTTTGTAGCCGCAGGGGCCTTCACCTTCTCTTCTATGGGGAAACCTCTTCAACACTGATGACCAAACTCTTTCAGCTAGGCCTTACTTGAACCCAAAACACACACACTCTCCTCCCGCTAGTGTTTCTGACCTGCGAGCTGAAAAATACAAAGAGTAGGATCCACATGTTGTATTACGCAAGACCCCCCCACACACACACACACACACACACTCTCTCTCTCTCCACAGACAGAGTACACGTGAGCCAAGCCTTAAACAACTGAAAATATCCTGGAAAACTCAAGAGCCCACTATGAATATATACAAGATTCAAATCAACTTATCTTTAGAATCTAGAGTTTCTCTTTTGACCATAGGCCTACTTAACGTTACATAACACAACATTTATTCCCATAGCAACACATTGTTTTGGAATTAGTCACATGGGCTGCCACCAGTGCCTGATACAATAAACACAAGCCGTCTGAACTCAATTGACCCACCCAACATTCAAAAGAGACTGGGCTCGGCCTACGCTTTCCTGCTTTTTTAGGGCACATGAACTACCCTGTAAAGTCTTACTGTACTTTCAAAGCATCTTTTTATGTTTGAGAACAGCCACTAGATCACTACAAAAAATCACTGAACTTCAACCTGATGATGAAGAATAAATGAACTGGACTATAAAGAAATATATGTCATAAATAAACTGGAGCCTAACGTATTATGTTGCTAAAAAAAAGGCTCATCTCAAGGAACAGGCTGTAGAAACTGGATTGAGAACATCCTTTGTTTTGGTTGCCAACTGATTCATAGCCTACTTGATACTAGATACTGTACGGTTAGAATGTCATCAGCATTGTGGAGGTGGTGACAGCAGATTGCAGTCAGTGTTGATGTGTTTTTCTTCTCTTTTTTCTTTGTTTTTTTATTTTTCAGCAGTTGTTTTCCATATTTATTGCAGCAGATTTTAGGGGAATTGCATTTGGTCTTCTTCACTGAATGTAACTGACTCAAGTCTTTACGGTCCTTAAATTGAATGGACTAAAAAAAATGTGGATTGTGCTACCACCTAGTGGTCAATTTCCAATTCAGTTCTCCTGGACAAAATGAAATACTGGAATGTATTGTAAAAAGTATTTTTTTTTAATGAAGACAAAAAGGCTTTGTGTTCTTCAACACTACGGATTCACATAATTCCATTAGTAATTAGCAAAGGCCCACCCAAACATAAACAACCAACCACAAATTGTCCTATAAAGATTTCTATCACAACAAGTCATGAGAATAAAACATAACAAATAAACAAAACAGCATCAACTTTAGCCCCAGCATTTGAAAACAGCTATAAAACACAGCTTCGATCTGACACAGAGGAACCAAACCACAAACAATTCCTACAGCCCTCCTGTGAGCGTGTTCAAAATACACTACAAAAGTCCCAGAACTCTCTCCCCTGGTACAATTCTGGGTTGAGGCGTCAGAAGTCACTTGAGGGACAAAACCAGACACATGACCAGCATGAGGCCAGAGGTGAGTAGTACACATTCAAAACGTACCCAGAGGAGTTTGACCTTGTGGCTGGATACACAGCTGGTGTTTGAGGGAAAGAAAAAAACATCGAATGCTGGTCTGGAAGGTTAGTAGGCCTCGGAGTCTCCCCCTTTTTTATGCCAATCTCAGGCCATGTCCCTGGCTCAAAAAAAAAAAAATCCAGCGGAAGCTAAATTATTTGTCCAGGTGTGCCCTTATAAAGGTTAAGATGAGTTGTGGATGTTTGTAGAAGAGTGATCCATGATCAGGGATGGGGTGAAAATTTCAACCACCAAAACACCATACCCACAATGGAGAATAACTATAGAAATGTATTAGTTTTGGGTGTTTTTCAGACAATGGGACCTGGTGACCTTCTCAAAGTAAATGGTAACACTAAAACAAGGGGATAATGAGATAGCATAGCTCTAGATAAGTTAAGAAAGCTCACACTGGTGGTTCTGTGTCTGTTTTCTCACAAGAAAGTGGGTGTACCTTGGGGAACAGCTAGCTAGGATGGAACTGTTTTTGTTTTTTGTGAGCTTATTTAAAAAATGTAGGCTTTCCACGCAAGAATGAGTTAAGCTAGCCTGGAAGGAGATGTGGGAGCCACACATACATCCTACCCATTCAAAATGTTTGCACACACACGGTGACAGAGCAATGATGTGTAATTTGTGATGATGTGTTAATTATTGATGATGTGTTAATTATTAGCAATTACACTTTTTTAATAGGCTACATTTATTTTTGAGGCTTTGCTTTGACACAAAATCAGATTAAATGGTTAAAATATGATTAATTGTAATGTTGTGAAGATTAACTATTACACTGTATTTACTGATAATGTGCCCCAGAGTTTCTATGTATCTAGTGGTGTAACGGTAGCCAGCTGGTATGTAGCTGCAGTATGTAGGAAAGGTAAACTTCCCTCCTGAGTCCCATGCCTTAAGAGACTAATGCTAATAGGTGATGCTAGTAGCCTGAGTTTTTAGCTCACTTGCTAGCACGGTCAACTCCCAATCTGAGGTGCTGCAAGTTGCGGGTTACATTTTTTTAATGTATCTTTTGTATCAATGTAGGCTACCATATCAAAAGTTTTATTCCAATGTGGAAGTAGGCCTATGGTGTCTGAGAAGCTTTCATTGGTTTTCCTAGCCTAGAAATCTAGACGCACCCTAGCAGCGGCAAATTAATTTGCTCAGTCTGTACGTCTAGAATCAAACCATAGGGATTTATATTGGCTGACGCCGTGGACGTCATCCAATCACAGCGCTCTATTTTGTTAGAGAGTCTTAAGGCGGGCTTAACAGGATAACGACAGTCCTGCGACGGTGAACAACAAGGAAGGTGGCTATGGCGAATGAAGAGCGGTTGTTTGAATCGGCGTTGGCGTCAACTTTGGAGGAGTTGGACTTGTGCTTTTCTTTGAAAGTTGAGCAACACAATGCACTTAAGTCATTCCTTTCGAAGAAGGATGTATTTGCCGACCGGATACGGATATGGTCGTAGTGCTGGCCTATTGCATGCCTAGGCAGTTTGAAAGACAATTCTCTGCCCGCCCCTTGGATTAAGCGAGGTGAATGGTTCGATTCCAGACTATACATTTCAATGATATAGGATGGCCCGGGCCAGGCTATGGTTTTCCCTCAGTGGATAATTTACTCTGACAATTCCATTTCAGACACAAGAGGGTCCATGGCATAGAAAAATAAATCATTTGTAAATAATAAACAGACATAAAAGCATATCAAACCAAAAAATCAACCAATCAGTCAGTCAACAGTGCAAAATCATATCAGTTAGGAGTGAAACACTGTACAGTGCATTGAGAGCAAGGGTGAAACCCAGAAGAATATCACATGCTTCACTAGTAACAGAGGTTACATGGCTGAATACCAGGTCTAACCTGTCTTTGATTACAGAGGATGACAGGACACATATATCATCATCGTTCCTACTTCCTACTGTTTTGTCAAGTTCCGGGTATAAACATGCCCTGGTTCGTACACGCCTTTTTTACTGAGCATGACAGTAGACAGTCAGTTCTAAAGCCAACTCTGTTCATTCACATTAGGCCTACAACAACTGTGTTCCAAAAATGCAGCTTAGTCTGCTACTGCAATCACTCGACTTGAAGAGCATTTTGCTTTTTCTCGTCATATTCCTTGTGATTGCCGACTTCCTCAAGAATCGAAAACCTGCAAACTATCCCCCAGGGCCAAATCATACCTGGGCCTACCGTCGACTTCCAGGCATCGCTGCCTAGCCTAACCCTAGCGCCTTCCAGGCAGCGTTACCTTGAAGTCGACGGTGGGGGCCCAAAAGATCATAATCCACAGTTTGAACTAATTAATGCTATTAGCAAATGGCTGCAATTGATCATACAGCTTCCAACTCTGCCCCAATTGTTAATCTTGGCAGATCTAAGATTCTTTTATTCATGTCATCCTCCTTGTGTGACATGGTGAAGCTGACCAACAGAGTGCTGTCTTCCCATGCACTAGGCATGCTCACCAATCAGGTGGCCCAACGTAAAGCAACATTTGGTATATTGAACTGGGGCTTGACTTTCAAGAATTATATGGCAAACCAAATCACAATTGCAATATTTGTCAGAAAATTGCAATTGGACATTTTCCCAATGAGTAGTAGTGGAGGTGTGCACATCCCCACCGGTGAGGTGCAGGGCAAATGGAACTAGAACTGCAAAGGAATGAAATGCCTGCACTCTGCTAAAACTCTCATATATTTAATGTGTTGCAACGTTTCGACCCGGCTCGGTCTTCCTCAGGCAAATGTCATTTAGCAGCTCAGGTGTATAAGTAGAGCATATACCTGCTCAGCTGATCATTCATCAGCTGAGCCCATTCACACTAATTGTCAAGGCCTAAGTATCACCTTATCCATCACACATGTGTCACCACATAAGACAATTAGTGATGCAGTTACATATACAGTTTACCCACAAAAAATAAAGAAAATAGAAAAAGACCAACACCATGGCTCACAAAGTAATAAAATTACATTATTACATTATCCCACAATGACATAATTTGTCAAGTAGTATGTCACCTCAGAGCAATCCCACACACAATGTTACATGGAGATGAAAAGTACATTAGAGGAAAGGCTTTATGTCAAATTCCTCAGTTAATCCCCCTGGTGACATTGTATTGAGGTAATAAATCCAAAAAGTTTTCTCTTTTTGTTTCTCTGCAGATAAATACTGTATATTTAATTGACTATAGACTAATTCTATTAATAGACTATTCATTGTGAAGTGATGGGTATTGATGGTCTTCTTAAGGTACATCACTGATGACCAATCTGACCTCAGTGCTTTATGATAAGTCTGAATGGGAAACACCAGAGGAATTCAACCCAGGTCACTTCCTGGACTCCGAGGGCAAGTTCAGGAGACGAGACGCATTCATGCCCTTCTCTGCATGTAGGATTAAATGTCCAATGCAAGTGCACTGTGTAATCTGTGTAATTGTTCTGGCATACCAGTGACTGCCAACTATTGTTATTTGTTTTCTTAAATAGTTATGATGAACTATTGTTTTGCCATGTAGTGTACTCATAATCATTAAATTTGTTTATTAGATTCCAGAATCCACATTTCACACAGAGTAACTTTAGATCTGAAGTATGTTTTGTTTGCAAATGATAAAGTACAGCTTTAGATCAGTGAAGAAAACTCACACTGGTGTTTTTTGTCTGTGTTTTCTCACAGGAAAGCGGGTGCTTTGGGGAACACCTGGCTAGGATGGAACTGTTTTTGTTTTTTGTGAGCCTGTTTCAGAAATGTAGAGTTTCTACTCAAGAAGGAGTTGAGTTAAGCCTGGAAGGAGATGTGGGAGCCACACGCACCCCATTCCCTACAACATACATTTCAACATTCATTTTAGGGCTTTCCCTCCAACAAATATACATAATAGTGACTATATTTGAGCAAGGATTGTATGTAAAGTAGTTTTCCTACCTTGAAACCTTTATTTACTAGAAATTTTCCATTTCCAAAATAAATGATCAAAATAGAAAATACAAACTCTGGAAATAATAAAATGTGTATTATTTTGTATTTATTTTATTGACAATAAATGTTATCATAAATTTCCAGCATAATTTACATTCTTGCAGTGAAAGGTTAGGACAGCTATATACAAAAAAGGTGAAGTGTTTCTTGTGTGATATTTTCCCTGATTATGTGAGCTTCTTTGTGGGCATGCTAGCAGTATTACTGTATTTACAAGAAAATGCAAAATGGGTCCGCGACTGATGTAGGTGAACAAACCATGAGACAGAAAGTGGACTGGAAATGAGTTTGACTGAAATAAATAACATTTCCTTAAAATAAGAAATAGACAAACTGCTATTATTTTATGTATTGAAATGTCCCTTCTTATTGTAAGCCTGTCAAACAGCCTAATGCTCAATTCTTTGAGATTCAGGCTTTTCCATTTGTGGCTTATACTGTAATGTACTGTGCATGGCTAATCAAAGTATGATTATGACTTCATTTATACTGAGAAGAAATTATCATTTAGATTTTCTTTTGACTTAACTGACTTGCTCAGTCAAAACATTGGGGGAACAAGCCTTTGCCTATCATGCACTTTGTCATTTAGCCCTTTTACATAGCTATATAGGCAAAGTATGAGGCAAAAGCTTAATTAAGTTTAGGTAATGTGAGGACGCCCAATCATATAACTTTCCAACAAGTTTTTTTTGTGTTATAAATTACTATTTAGTCAATTACTAAATAGTAGTAAATTACTATTTAATCAATAAACGTTACATATAGAACGATAGAAGGATATATTGAAACTGGACTTCAAAAGTGACCTCACTGCTAATAGATTATTCAGAGGGCAAAGCAGGTAAAGCCTTTCCAGTCATTTAATTACAAATGTAAATGGCAGGAGTAACTGAATGGTACAGTGGCTTTGTCTGGAAGTGTGGTCTATTGTCAGATTAAATGAAAATTGGGCTCTTTGGCCAATTTGGCATACATGTACATAGATGAATGACACTGAAAAGAACCCCATGCCTAATGAGAATTATGGTGGGGGGCCTGTGATATTGGGGGCTGGTTTAATTCCCAAAGGCCTTGGGAACCTTATTAAGGTGCATGGGATCATGAACCCCCCCAAAAAACCTGAACATTTTCAGAGGAAACCTGTCAATCTCTGCCAGGACACTAAAAGTGGGTCATGATTGGATCATTCATCAGGTCAATGAACCAAAACAAACATCCAGATGAAAACAAAAATGGTTTACTGAACACAAAATCAAGCTTCGGCCATTGCCATCTCAGCCCCTGATCTAAACTCCATAAATAGTAGGGTGAGTCAGAGAGAATGCAGAAATGTGGACCTAGGAATCTGGACAATCTGGGGAGATTTTGTAAAGACGATGGTCTTAATCCTTTGTTTTGTATTCTCCAACTTCATGGGGTGTCATAGGAGAATATTACAAGCTATTCAATTGGAAAAGGGAGGCTTAAGAAGATATTACAATCAGGGGTACATATATTTCTTTATGAGATTTTCCTTTTTCTCAAAATAAATTTGCTTCCCTTCAAGGTTGGATTTTACCTTATTGTTTTCATTGTGAGATTACAATGAATGTTGATTATTTTTTATACCTGTTTTTAGTCAACTTTAGCAGAGGTGGCAATAATTCTGGAGGGTACTGTACTGTAGATGTTATTTAAGATTTAAAAAGATGTAATGAGCTGATATTTATTATGACTGTAGCACAGCGGTCATATAGGTTTAGTCAAGAATTTTTTTTCTTCCGGATTCTTTTTTTTTTTTCTTCAGTAATTTTGTGTCAACGATTCCCGGGACACTGAAAGACCTGGGGGCAAGAAACACAGAAGCATTGCTTTAGGTTTTGATCCGTTGCCACCCCAAACCCCCCCGGACTGGACCCCCGAAAGGAGGGTAGGGCGGACACAGTTTTGTGTGAATATCTCGAGAACCGTAGGGCCTAAGAGGACCACATTTTTCCAGTATGTTGGTCTCAAGGGGCCATGTCAACCCAGCCAATAACCACTCATTTGATCTATAGCGCCACCTACACTGTAAAAAATAATAAGTAATGGTTACTTGAAAAAAGGGTGGAAACTCGTTGCCTTAAATAAGTTAAGTAAACAAAACTTTTCTCTTCCAAGTTATGTTTACTTGATGTCTACAAGTAATGCTTACTTAGAAGAAGTTATCCTTACTTAAGACTTTAAAGTTCTGGTTACTTACTTCCAACTAGTAAAGTTTACTTCATGCCCTCGAGTAAAGCTTACTTAAAAACAAAGTTGTATTTACTACTGTTAAATGAGTTACCCTTACTTTGAGTTGTAAAGGGTACTTTATGTTGGATAGTAAAGTTTACTTGCAGAATGTACACAAATAGTTGGCACTATTAGATTAGATAACTTTATTGTCATTTTGCAGAGTACAAGTACAAAGACAACAAAATGCAGTTTGCGTCTAACTAGAAGTGCAAAAAAAGCAGAAAAATGCAATGTGATATACAAAGACAGCTGGTGCATAGACAGGATAAGAAATATGCGGTGTAAACAGTAGTATACAGTTGGTTTACAGAAGGTGGTTTAGAGTAATATAAATTAGGTATAAATATGTGCAGTGTATTAGCAGAATAAATATGGATATCCGGTATGAACCATATAGACATATATGTACAGTATACAGCTATGTGCAGTGTGGTAACAGTACTGTAGTGCAGAAACAGTAACATTATAACAGTAGTAAAAATATGTGTATGTGCAGGATGAATAGTATGAAGAGCAGTAGAAAATGCCATGTATACGTGTAATTACAGTATGTACATTTGTAAATAAATAGAACACTATGGGTGGGATAGAGTAGTGCAATTGTCCGCGGGGGTGGGTGTCCCCCGTCAAGGTTTCCATGGTCATGGTGGACACCTCAACAGGCACAGGCAAGGAGGCATCGGGCGGGGGCTTAGTTGGTTGGTTGTCACCGGGATGCAGAGCTAGAGTTCAGTAGGGTGACAGCCGCAGGGAAGAAGCTTCCTCTGAACCTGCTGGTTCGGGTGCAGAGAGACCTGTAATGCCTCCCAGAGGGGAGTGGGGTGAACAGTCTGTGGTTGAGGTGAGAACAGTCTTTGATGATGCTGCGCGCCTTACGCAAGCATCACTTGCCCTGGATGGCCTTGATGGAGGGGAGTGAGGAACCGGTGATGCGTTGGCCAGTTTTCACCACCCTCTGCAGTTTTTTTCGGTCGTATTCTGGTGTAACCTCCATGTTTCAATCTGTAGTGTTTGAGCAACTGACCTCTGACTTCACATCCAAACAAGCACAACTTACATGTCCAGTTCATTGCTCTGCATTTTCAGTTTTCCAACTGCAAAAAAGAAAAAGAGGGCAAAATTATTATCAATATGCATCTATTGGCCATGTTTAACTAAAACAGCTGATTAAGTTTATCACATTAAATGTTAATTTAAATTATTTCTCTTTTAAATGTAATTAATACTGTTAAGCTAAAAATATTATGATTTGGCAACTGAATTTTCTCTATTGCTTCAGGCCTAGTACATTTATCACAATAGAATTTAAAAATGCCAATCATACGTTGGAATTATATGACGCCATTTTGCACCTCAATAACGGCACATTCATTTAAATTCCACACACTGCAACCTAAGTCCTCTTGCTAAATCACAACGAAAGATTTTAGATAAAAGACCATGGCTTTCTCAGTCAGTAAGGTTATGAGTCCAATTGTCCTAATTGTTTTATCAATACAGTAGGAATATTGACGTAAACCATACACAGTTTAATCTTTACACGTTTTGAATCAACTTAGCATGCTAGCAAGCGTTGGAACTAAACTTCATTAAGAGCTCATGAAGACAACTGCTATTGGCAAATTTATACAGCCTAGTTCTAGACCCCAGGCGCCACCACTTCCTCATAACTTCGATAACAAAAAATATCAAAGGGCTTGAATACCTAGAATATTTGTTTTCTGCTCTGCATGGTCTGAGGCAATGTTAACTCGCATAGCTGCAACTGTTAGCAGCTAGCTGCTAGCGCATATATCGGCCACTTAGCAAGTTGAACTTAACATTACCCCAGCTGTTAATGAAACCGAATGTACACAAATTTTGCACAAATGCTGTTAGTTCAACCTATACTGTAAACATTTGACACATTAATACATACTGTAAACTTACCGGACAGAGCAAGTCACTGGTGAAGCTGCGTTACACTCCCATCCCAAAAGTCAGCCACACCGTAACACTGCCGACCGTTGGCTGTGGAATCCAGAATGCTCCTCTGCTGACTGTGCGCGTGTGCACTGCGTGAGTCCAGTTTACTCAGGTCTGAGTTGTGAAGCTTACTCGTGTATCTCAAGTTTTAGACCCCATTGATGCAAGTTCGGCACATTACTAATGTTACTCTAGTAAGAACACTAGGTCAGCCTATAGTAAGTAAAGTATACTTGTGTTACTGCAGTAAGATGTAATGTTATTTTTTACAGTGTAGTTAAAAATTAAAAAGCAAAAAATAGGTGCACGAAATTGGTGTAGGTGTAGGATCATTCTGACAACCTCTGAATGCCAAGTTTCATGGAATTCCATTAATGGGGGACCATACAATGAATTAATATATGTGTAGTGACTACACTACGCATGCACATACACACGCACTCATGAACACACGCAAACACACACATAAAGATACATGCACACACATGCAGGTACACACACATAAACACACATAAACGCACACACACACAAGCACAGACACACACACACACAGGTAAGCACACACTCTCACACACACGCATGCACAAACACACATTTTGTGCGCGTTTTCAGCGGTTACTCCCAAAGTGACCAGGGTAAGCCAATAATCTCGTTTTGTAGTATACCCCTCTGCTTCTTAAGAACACAAACATGTTAACTTGAGCAAAAATACCTGTTTCTTAAGGACAGAAACATATTGCCATTCCAACTTCCAAGGCAACCCACCCTGTATGGGGCCAGTGTCTTAGACTTTGTAGGCAAGACTGAAGAGAGCACAAAGTGAACAAAAACCTGTTTTTATTCATTAATGCCTTAATTAATGCTTAAGAAATCACACATGTAATCACTTTTAGTGCAATTTATTTGAAAAGGATCATTAGACATGGTGTATCAATGATAACTAAAATAAATCTTCCAGACTTTTAGGTCAACAGCTGAAACATAACGGGAGATTCTACACAAACTACATATTTTGGCAAACAAACTTTCAGGGTCAGCGAGCATCATGGCTAAGGCTCTGTTCTGATCTTGGAGCTCAGGAGCAGGGAGGCACAGCAGAGGGAGAGTCTGCCACCTACTGGCTGGAGGCAGCAAAAGCAGCTTGGAAAACAGAGAGGGAGGAAAAAAGACTGAGAGAAGGGAGTGATAGAGAGAATGAAAGAGGAAAAGGAGAGAGAACAAGAGATGGGAGATGATTGCGAAAGGTGGCGAGAAGAGGAAAACAGTGGTTGAAGAAGTGCAGAGAGCTGGTGAGAAGACTGGGAGTTTGATAGAGGGAAGAGGGATTAGAGTGTAGAGGAGGGAGTAGAGGGGGATGAAGAGGAGGAGTGTGAGTAGTGTGTGATGAGCCTCTCTGCCTCTCTCCAGCCAGTCTGCAGAGCTCCATGGACGGTGGAGAAGAAAGAGTTGTGAGTGGCCTCACCAGCAAACAACACCTGCAGGGGCTACTTGCACACACACACACACACACACACACACACAAACATAAATTATTAATATGTTGATTGAAGAGTGAGTGAGTGAGGTGTTTGCGTGTGCCTCTCTACCCTAGAGTAGTGGTTCTCAACCAGTGTTCCAAAGTGTAAGATATGTTGCAATTGCCAGATTAAGCAACATTTTCAGATGCCTCCTCTAGCATAAGTAGGTGCCTTGGTGTTTTAATTTGAACTTTGGTGTGCCTTTGTCCCAGAAAGGTTGAGAACCTCTGCCCTAGAGGGTGTCTACCAGGTGTTATATGTCTCGAGCGGAGCAGCCAGAGGTCAGGTAAGAGTGGAAGCTACAGGTGAAGTGTCTGTGTGTGTGTGTGTGTGAGCATGTGTGCATCTGTGTGGATGTTTCCTTACCCTGGTGTGTGTGTGTGTATCTCCTTACCCTGGAGTGTGTGTGTTCTGTGTGTCTCTTTACCCTGGTGTGTGTTGTATCTCTGACTTAAATTTTAAATCATTTTTTAGGTTGGGCGCTAGGCAGTGGAGGACTTTTTTGTGTTTTAGAGAAGTTCAGTTAGAATGATTAAATCTCTCACAACAAGCAAACAAAATATACAAACAAATACAAAGTTATTCAGCAGTTCATAACGAGCGCCACGCACATCAAACAACAGCAGATCATAACGTGAGCAATACGTATAAGTTCTAACGCCAGAGGAGCAGTTCAGCAAAACGGTAGCCTATTCGATGCAACAGAAAAGATCAGAACACAGTTTGTTCAGTCAATACGATGTTGCATCAAATAGTAGGCTTACTTACAAAAGAGATCGCCTATGGTAGGCTGGTGTGGATGAGAGAGAACGTGTGTGTATGCGAGAGCGAGCATGTGTGTGTGAGTGTGTGTGTGTGTGTGTGTATAGAGACCTGGACATGTGTGTGTGACCCAGGAGGAGCACAGCCGTGGGAGCAAATGACAGGGGCAGGCGAAGGAGTTTGAGACCAGGTAGGAAAGCGGAGGGTTTTGGGAATGTTTGGAGGTAGTCAAGGCTAGCCAGACAAGATGTTTGCACTATTCCTTATCGGTACCTGGACAATACACGTCCGATCCACGTCCTAGTTCCAAATATGATCCAGAGTTCCAATCGCGAAACAAGGTATCCGTACGGTCATAGTAAAATCCTTCATCAGAAGCATCCGAAACTCACTCTGTAACTAAATTGGGACCTCATCCACACGCAATGTTCACTGTTCACAAATAAGTAGCTCTCTGTTGATTCAGGGCTCATTTCCTGTTTTGTTGAAAGTGGGACCTCTCCAACTTGAGCTTGGCCACTTTCGATCAGTCAGGCAATTAAGAGCATGAATGAACTGGCAAAGTAATTTAAAATATATATATGAATGTGGTGTGAGCATGTCTGTGAATGTAATTGTGATTCTTTAGTTAAATTGTTTTAATATTGACTTTGGTAGACACTGACAGAACAGTGGTAAAACGAGCTTGAGTATGGTAAAACGAGCTTATGGACCCAGTGTGTGTGTGTGTTTGTGTGTTTGTGTGTCACCTTACCCTGGAATGTGTGTGATCTGTATGTCTCCTTACCCTGGTGTATGTGTGTGTGCGTCTCGCAAAAGGCTTGAGTACTGTAAAGGTTAGGTAAAAAAGAGGTTACGGACCCAAT
This sequence comes from Alosa pseudoharengus, assembly GCF_046254945.1. Lineage (NCBI taxonomy): Eukaryota > Metazoa > Chordata > Actinopteri > Clupeiformes > Clupeidae > Alosa > Alosa pseudoharengus. The sequence continues at coordinate 16,509,670 of NW_027468576.1, read as the reverse complement.
GTATGTGTGTTTGGGTTTCGGTGTCTCCTTAGCGTGGAGTGTGTGTGTGTTCTGTGGTTCTGCCAGGTGTATGTCTCAGCCGGTAGCCAGGTAAGAGTAGGAGTCACAGGTGAAGTGTCTGTGTCTGTGTGTGTGTGTGTGTGTGTGTGTGTGTGTGTGTGTGTGTGTGTATGTGTCCTTACCCTGGAGTGTGTGTGTTCTGTAGGCAGTGGTTCTGCCAGGTGTTGAAAGTCTCGAGCGGAGCAGCTGGTAGTCGGGTAAGAGTAGGAGCCACAGGTGAATTCGTCTTGGAACCACTGAGAGCACACCATCCTACTGGGACTCACCGTAGGGATGCCTAATACACACATTTGAATTCTTTATTTGGATTGACAAGTAGGATAAGTATCACGACCAGATTCAAATTAAGCTTAAATGGAGTGTCCTACAGTAGCAGAAGTATTCATCCATAATGTGCAAAATCAGGGGTAAAGGGGCACCTGCATTTCCAGATGAAGACACACACACATGCAGGTGAACACGTTTCGTAGGTTTTAGACAAACTATTCCCTGAGTATCCGCTTGGTGCCAAATGGGCGCATTAAAGATACCAATGTACCCACTGAAGACTAAACAGTCAGTGTGTGCACGTGTGAGTGTGTGTTACCTGTAAACCTGCGCAGAACTTGTGTGACCGTGTTCAGAACTTCTGTCTCAGAGAGTGATTCCATATGTTCAGATTCATGACCAGCGATCCAGCCACACAGAACATGTCCATACCTGTAAAACACACACACATATACAGACACATACAGTGGGGTAATGTTGTCTGTGCATGTGTACCTCTCCATAGGCTTAGGGGAGCTTGCAAACCCACTGTGTCTGTGTACATTGGACAGTGTGTGTGTGTGTGTGTGAGTGTGTGTGCGCGCGTGTGTGTGTGTACCTCTCCGTAGGCTTGAGCACGGTAAAGCCAAAGAGCTTGCAAACCCAATGTGTGTATACATTGGACACAGTGTGTGTGTGTGTGTGTACCTCTTTGTTGGCTTGAGCACGGTACAGCCAAAGAGCTTGCAGACTAAATGTGTGTGTATGTTGGGCGGCACCGTATGTAGACGCGTGTGTGTGTGTGCGCGCGCACCTCTCGGTAGGCTTGAGCACGGTGAAGCCGAAGAGCTTGCGGACCCAGTGTGTGTGTACGCTGGGCACCGTGTCCACCAGGTGCGCTTCGTCCTCCCACAGCAGGTGGATGGCCTCGGTCTCCGGCTCCCAGAAGGGCTCCTGGAACTCCAAGTAGATCTTGTTGATGGTGCCGAAGCCCATCCTCTGGACTGAGTCCAGCTTGTGCAGTGGTAGCGGGGGCCTCAGCAGAGTGTCATGGTGCTTCTTCAAGTAACCTACACAGAGGGGAAAGAATAACTAATTAAATAATTATAATAATTATAATCAAGAGAGTAGCATAGTGCTTCTTCAACATAAAAAAATGTGTGTGTGTGTGTGTGTGTGTGTATGTCTGTGGGTGTGTGTGTGTGTGTGTGTGTGTGTGTGTGTGTGTGTGTGTGTGTGTGTGTGTGTGTGTGTGTGCTCACTTGGGGAAGGTGCAGTCGAGTCCAGGCAGTATCCGGTAGAGTCCAAATGCTGCCAGCCCCAGCTCGTCCATGCTGTGTGCTCCAGTCATACAGCACTCCGCCTTCAGTAGGTTGGTGGCCAGCGCCATCCTCAGGTCTCGTGTGCCCGCTTCCTCCCCACGCCACTCTTCCTCTCCCAGACGCAGCAGCTCTGCCCTCAAGTACTCCCCCACGCTGGCCACAGGCTCGCCTCCCTGGCTGAAGCCCTGGCTTTGTTCCAGCACCTGGAAGAAAAGCTCCAAGGCAGGCACCAGACGCTCCATCGACACAGTCCCCCGCGAGCTGCGCAGGAAGCTGGGCACCATGGGAAAATTGCCACCAATGTCCATCGCCTGGCTCTCCTCAGTCATGGACTCCGGGTCCAGCAGGTTGTACTGGCAGGCCAGCCGGAACACGGGGTTCTCCTGAGACGGGCCGTGGATCCAGTTGGCGCCGATCTCCACAATGCTGCTACCTAGACACAGACAAAGCCTGATAGCATGATACAGGACCACCCGTCACCATAACACACACAACACAATATCGGAACACCAGTTACAGACATGACACAATACTGGGATGCTGTCGCTATATAATTTTGCTTGGGGTCAAGCTATGGCATAACTCTGTCAACACCGGTCCTGATACTGACCATCTGCCCAGCGAATTTGAAATGAAAAAGACCCCACCCCATCTTCAGCAATAACCTGGTCAGGTACCAGAAATAGTCTTGCTACTACAGTACAGTCATAACTGTTTTTCACTGGTTATCTAGAGGTAGGGGAAGGATCTTAGGCTAGATCTCTATCTGTCCTGATGGAGAGAGAGCCCATTTATTACTCATTGGTTGAAACTTGCCAGATGTGTCATAGTAAGTCAATAAACCAGATGCCGATAAAGATGGGATGCAAAGTTGCTGTCTGAAGGTCACCCTTAACGTAACTAACTTGTCCTCAAATGACACCAAGGCTGTTAGTTCTGCCAAGCTGCTATTTTCATTGACAGCTGACTAAGGGCGCACTCACACTGGGCACTGTTCACTTGAGGAGGTGGACTCGGGCATGGTACGGTTGGGCTTATGATCGCGCCTATGCAAAGATTCTGTGGTCCCCAAACTTTTTCTTCACAATATAAAAGTAACAATTTTAAAAAGAAATTAAACAGGACTATAGATGACATATGAGATAACTGGCTCATTTGTTTTGGCCGTGGGTAAGGAGAAGTTACCCTTCCTGGGGCGCAAGCTAAGGTAAGCTAACTGGCTCATTTGTTTTGGTGGTGGGTAAGGAGAAGTTACCCTTCCTGGGGCGCAAGCTAAGGTAAGCTAACTGGCTCATTTGTTTTGTGTTTGTGATGGACTGTGCCTAGGTTGATGGTACTTGGCTAAGGTTCTTTATGGTTTATGGTTCAGTCCACATCAACGGGACGGACCGACCTAGCCAACTTAGACCATGCCTAGGTTGGTTAAGGGTATTTGGATGCTTGTTGTGGTAATATGGGGCAGCATGGGGCGTAAGCTAACTGCTAACTGCTGGCTAATTTGTTTTGTGTTTGGGGATGGGGCCTAAGATAATGGGCTAAGCTAACTGGCTAATTTGTTTTGTGTTTGTGATGGGCTGTGCCTAGGGTGATGGTACTTGGCTAAGGTTCTTTATGGTTTATGGTTCAGTCCACATCAACGGGACGGACCGACCTAGCCAACTTAGACCATGCCTGGGCTGGTTAAGAGTATTTTGGGTATTGGATATTTCAATGTGGTAATATGGTGGCAGCATGGAGGGGAGTGTCTCCAGGACGCTGGTTTCACTGTTAAGCCTTCATGAGGTGTCGTGGGCCTAACTTAACGAAACATCGGTGAATGAGGGTGCCCACTTGATAACCCCAATGACATGCCGCATACTATATAGGCTACTGCTGTTGGATAGGCCATTTGCATTGTGCTTGTGACCATTTGTTGGCGGATTTGTGGGTAGTGTGCTTTTTAAAGTTAAACTTGAGCAGGGGCTTCTGAATGTGTTTTTACCTTGGATTTTGGCACAAGGGATTTTAACATCTAATCCTGTGTATTAATGTAATTGAAATACATTGATTATAAAAAGCTAATGATCCTATTATAATTTATTGAGTGAGTGGTTTCATCCAAAGTGACAGGGACTCATAACGTTGGGTATCAAACCTGAGGACACTTTCCTAGGTGGCACCACTCTTGCTGTTCCACCACAGCTTTAATGTCTACATTTTATATTTAATTTGATAACCAAGAAAGTCTATATAAATGCTGAATTGAAGTTACATTTTAGAGCTAGAACACCATAATCGTGGATTGTCAACAGTATCGTCGGATTACTAAAAGCCTAATGATCCTTTGATAATACAATTAAAAACATTACAGTATGTTTAATGTCTGCACTACATTTATTTGATATTAAACTTAGATATAGGTGTAGAATTGAAGCAGAATTTTGAAGTAGGCCTATGATTGATTAATGATTGAAATTTCTGCCTTTGTCCCAAAACTGAAACCATGATGCTTATGATATGAGCACTTACAGTATAAGTTCATGTTATTATCATTCTCTATAAGTTAGCTTCTTTGCTCCTCTTTAAATTCAAGATGTTCATCTCAACTTAAAAGTTTAAATGTTAAAATGCTTAAATGTTAATAGCTTAAATTTTATTCTATTGCTGTAGTGTATCTCAAATCTAAAAATGCTTAAATGATAATAGCCTAAAAGTCGCTTTGGAAAAATGCATCCGCCAAATGAATACGTGTAAATGTCAACTGAGCTTACAGTATATGGAGATGTCCACATTGTTGTTATTTTGTTTTATCTGTTATATCCCACATTTCCATTTGCATGTATTAATCTTTTATCCGGACCAATTTAAGCAAATATCCTATAGTGAATACAGAAAATCCAACCAAAATATGATTGTATTATTTTTATTGAAGGTTTTGAATGTGATAATTAATAATAAAGAGTGATAATGATTGTGATTTAGATTTAATGTGATAAAAGGGATATTTTGTAGCACAGTAGAAGTCTACAAGACTCCAGCAGCAGCAGCAGCCTTATCAGGCAGGCTAATCATGACTGTGCTTCCTCTGCTTGCGGTCTTCTATTGCAGGTCTCCTCCTCGGTCTCTCCTGTCCACTGCAGGTCTTCTCCTCGGGCCAACCCAGTACCAGTATCCATCTCTACCATACCAGCCATGCTCAGCCTGGCTCTCCTGCTCCCAGGCCCTGTTCCACCAAGCTCTGGTTCCTCTCTCCATCCTTCCGTTCCAATCTGTGTTATCTCTCTCTCTCAATCGGTTCCTTCCCATGTCCTGGGGCTGTTTGTTCCCGTGCCTCTGTGCTGGGTTGGTCACCTCCTGCCTCTGTCCTCTCTCAGTTGATGCTTTTCTTTGCCTCTCCACCCTCTCTCCCTTCTTGTCCTCTCGGACAGGCTGATGGCTGGATTGTTTTCTGTGTCCACTTGGCCCAAACCTCTGTCCCCTCCACTGCCTGTCCACAGCAGCGGGTCTCCATTGGTCTTTCCCCAGCACGTTGTTTCCTGCTCGGTCGCCCTGCCTCTCGGGCTCCTTCCTTTTCTCGTTGTCTACGTCTTGACCGCCTGGGTGGTCACTCTCCCTGGTCTCTTTAGCTTTCGCTCCTCTCTTGGCTCCCCTGCCTCGCTTTCCTCTCCTCGTCTTGCGTTTGTGTTTGTGTTCGGCTGGTAAAACACTCTCCTCATCTATATATTATGTACATTGAAAGGAGTGGAGATTCAGGGTTGAAAACAGTAATGTTTTGCATGTCATGGAAACTGCTTATCTGCTATTAAGACTGCTGTGTACCTTCCTGTGCTTCTTTGTCCTCCATCTTGTCTTTGGCGGCAGCTTCTCCTACACTCAGGTGCCCAGCTTGAGCCAGTGGCAGACCTACAAGCAAATGAATACGCGTAAAGAATCTTAACTGACATGTATCTATCCTCCTTTCAGTTTGCAACCAGATCAGCACACTAGTGGCAGTGACATCAGCTCTTTTTTTCACCCTCAAGAAGTTCCATGTCCAGCTTGATGTTATGTGCTGCTTCACCTCCATCCAAGTGCATAGCCTCAGTTTTCTCCTTTTCCTCCTTTCTAACCACGTCCAGTTCTTTGATCAGATCTGATGCAGACATGGAAGGCATTAGGGAATTAGCTTATAGGGAATGTTGGGATATTCGCTTATAGGAAAAGCTGGGATATCCATTTTGTCCTTATACTTACTCAGGTCAGTGTCCACCATATCCAGAATACCCTTAGGCTCTATGTGGGCCATCTCAGTGGCACCTTTGTCCTGCTCTGCTGACAGAAGTAAGAAGTAAAATGCATGTAACGTTGATTAAAATCAAAGTTAGACAGCATGTGTTTAAATGTTGATCTGTTTGCTATTCCACTCAGACTTACTCAGAGCAGAGTCTACGTTGTCCAAGAGATCAGTACGCACAGCCTTCACCACAGACGTGCCCTCCTTCTCTTCTCCTTTCAGTGTTGTGGTCAAATCTAAAGCATCAGTGAGCAAGATACATCAGTACCAATCCTGGGAGAATTGAACCAAATTCTGGGATGTCTGCTCTTTGTCGTATAGCAGGGGGCGGTGGTAGTGTAGTGGTTAAGGAGCTGGGCTAGTGTGCAGTAGCCTGAAAGTTGTCGGTTCAATTCCCGGCTTCCACCATTGTGCCCTTGAGCAAGGCACTTAACCCCAAGTTGCTCCAGGGACAATGTGATCCCTTGTAATATAGCTGACATATGTGAGTCACTTTGGTCAAGAAGTGTCTGCTAAATGTAATGTAATGTAATGTATAGGCTACTCACTCAGTTTAGAGTCCACGTCTTCAAGAATGTTGTTCAGGACAGTCTTTATTTCGGATATCACGTCCTGCTTTTCTTCTTTTAGCTCTGTTGTCAAATACAAAGCAATCATATTAAAGTTACCTAATCATTAGAAGTATTGGAGGATTAATCATCCAGGGATTTCCGTGTTAATAGTTAACTCACTCAAAGCAGAGGCTACGCCATCCAGGAGGTCATTAAGAACAGAAATCGCTTCAGCTGTTCCCTCCTCTCTTGCTCTTTGTTGCTCTGTTTTCAAATATACAAAAATAAAAAAAAAAAACACTCAGAAGTCCATTACTATCAGAACTAGGCAATATACCTCAATCCTGGAAAGTTCATCAGTAGCCCTACTACACTCACTTGAGACACAATGAACTTTGGCTAAAACATCAGAGAGGACGGCCTCCACCTCACGGTCCCTCTCTGCTTTCTGCTCAGCTTCCAGATCTGAAAAAGGAAATTATAAAACATGGGTTATTGCAAATATTGCTGGAAATCTTGTGGAAGTATTGAGTAGTTCTGTAGTTCCTTGAACTTACTCATAGCATTATCCACCCCATCTGGAATGTCATTTAACACGGCAGAGACTTCAGTGGCATCCTCCACATTCCTGTGGTTCTTGGTAGTAGCTTGATCTAGTTCATTAAACCAATTAAAATCAATCAATGCCAAGACCTTCGTTAACTGCACAGTAGTTCATTACTAGAGAGTAGTGTACATAAATGCTGGAATCTTCATTCTGTACTATACTCACTTGAGATGGAGTCAACCTTGGCTACCATATCAGAATGGACGGCCACTACTTCACTGTCCTTCTCTCCCTGCTGCTCTCCTGTCAGAGCTGAAATAGGGAATAAAAACAAGTCAAATCAGTCCAGCCCAGCAACTGGAGAACTGGAATGGTGGCGTCTATCTATACAGTAGTGAACAAAGGTTCATTAAAATCAATACCAAGCACTTTGATCAAAAGCTGGAGAATATGTTTGGTAAGTTATAGACTACTCACTCATAGTAGAGTCAACCTTGTCCAACAGGTCATCCAGGACAGCCACTACATCCTGGTCAATGTCCTTTTCCTCTGGATTGGTCACCCCAGCTGCTTTAACTAGCCCTACAGCAAGTCATTTGCAGATAAGTTAGCTCAACTTCACCCTCAAGTGTTTAGATTTGCATTTGGAAGGATCTGTGCTGTGTCACTGTACTCACTCAGAACACATCCGGCCTCGCTCAGGATACCATTGACCTCGTCCACCCTGTCAGTCATGTCACCCAGTAGGTCGATAAGCAGGGCAACTTTCTCCTTTTGACCCTTCTCCTTCATTGGACCATTTGCAGCGGAGTCTCCATCCTGCTGCTCAGCGTTGTCCAGACCAGCTGCCCTTCCTCCATCTGCAGGCTCCTCCGCTCCTTTCTCTGCCTCTGGGTCCACCCTCTCCGGGGCCCCATTCAGAGCCTCAGTGGCCTCATCCTTGCTGCCCGCCTCGCCTCCGTTCCCGGCTCTCTCCAGCTCCGTTCTCTTCAGTTCCCTCAGGAGAACCTTTCTCAGCTCCCTCTTGAGTTTCTTCTCATTCTTACGGTCCTCATCGGGCTGAATGCCCAAAGCCTCCAGTTCTCTCTTCAAGTCCTCAAGTTTGTACTTCTTGAGTTCCTTCCTAATCTCCTGGGTGCTTCTCACTCCGCTCTCCACCACCCCTCCATGAACTCCATCCACTGGGACTGCAGTGCAGCAGTTAAGGAAGCGTAAAAATCCCATTCACTCACCAAAAAGGTGTCCAGCTATATAAAAATATATATAGATGTAACTATTTTCCAAGCTATATAAACGCTATTTAAATAAATCTGAACTTGAATTTGAGCAAACCAACTATCCTCTGCAGTGTCTCAGCAAAGAGTGAGGAAGAATTTAGATGTACCTTCAGGTATGTTCTATGTTCCATCATGATGTGGTTTGGTTACTTTTATGACATAAACAGAACCTTTGTTATGTAATGGCTAGTTACGGTTACTAGGTTAATTCTGCAGTAAATGGAATGTTGGCAATGCACTAGGCAATATTTATGTATTTGTCTGGAATAAAATGCTAATATAACTAGACTGCATTTCCGGCGGGAACTGCGAAAGTGTGCTTGCCCTGGTCCGGTCACCAACGTGAGCAGACAGTGGCATACGCTATGCTGAACATGGCTTGATCCAGGCATTGTAACAGTGCCTTTCAGTGTTGGAGCAGTGGCAATATCTCAAAAGCTCTAGGAGAGGGCTATTCAACTATTGGCTTGCGGGTTGAATGCGGTTCGTTGGATTTTACCTTTGGCCTGCCTTCGAATTTAGCTTCTATGACTGAGATCAAATCAATAAAATAAAATGACAGCAGTGATTGGCTGCAAAAATAAATAATGTCACTCGTCTTGCGCCTCTCAAACTGGGCTATCAGGTAACCTACAGAGGAATTGAAATTATGAAATATGACCAAGGCATTAAAAAGCTGCTTGTTTGTCAGGATACTTTTTCACTGATTTATTTAAAAAAATATGAGCTATGAGTGTGAATGTTATATATTCCACCCGACAAATTATGTTTTACTGGTTTATTTGACAAATAATCTATATGGATTTGCTCTATAAAGACCTTATGTCTGTTTGGGATTGTTTTGTGAGCCTGGCCCGCCGGACATTTAAAAAAGAAAACAAATGTCTTATCGTCACCTGTCTTTCCCTTTATCAATGCATGCTACACAGACAACAATGGCTTCGCATGAGACAATTAGGAAATATGAAAGCGGAGCTCGAAAAAAGAGAGAGCGGCAGCCAGACGTTCTCAGTAAGGCGCGCCAAAACCACGGCCGTACCCAAGTACGCACTGTGCGTATCATCAGGCTACTCGAGAGAGAATTGCCCCTGTGTGTGTGTGTGTTCACACCAAATAGGCCTAGGCTACCATAACTTCCCAACTCTGCACAGTATTCCATTAACTGCATGACAGTAGGCTATTTACAATTTTCTGTAAAGTAAGTTTGTAAACACGTTATCAAAATCAACTTAATGCAGAACTATGCACGCGCGCACCTTTTGTTTGAGCAGGAGAGCCTACATACGCATGCTACAGAAGTTGTCGGCTAGCTTGTTGTTTTCTATTACTATCTATGCTGGTTATCAGCACACAATGTTATAAGCTAATTCATTAACTCGAGACTCATCATGGATATAACACTTTTTTTAAACAACAAAAACAGAAAGGATGGAGACAGCAAAGCGAGAGGAGATATTTCAAATGGGCGCCTTGTCCACTTTTTTCAAAACGAGGATCAAAATAGTGATAAGTCCACGTCCACCCCTGTCCCTGACAACGTTACCGTTATCGGCTCCAACACCCCCCTTGTTTGTATTTGATGTGGCTGGGCTGTGTGTGTGAGCTAGACTGCGTGTTTTAATGTATTTGACGTCGTGGCTGGCTAGGGCTGTGTGTTAACAATGTATCATGATGTGGCTGTGTGCGTATGCGCCTAGGCTACAATGTTTCATGAGTTCAGAGTTCAGGAGTTTTAGGCTGACCTGGGTACCACTGGCAGTTTTTTTCAAGCCTTAGTTTAAGTAATTCATTAATGGTAATAATATAATATTTCATGGTTGATTTTTTTGTGCATTGCCCCATGTTTGTAGGCTACTTGTTTTTTGTATGTTGGTACAATTGTATGTTGGTTAACAGTTCCACAATATAAATGTAAATTTCATGTCGGGGAGGCCTCTGCCCCGGGCCCCAGATGACCTTAACCTCGCCCTGATCTCAGAATAAAGGAATACTTCATATTACTCTAAACCACCGTCTGTAAATCAACTGTATACTACTGTCAGCATTGCACTATATTTCTTGACCTGTTTCTGTATATTTCATCACCTTTCTATACTTTGCCTCACATTGCAACACAGCTCAGACCGCTGGTTGTTATGAAGGCCAATCGTTCTAAATGGATGGTTGCTATGGTCAAAGGCAGTTCTATCTCTGCCGTTGTCAAGCGGGCATATCGTAGAATTCTGATTAACCTTAGCTCTATCTTATTTGAAACATCTCTATTTTACTTAGCCCACTTCCATACAGTGGGTCCCATTAAGAAGTGGCCACTTCATTCGCGCTTACCGTGATTCACACAGCAGCATTATTAAATTAATCTGTCACCATATGTCTATGCCTACGTTTGCAAAGAAAATTGATTAACATGAAAAGTTACATTTAATGTACATGTTGACAATGAGTAGGCTAGTTTTGGTTGTTGGTGGTGTTATTGCATCCCTTATGCCTACAATGCAACATCGCGTTAGGAGTTAGGAGTCCCCGCCACTTCTTTTAAGCTGTCACAGACTTAGGTGCTACTTTTAGTGCTAAAGTGCTAAATAGCAGTCCTAAAGTTACAAGTGACGAAGTTACGAGTGCAAGCATCTCATATCAAATGACCATGGCATTACGCTAAACAACATACATCCCAATTAGCAACATACATCTCCTCCCTATAGCTAGCCACACAAGAAATGAATGATACTAAATCTCTGCTTAGCATGCTTCTCCGCTTAGCATTCTAATAACAGAAGTAAAGGGGCACATTTATGTTGACGACTACATGACTCATTATGTCTGTAACTCTATAAAACACTTACTTTCATCAGAGACAGTTGATAAGTATATTAAGGATCTTTGCTTTCATAAAGGACGCACACCATCCAGAGGCGCAGCTTGTCAATAGGCAAACCAAGCAACTGCTTGGAGCCCCGAGCCGCTAGGGGGCCCCCGACCTGGTCTCAGTGCGTTTGCCGGTGGGTCAAGCGAGAATTTCGTCCATAGTGATTGAATGATGGATTTTGCGTGCTCCTACCCTATTGTACAAACAGTACGTGCATATGTAGGCCCTATGCTATGGCCTTATGAACAGCGGATCTGTGTTCAAAAAAGTTCAAAGAATCCGCACATATTTAGGCAACTGTGGTAAACGTCAATCGAGGGTGCAGTGATGACGGATCATCGGATTTTGGCATTTAGCCTACTCAATGAAGTTATAGTAGGCTAATGTTAATTGGCAGAAAGATTGAACATGGTTTGCTAAATCTATACGACAGTAGGCCTACACTTCAGCTAGCTAGCGGCAGTTACAACTAGTCAAGCAAGGAGCCGATTGACAAAGTGCGTCAAAAACACACACCCTTTCTTCTTTGTTACATTGCTCCGGAACTGTTCATTGCAGCGAGATAAATGTGCATTGCGTGACAGAGCAGAAGTGGGGCTTTCCAACAAGACTACGCACTTGTCTGTACGACCAAGTATGAAAAGAAAATCATGAAATTAAATCAAATAGCATCATATTTACAGTCTATACTTCTCTTCTACGTTCACCTGCTCACCCTACTCTCGTTTGAATTACTCGCAAACCCGTGATCGCATAGATATGGCAAGCATATCAGATGAAAGAGGAGACACAGGGCTATCCATTGGTACCATCCTCGATCCTTGGTGTCGATCCTTTTGGCTTATAAAAACAGACGAAGTGACTGCAAAATAATAACGTCATGTACACAAACCAACGCTGCACACCCATTAGGCTACTCTCGTTTGAATAACTCGCGGACCCGTGATCGGATAGATATGCCACGCACGTCAGATGAAAGAGGAGACACAGAGCTATCATTTGATATCAAGTAGGCCTACATCCTTCTGGGTTATAAAACAGACGAAGTTACAGCAAAATAATAACTTCATATAGCTGGACTTACCCCACGTTTACGATTTTTTGTCTGTTTTTGTGGCAAAGCATGTTTATAATACAACGCTTTCGTGTGTTTCTCTATGGCAAAGCATGTTCATAATCCGGTTTTGAGATCCTAGCAAATTCCTGCATGGCATCCAATTCAAGGCTCACATTGCATCCCAATTTGTTCAACAAAGAAACCCCTTTTTTGCCTCTACTTTGTTCATGGCAATGCAGTAAAAATATGTTGTAGAGAATCATTATGAGTGCATACACCATGCACTTAAAAAATATTTTAGAGATACATGTCAAAATATAAGAATTTTTATAATACGCTTTTTGTATTTTTATTATTTAACATAATAACCTAATGGTGATATAACATAATGGTGATAACACTTGTCGGTAGGGCCCCCTTGGAATTTTTGCTTGGGGCCCCCACAGACTCTAGAATCGCCTCTGACACCATCCAGCACATATACACATGGAAACCGATATTTTAGGTACTTGGCCACGAACTCAAAACGTGTCTCTCTGAAGCTCTGTTCTAGGTCTCTGAAGGCTGCGTTGCTAGGCAACATCAAATAAACGTCTTTTCAAGTTATTAAAAGTGTACGTGTGATTACGAATGGATGTGTGTGGTTTGCAATTAGAATAAACAAGAAATAACATTTCCAATAATTTCACATTATAAATTACATAATATTTGCACCTTCCTTACTTGTGAAGCTCACACCATATTTAGTGAAATGTAGTAACGTTGCCACCTAGCGTTCAGATGTAGCAGCTAGGCTATTTAACATTAACGTGACATTTCCTGCTTATTCTTTCGTCAACTCCATGCTTTTAGGAAAACAATCTTTTTATCATAGTTCCCTCTTCAATGAGCGATTACCAGCTCTTTTTTGTAACAGAGATAGCTGTTTATTGTCCCTAGGTAGGTAGGTTTACAGAAACACCTATTCATATTAGTATGGAGTGCTGCCGACCACTGTTCATTAACTTACATGGCCCAGAATGCCTTGCATGTCTTTACAACAAAACAACACAGTACAATCTAAATGCCTGTAAACATATTCATTTGCATACTTGTAACATTTTTAATAATACTCTCCCATCATGATATTTAACAATAGTGAAAAAAATTATTTGAATACCGTCAATGTGCAAATAAATGTACTACATCAGCAATAAATAGCTAATGTTCTCCTTACCATTTTAGTCCTTAAGTCCATACTATCCCATGGCTGAGCAAAGATTTCATGATAGGGCAAGCCTGCCCAGAGACATTGTGCATACTTTGAAGGCATTGTGATAGAAGTGCAAAGGTGAGAGGTGATAGTTACCAAAAACCTGTGGGTGATATGCCAAATGCTGGAAACTTTTGGAATATGTCTTTTTTTTTTTAGCTTAAGCACCCTCACATTGGAGTCCCCAGTTCATATACAAAATTTGGTATTCCAGTGGGTGTTCCCGGCGGTAGCTATGCAAATGACTTGAAGTAAAACCGTAATGTGATTGGTTGGTGCCGTCCGTAGATTGGCTTGATTGGCCGGTGCCGCCTGTCGGTGCAGCAACAGCTGAACTTCTCAACGTGAGCTACGGGAGAAACGCGATGCAACGGACCCACAATTCAGTTCGGCAACGGATGATGTGAGCCCACGTAAAGTGAATGGGATGCGTTGCATTGCTGGAGACGCATCCCATTCACTTTAGAAATACATGTTAGAAATAAACTGGAGCCTAACGTAATGTTGCAAAACAAAACTCATCTCAAGGAACAGGCTGTAGAAATTGGATTGAGAACATCATTGCCAACTGATACATAGCCTACTTGATTCTAGAAACTGTTAGAATGTCATCAGCATTGTGGAGGTGGTGACAGCAGATTGCAGTCAGTGTTGATGTGTTTCTCTTCTCTTTTTTCTTTGTTCAGTTGTTTTCCATTTTCATGTTTATGTGTTTCTCTTCTTTTTTCTTTGTTCAGTTGTTTGCATTTGCAATTGGTCTTCACAGAATGTAACTGTAAGTGGAAAAAAGAAAGATGATTGTGCTACCACCTAGTGGCCAATTTCAAATACAGTTCTCTACTTGCACAAAATCTTAAAACTGACAATTGGACAATTGGACAAAATGAAATACTGGAATTTGTTGTAAAAAGAGTGTTTATTTTTTTCAATGAAACAAAAAGGCATTGTGTTCTTCAACACTACGGATTCACATAATTCCATTAGTAATTAGCAAAGGCCCATCCAAACATAAACAACCACAAATTGTCCTATAAAGATTTCAATCACAACAAGTCATGAGAATAAAACATAACAAACAAACAACCAAAACAAAACAGCATCAACTTTAGCCCCAGCATTTGAACACCGCTATGAAACACAGCTTCGATCTGACACAGAGGAATCAAACCACAAACAATTCCTACAGCCCTCCTGTGAGAGTGTTCAACACACACTACAAAAGTCCCAGAACTCTCTCCCCTGGTACAATTCTGGGTTGAGGCGTCAGAAGTCACTCGAGGGACAAAACCAGACACCTGACCAGCATGAGGCCAGAGGTGAGTAGCACACATTCAAAACGTACCCAGAGGAGTTTGACCTTGTGGCTGGATACACAGCTGAGATCTGGAGCTGGTGTTTGAGGGGGAAAAAGTTCTTGATAAGAAAGAAAGAAAGAAAAAATAAAATAAAACATTCAATGCTGGAAGGCTAGTAGGCCTCTGAGTGTCCCAAAAAAAAAAAAAGATCATGCTGGAATCTGGTCACAGTTGATTGCATCATATAAAATAAATACTATAAATAGTAAATCCCAGGTGATTAAGATTTCAGATTTTGCAGCACCTACAATCTGATTCTTATTACATCCCAATAATAGTGGAAGTTCTTTTTTTATTATTATTATTATTATTATTATTTATTAAGACTGAGATGTGTAGTTCCTCATACAGAAAGAGCAAAAAAAGCAACAAAAGCTTTATTGGTGTCCAGCACCAGATTTAGGTTATACCCATGCCACTACAGCAACTCTGATCTAGTGAGTGTCCTATGAGTGAAGAGTGCCAAGCAGCAGTATGATAAGTACTTCCTGTATCTTAAGAATGACACTGTTGAAATTGTGCACAGATGACCCCTTGTCCTTATATCTTTACTGCATAGTATGGTCTATGGTTATAGAATCATTTGAGCTTAAAGCAGACATGCTAGCCATTGTTTAAAAAAAAAAATACCGAAGTTACTGTTATCCAACATTACGTAATTATGCTTTCTCTTTCCCTGTTTGTATTGAGGCTGCCATCACACTTAAAATTGTCCTGGTGTAGTAATTATGATTAAATTGATATGATGAAAGCGGTCTTTAAAAGGCGAAGAGGTGTGCCCTGGAATAGTACAATAGGCGTCACAGGGCAGGAGTGTTTTGCTACGAACATACAGGACTATGTGTGCTGGTGTGAGCAAGACTATGTTTACTCAATTGATGTTAGTGTGTCAAGAGATGTTAGTGTGGTGGTTTTGTGTGTGTGTGTGTGTGTGTGTGTGTGTGTGTGTGTGTGTGTGTGTGTACTTGCGTGCATGTGTGTGTGTAGGTGTCTGACATCAGTGCTAGTGTGTGTGTACTGTAGAAGTGGCAGCTGTGGGATACCGACCAGTTTCCTTAAGGTCACTTAAGTGCACATCAGAGAGGGTGTGAAAAGAGAGGCCGAGAAAGAGACAAAGGGAGGGCAGAGAAGAGGAAGAAAGGGGTGGAAGATTCCTTCACTTGGAGGAGGAAGCAGATGCGTTGACCGAGACCGTCCGCCGGGAATTGGTCACCTGCCGCTGCTGGGCCAGAAAGGACTGGCCAGAGGGGCACAAAGAGTTGGAGCGAGCGCCCAGGCGGGACTCGATTGCCAGCTTCTGGAAGTTCAGGCTCTGTGTGTGTGTGTGTGTGTGTGTGTGTGTGTGTGTGTGTGTGAGTGAGGGAGAGAGGGAGAGAGAGAGGGAGAGAGAGAGAGAGAGAGAAAGAGGGAGA
Source organism: Alosa pseudoharengus (assembly GCF_046254945.1). Taxonomy (NCBI): domain Eukaryota; kingdom Metazoa; phylum Chordata; class Actinopteri; order Clupeiformes; family Clupeidae; genus Alosa; species Alosa pseudoharengus. The sequence continues at coordinate 16,493,476 of NW_027468576.1, read as the reverse complement.
GAGAGGTAGTGTTTACATGCCTCACTGAACAGAAATAGGTTTGATGATTATATACTAAATCAATTCTAAAATAGATTACATGTCCTTTAATCAATGTACATTAGGTATACAACTCTGACCAGAGAGAAAAACAAAATGTCAGTTCTCTGGATATTCAGAAACAGAGAATAATGATTTGAGGCTCACCTTATTGTACCATGCAGTTACGATCAGCTTCTCCTCGTACTCCCTCAGTTTGGCTTGCTCACATTCTCTCTGATGTAGACAAAGACACAACATGAAATCACTTGAAAAGAGGTGCATTCAAACTCTTTGAAAAAGGTGAATATTCAGGATGAACTTGTTTCCTTTGAACTGTTAAATTTGAACGATTATGTGTAAGACTGTTTGCAAGTGTTCCCAAACATTAGTGCACTAAAGACAAACAGCAAACGGTCAATAAACGTTTGCCTATGTTTGTGAACTTGAATGCACGTCTGGTCTCATGATCACAGCAGGCAACATGGAAGGCCAAGCCTCTCCAAGAGTGCCGGCTGGTTTTAATGAGCTCACCTCTAGAGAGCCGATTCTCTTCTCCTTCTCAGAGAGCTGGTTTTTGAGAGAATGGATCTCCGCAGAGGCTGGGTTCAGCTTCGGGTCCAGAGCGCGGATCACCTGGGGAGACAGAGAAACAATTAGCCTCTACTCTACTCCCCTCTACTCCACTCAAATGGAAAGGAGGTCAGTGAATTATAGAACCCTGCTGTGTGTGAATCTCCAGTAGAGGAGAGGTGCTTGCAAAGGGACTGATATAGACCACTGAGGAATGAGGAGTTAAATGATGGAGGTCAGAAGCATAAGAATTACTCTGAAAATGAGAAATGCATACGACTACACTGCATACAACTACAAATGTCTGTTATTGACTCATACCAAATCTTTGAAGGAAGGTGTAATTTTTTGTCTTTTGGTTTCAAAGAGACATTCTTCAATTGAAGCATGTTTTATAGGCTTCTAGGTCTGTTATCTTCAAAGTAATTTTCATGGTATTTGGTCAAGTGAAGGACAGATAAACCTAAAATACACCTCTCACAGCAAGACCTCACCAACTATATCAAAACATGAATTAACATATTGTACTAGCAAGCATGTAATAAATCATCTAAAAAATTTTCCAGCTCCTTAAAATTTTCTGAAGACTTACAAGCACAGCAGAAAATGAATTAGGAGCCCAGCATTTATGTGAGGTCTCCTGAAATCAATAGTGATTGGCTATGAGGGCCTTACGTTGCGAGCCTTCTCCAGGTACATCTTGTATCTCTCCTCCATTGCCTTCATGTCCTCATCCTTCTTCTTAAGTGCAGCCATGAGTTCCTCCAGTTTCAGAGCTGAGAGAGCAAAATAAATAAATAGAGAGAGAGAGAGAGAGGGAGGGAGAGATGAAGCAGTTTGCTCTAAGACATACACTGGCCCACTTCTCACTCACCACAACCATGAATAATGGAGGACAGTAAGCAGACTGGGCCATTTGTACTTTATTCACACCCCAATAATTGTTTAGAATAAACCTCTGTGGAAATGGTTTTCAGCCATAGGGGATGCCACATTATGTCCTTGCATTAGAAGATAAGGGCAGGGACCAGAGCTAACATGGCGAATACTGATGTTTTATCTCATCAGTGGCACTGCAGTGGACTTACAGACTCCAGCCATGCAGGTCTTACCATTCTGAGTGGCATCTGGCTGGAGGTCCTCGAGAAGCTCTTTCTTCTTCATTATTTCATCCTGGGCTTGATTCAGCTGCACCCTAAAACCAAAAAAAAAAAGCCTCCATCAGATATCAGGTGTGAAATCCAGGAAATAATAAAAAGTAAAGTAAAGCAAAGTTATGGGGACACTGAAAAAACAATTATGTATTGTGTTTACAAACTTGAGAAACTTTTTTTGCCCGTCTCCTTCAGGGGCTCCATACAAAGGAAAGTGAGTGACATTTAGCAGAGGTCAGTCCTTTAACCAAACCAAAAAGGACTCAAGAGCACTTTGAGGTCAGTTTTCGAACCAGTGACACTATCTCTGCCTGTTTACATGGACACTTTTAATCTGATTAGAAACAGAATAATGGCTCAATCAGAATAAAAATGCCTCATGCAAACACCACAACCAATCGGGTTCAGACAGATCTGACTAAATTACCAATTGGATCGAGAGGTGGTGTACTCCGTTCTGATAATCTGATCTGATCAAAATGCACCCATGTAAACAAGTACTCCGATCGATGGAGTACATTTCTTCTTTCTGTGCAGGTGTTCCCTATGTGGTAATAATGCACAGTGACATAAACATAGGAGTGTCCATGGAAAACAACGAGGAGCTTCTAAATGATTAAATGCTTGTTCCATGTAAACGCAGATTAAATGCCAATCTGTTTATTTAGCGTCCATGTAAACAGTTCGATTGAGATCTTCAAATCAGATTCATTTCAAGCTGATTGACAAAAAAAAGTCCATGTACACATGGCTTATATATTTTTACGTTTTTTTTTTTTTTTTTTAAAGTCTGTAAGCAGCTATGTACAGTATGTCTTTTTGTGTGAGAAGTCTGTAAGCAGCTATGGGCCCTGAGGTAGTGGGAAGTGAATTTGAATAAACCAATCACATGCAACCAGTGTTAAATTCTGATCTATCTATGGATCTCTGATTCTGCCCACTTCATGTGTCTGACCTCACTCTGGCCACAGTGCACATCCATTGTTGGCAAAATATGCTGTCAAACTCGCATCCTAAGTCAGAAACCTGTAAGCAGCTATGTCTTTCTGTGTGATAAGCCTAGGATTCATCAAGGTTACTCACATGTGGGCATCCAGTTTCCTCTTGAGGTGAGACTGCAAAGAGATGCCAGAGAAAGAGGCAGTTAGCAGAGTGGAAAACCACATTTCATTTCCGTAGAGAAACATCATGCCAATCACTACAGTAGCAGACCTCTCAAGCAAATGTTTTACCATATTTGACAGGATTTCTGCTACCACATAGAAAAATACATGTATGTTTGTATGGTCAATTTTTATTTCAATATGACAAGGGCATAACACAATATGTTATTTAAAGGATAGCAGCTAATCTGAATAAAACTAAAAGTTTGGATGAGAAGCTTATCTGGATGAAACTGATAAATATTACCATATTCTTAGAGAAACTCCTAAAATGCTGTGATGCTACGACTTATCTATTTCAGTGTTTCTTGTTCACAACCTTAAAATCCACATCAAAACAAATGGGAAGAAAACACAAGAATAACACTGGGCCTATAAAAAACCACAAGGTTTGAGAACTGATGCGCAACCTCAGCTGCACAGCAAAACAGATCATGTGAAATGGGTAGGAATAGGACGAGAGTGTGTAAAACGTGCTCACATCCTCTGGCTTGGTCTCCTGGCCCTGCAGGGCTTTCTGGAGGTCCTCCACCTGCTGTTGCAGCTCACTGATCCTCTCACTGTTTAACCTGAAAGTGCAAGGGGATGGGGACAAATAATAAAAATTCACACAACCTGATGCTGCAGCTGGGATCATGCTGGTTCATATGCTGCGTACACACTGCGTATCACATGGCATACTGCTTGACAGTATTTATTTAAGGGTCTTAAAATGCCTTCTCTCAGTTTGAGCCAGATGATACAGTCAAAAGTTCCGCCTAAATAGCACTGCCTAAAACACAAAGGAAGTCAATGTATTCATGCATCCTCCTTTTCAGTCAGAGATGCTCTGGATACATACAGTATAAAGACTGTCAAGGTTTCTTTGAGGAATGTAGGGGAGGGACTTTGGGTGCTTGGGGGTTAGGATTGGGTAGGATGGTCATCTGCTGCTGCACTGTGATTCGCTGTACCTGGTCTCAGTCTCCTGCTCACTGCGCTCACGGTGCACAGCTTCCAGCTGCAGCTGCAGTTCGGCGATGCGCTCGTTCTCCGAGCCCTCCTGCTGCAGACGCAGCATTTTGTTCTCGTGCTGCAGCCGAATGAACTTCTCCCTGGACAGACAAGAGCACATTAGTACAGGAGAGAGGAAAAACAGAAAGGGGAGTTCGGTGTGGCATGGTCACGAAGCTGCTGTGAACCGGACACACGGCTGTTTTCTCTTTGTTGTGCAAATTTCAGATTTTTACAGAAAATACCACCAAAAAAAAAAAAAATTGTTCGGTTTGACACCAAACACAGACTGTGACGCAAACCATCCCTATGATCATCCCCCCTCCCACACACACACACACTGGTTACCACTTCCGGTTGGAGATTCAGCTAGAAATTCCTGGAGCCTGTTGTGAGCAGTCTTTTTTCTGCAAGGCAGCCAATTAGCATAAAACTCCCTTATTATGAACGCCGCTAGCGAAGCGGTCATATAGGGATTGTCAAAGTTTGTTTTTTTTTTGTTTTTTTCCCCCCCCGTCATCTACTTCCTGAAATTTTGGTCAACGATACCCGGGGCACCGAAACACCGGGGCACATGAAATTTGGTGGGTATGTAGCCCCACTAGACTTTTACGGAAAAATTTTGTTTGGTCCCCGGGGGCCACTCCCCCTCCGCGCTGGGCCCCCCGAAACCCAAAAAATGCAGTTTTTCCTAAATAACTACCTGAACCGTGGCACCGAGGATGAAGAAATTTTTATGGTATGTTGGTCTTAAGGGTCCACATCAACCTAGCCCATAATCACTCATTTGTGATTTGCACCCCCCGGTAAAAAATGAAAATGCAATATCATTCTGCTTTAATCGCCCCTCTCTTCAGTAAAGACGTTCAGAACTGCACCAAATGTTATGTGTATAATTAACCTGACATTCTCTGGGGGTATGCCAAGTTTTGTAGAATTTCATCCATGGGGGGGTCTAAAAAATTAAGTTATGTGTACATTTAGTGACTGTACACTCATTGGCCTGTAGATGGTGGTGCACACATATACACATGCACACACACACACAGACACCCACATACTATCGGTATTAGAACGGCCGATACATAATTACAAATTCAGTAGGATTAAAAGAAAGCCAAAATAAATATTCATCATCATCATCATGGCTGCATTTCCAGTATTGGCGATAAGTAGTCGTTTGTCCACTAGATGGCGCATCGTTGCAGTGAGACGTAATTTTGTTGGAAGTTAATCTAAAGTTGGTTGGAAAGACACTACGCTTCCTACAAGGACAAGACTGTAGGCTACAGTAGTTTACCGCAGAGAACGTCTAAGGGTAGGATGATTTCTGCATGACATGTAATTCCCATTTCCTCTTGAAGCCGAAATAAATCTGAGAATGTTTATCGGACATGCTTGTTTTTTACTGCAGGTAGGCTACGTTAATCCTATCAATAGCAGAACGTAGGTAAAATAATGTTACCGTTAGCATGGTTGAGTGATGGAGGCCAATTTGATTATTGATGTATTTGTAGAAAACCATAAATGCGTTTATAGGTAGTAATGGGGACGAGACCGCCTATGCCGAGTCCGAGACAAGACCGAGTCTTTGAAGGGACGAGACCGAGTCGAGACCGAGTCCGTTGGTTTTTCAAATACAGTCGAGTCCGAGTCAAGACCGAGTCTTTGAGGAAGCAAGTCCGAGTCGAGACCGAGTCCTTTAGGAGTCGAGACCGAGTCGAGACCAAGACCATAAAAACATGTCAGTTTTCATATGATTTAATATCACCCCAATTAATAATCAACAGTTAGGCCCAGGCTTGGAATTTCACCATTTTAGGGGCAAGGCCACTTGGCCTTCAGTTGGGCATATTTGGTGGGGGGCACAAAGGCCACATGTCAGGGCACCAAGGCCAAAGTTAACTATACAGTAGTAGGCTATAAAAATAATCAAAGTTGTATTTAGCCTATTCACAGCAGTAGACCTGAATCACTGTATGAAACATTACAAAAACATGAAATGTGACATATTACATAGAAAATCATCTGATCATCTAATATTTAGATGTCTAGGCTATATTTAATATTTATATTTATTTTATATTTGGCCTGTTATGGAATCATGTATTGAACAATTTAAGCACAGCTCAGCTTTAAGAAACTGATGCAACCTTGATGCATGCTTAGCATTTTTTGATCAATAAGACTCCTTTCACAAACTCTTACTCAGCTGTATATCCTCTGATTTTAATATTTACCTATATCTAGGCAATATTTGTAACATTTATTTTGTATTTGGCCTGTTATGAAATCATGAAGAACGATTTAAACACATTTTGAAACCTAAAGACCAAAGTTGGAGACATGAATGTACCTTGCTGCAGATTACATTTTTAATTTAACCGGAATACTCTGGAACGGCTTACTGTACAGGGGACTGCTTTACACCTTTGTGTTCAGTAAGGTCTGCTGTTTATTCTGATATATGGTTTGTCATGTGTTGAACGAAGGGTTTGTGAAGTATTCCACCGAGATGAATGGGTAGGGAGATGGGTGTAGCACCTTATGTAGACGTTATGATTAAATGTAATTATATTATTTACTTTTCTCGCAAACTGTTCACCACAGCAATTAGCGGCTAACATTGTTTAAAAGCTGAGAAAAAGTTATTTCATGTGATGTGATACATGTGCCTGTGAGATGAGTAGACTTAGCGATTGCGAGTATTTCAACTGAGAAGAATGTGTTAATTTGGACGCACTTTCTGTCTTGCCATGCGCTGTCATTTTCTCCACTGTGTAAAACTGAATTAGTTTGCGCTGTGATGCTAAGATTATTTTGTTAAATTACGAGTCCTTCTCCTCCCACTGTGGTCCGAGACCGAGTCAAGACCGAGTCTTTGAAGGAACAAGTCCGAGTCGAGTCCGAGAAAGCAGAAATCGGTCTCGAGACCGGACTCGAGTACTACATCACTGTTTATAGGCTACCAAGCAAATCGATAACAGCACTAATTGTATCTTTCGACTGTCATCTCATTTGCTTATGACCATAACCTAGGCTACTAACAGGAGCTAAGTGAGTTAGCCACAACACGTTCGCTACGTGATGGTTTTTTAATGGAAAATATATAGGCTACCTGAAAGATAACCTGTCTATGATGCACCCTAAACACCGGGCTGGGACATTTCTGCTCAAGGTCTCAAAAAGCATCTGAGTCAACGTTCATTCCCAAACACCCATATAGGCTACTTCAATCCTCTATTTTCAAAGGTGATTCAAGTAAGGAAGAGCATGGCTCAAAGTAAAGTAACTGAAACTACATAAATTCGTCAAAGTGAATAATTTGTGTCAACTCGCAGCAATGTAGATTTATGCACCCGTGATGATCTACATCTCCATTTAAACCAGATGTTTTAGAGCGCACGTTGAGATGTATTCAGGGTAGGGCTGTACCTACACATATTTGTTGCACGTGCTACAAAAATCATTCTTTGCGATGGATGATTTAGTACCAACGTTACACCGGTCAGATACAGTTTTGCCTATGGCTATTCCGTGAGACTGAGGCGCTTTTTGTTTGTTCGAAGTGCGTGTTTAGGGTGTGAGAGGGGAGTCGATGTGCTTTGATTTCAGCTTGGTAGTTGTAGTCTATGCGATTAAAAAACACGTGTGTGTGAAGTATCCAAACAATGATAACGCTTTCATTATGGCTGCTTTAGCCACAGACCTTGAGCCAGTGGGTTGGGTTCCATTTAGAAGTGTCCACTTCATTCGCCCTTTCCGTGATTCACAGCTACGTGAAATGTATTACTACTGATATGCAAAACTATTAACTTTTCGCCAAGAGGTGGCAGCTTGATACTGTAAGGTGTAAGCCATTGGTTCCAACGGAGATTTGATTTGGGTCGCCAGCATAGCCTAGTGACAATTTCTGTTGTGTAATAGGCCTAGCATAGGGCCTACCTTATATAGCTTATAGTTTGTTAACAGTCACGGTTTTGTCATAACTCCCTCTATGCATTTTTGCATTTAGAATAGCTCTAAAACCGGGGGGCGAACACGTCGCAGGGGGGGCGCCAGTGCGTGGATATCTCAATCGCAAAATTAAACAATATTTATATCGGGCGCCTACCATGGACTAGGCTGGGTGAAAATAAAAGATTGCGTCAAAAGATTGAGCTTAACCATGGACCTCATGGTTGCAAAATGTAAGGGAACATGAATCAGCATATTATTTGCACAAACAATAACGGACAGTAGCTCTTCAACTTTGCCCGTTAAAATGTGTATGAACAGTCTCGCAACGCATTTCATGAAGGCCCTTTTGGACATGTCAGTTATTTGCACCACTGGGTAAAACGGCATTTTGTTTTAGACTACTGGTATTTAATTTGTGCATTGACAATAAAGCTGAATATCATTTGAACTAGATGACTAAACTTATGCATATGTAGAAGAAGAAACATTCACAAAAATCCATGACATGACCTCTCTTCTTGATAGCTGTTGAAAACTGCATGGAACTGACAGGGATTGTTTTGTTTAATAATAATAAATAAATACATTATGCTGCTACCTTCTGCTTTTCCCAAATACAATGTAGCCTACAGGTGTACCTTTCATCAGTCCAGTTGCAATGGATGGACTGTGACGAACTGCCCTACTTGTGATTGTTTAGAGATTTTAAAGGTTTTATAACAATGTTACAGATTTTTTGGCCCAGAAACAAATCTATTCACCTTTGCAGCGCCAGTAGGCTACTTTGTGTGCGGAGCATACACAAAAGTTTCAAGAGTGGGGGATGGAGTAGAAGATGGAGACAAATTCATTAATATGATTTATTTTCGCGGAATGGATGTGCAGGACTGAGCGGCGGTCATATTTTGTACCGCTACGCGGTACATCTAGTTTATTCATGTGGGTGCTAGATAAGCATAAGTGGACACTAGATATCTGCTCAAATGGGCCATTTTATTCCCCAGCCTAATTATAGGGTTGTAAATAGGATTGTGAAATAGAATCTGAGCATGTTTTTGTCAGACTAAACTTTACAGACCAAACTCTGACAGACCAAACATATCTTCCATGTTAAAGTGTAATTCCAAAATAATTTAAACCCAGGGTCTTTTTCACCATGACGAGTCGAACACCCCCTCGAGAGCTAGATTACATTGATAGGAGTACTGGGTTTGACCGGCTTTAGCGCCTACAGCCCAAAAGGCTAACAGTGCAAGTACTAAGGGCAGTGCGCCAAACGTATTCAAAACGACATTTTTTAACCACTAATAATGCTCAAAATAGCACCATACTTTTGCAGTAGTATGAATACAGTCCCTACACATAAAACAAAGCATCAAGAACTTAGTAAGAGTACCAGGAGTTTATACACCTTCGTTCAATGCAATCTAGCTCTTAAGGGTGTTAGACACATTGTCATGGTGGAAAAGACCCTCACTGTGTCTCAAATGGCAAACTTCTGCGCTTACAATACCTAACTTCAGTGTGTGAGGGCGTTCACACTGAAAATTCCAACGACATGAAGTGCACTGCTGCACTCCCTGGATGGTGCACTCATAACGGTCAAAAAGCTGAGTGTAGAACACTTTTCGCCCTCAACGGACGCCATCTTGGCTACATAGCGGAATGGGAGGGAGCCTTTTCAAACTTGAAATTTATAACATAAACTGTCTTGACACAGCACGACCATGTCACTGTTGACTAGAGGACACCCATAAAGTTATATTTAAATGTTGCAATCGTCATTTCCGTTAAGTGCATGGACTTGGTATTCGATATGAGGCACTATTCTGTTAAAATGTACGTACTCCGCCAGTAAGCACAGTGCACACAGGGCCATGAGACCTGAGTTCAAATTACTCCAGAATTACACTTTAACATCAGAGATAAAGGTAAAATACTCTGTTCATCCATTAAAGCAACACCAAAGAGTTTTTTGTACCTTAAAATAATGTTTCCAAAATCGTTTCAGTGGTTCATCAACTCGTAACAGGGTGAACGGCAATTCTGCATTCGCTTCGCCGCCCTCTATCGGCTATAACCGCACTATGTAAGTTTGCCAGATTGGGTAGCGGATCTGTAGTTCGATGGAATGAGACATAAGAAACTACAAATTTGACTTGCATCTGATGTCGCAATACATCGTACTTTTATAAGTCATGCAAAATATTATACCTTGTCTGTGGACATCGTTATTTGCAAAGCCGGTGCTGGATAAACAAATAGTGTGCGTGCAACAGAGGGAAAGTTCTTTGGTGTTGCTTTAAATGTCATATTTAATATGAGTATACTGTATATATACAATACATGCAAGTAAGCAAGCAAACACCTGTGTGTGTGTGTGTGTGTGTGTGTGTGTGTGTGTGTGTGTGTGTGTGTGTTCCTGTTGCATTCTGGGAACCCTGTGGTGTCCCAATACTGTGAAGTGTGTGTATGTGTGTGCGTGCAAGTGTGCGTGTATATGTATGTGCTCTTTCACCTGTACTCGATAGGCAGCATCTCTGCTGCAAGGTTGTCATGGCTTGGACTATCAGTCTGGATCTTCTCTGAAATAGACACGACACAAACATGTAAACAGAAGCCACCACTATAGTAGTGTATAGAACAGGGGTGGGCAAACTGCGGCCCGCGGGCCGGATCCGGCCCGCCAAGCACTTTCATCCGGCCCGCCGAGCATTTCATTTAGTTATCAGGCTGCTCGCTATTTTTTTCCTGCGATAGAGACGACGTTGGTTAGCTTTACTGCAAACTGCTTTTCACTCTCATTAGATAACGTTTACAATGTCAATGTCAAAACATCATGTTAAATAGAGATAACATCATGTTAAACTAAGTTAACTTTTAGTTATCTCCTTTGCAGGAGATCTAACGTGAACATTATGCAATCCATTTAATTAGGAACGCGTCTGCACTCACGAGAGGGAGAGAGAGCCGCAGGTTCCAGCTGGCTTGTGATTGTTGATAATTGATATCTTCTTCTTATAAGAAAGTTTTAAAAGGAAATCATGAAGGCAACAGTAGTTCCCACTACTGACCATTTAAAAACTGTGAGAGGGCCCAGCCGTAGGTACAGCACTAGCCATAGCGGAGCAGGCAGAAGATCATTGAAAAATAAACGTGAATTAAAGCGACTGTCTTAAAGCGACAGTGCACAATTTATACATTTGTTAAACAGCATAAAATTAGCAGTATTTTTAAGCAATTTTAAAACAAATACTTTTCATACTAAATTATAGGCTATAAAAAATGTTTTTTTTTTATGCGTGTGTCGTGGGGGGGGTGGTGGGGGGGTGTTGTTGTGCGGCCCGCCGGCCAATTTTCAAAACCCATGTGGCCCTTGAGCCAAAAAGTTTGCCCACCCCTGGTATAGAACTAACATTCTTGATGCTATTTGACTCATGATGCTTTCATTCTTGATGCTACCAATCACACACCTGCTTGTAGGAGCTGGTCTTGCTGGGCCTGTGTGCATCGAAGCTCCTCGTTGGTCTCTTTCAAAGAGTCCCGCTCGATTATGATCCTCTGTTAGGATCACAAAGCAAGTAAACTTAATTTTAATTTTGTTTGGCGCAATGGGCATGCTCACATGTTCTGTGGATTAATAAATGTTCACAAACTTGAAACTGTGTAGATGATTACAAGACTGTGAGTAAGTCAACAAATAACCTTTGTCCACTGCAAACATGCATTCACTTCCATAAAAAAAAGACTGGGGTGGGGTATTACTCGTTAACATCAAACTGGACTACCTATGGCTGCAACTATACACACAAAAAGAAGTGACTGTTAAACGACAACTAGACAGCTAGACAGGCCAACATTCTTTCCATGCTGATAGGAACGCAGAAAGCTCAGTAAAGGTGTGTGCACTCTCTTTCTGACAAAATGTTTTGTTTTGTTTTGTTTTGTTTGTTTGCATAGGGGTAACCTATAAGAATGTGCTATATGAAAAGGGTAGGGATATTAAGCCAAAGCTTCAACCTACACTTTTTCAGTCAACATTTGTTTTGGTCAATGTAATGCCTAGTTGCATTTATTTATTGCTATGTGAATTTAATCTGGAAAATTGCTAATAATCATCGACAACATCACTCGAGTTTCTTCATCTCAAAGGCCAGGTTTTCTGTACCCCCACCCCACCCCAAACACACACACCACCCCAGTGTACCTCTCTCTCCTTCAGCACGGTCTCATGCTTCTCCTCCAGCTTCTTCATCTCATAGGCAAAATTATCTGCCCGCCGAGATTCCTCAGACAACTTCCTGTGCAGCTCCTGGACCTGACAGGGACACAGAAAAAGGCTACAAACTCTGGCACAAGCGTTTCTGCTATACAGTACATGGGGGTGTGAATGTGTGCGCATTTACACCAATATATATGTGTGTGTGTGTGACAATGCATTCAAAAATGTTTGTGTGTGTGTGTGTGTGTGTAGTATGTTTGTGTGTATGTGTGAGCATGTACACAAGTGTGTGTGTGTGTGTGTGTGTGTGTGTACTGCACCTGTCTCTTGTAGGTCTCAAGCTGGGTGCGGGCAGCGTTGGCCTTGCGGAGCTCCTCCTCCAGGCTGACTGTGTTCTCCATGTACGTCATGTTCTTCTCCTCCAGGGCCTTCATCTGGCGCCGCAAATCACCCAGGTCATCCAGCTTCTTACGGTAGGTCTCCACCGATGCCTCCAACTTTACCACCCGGTCAGAGCAGCTCCTACACACACACACACACACACACACACACACACACACACACACACACACACACACACACACACACACACACACACACACACACACACACACACACACACACACACACACACACACACACACACACACAAACGTTCACAAAATTAGCAATCAAAAACTAGGAACAGTAAGGTGTGATGCAGTCAGTCTTACCAAGGGTTAATCAACTCAAGGCCAAGGTGAATCAAAACAGTGAGATCCACAGAGGGTGTACATCTGGCTGAGTCTACCTGAGAATGTCCAGTTCGTCTTTGAGTGCACGAGACTCTTCAGCCAAGCTGGTCAGCTCATCGTTGCGATGCTGGATCTCGATAAGCTGCTTCTCCAGTTCCTCACAGTGGATCCGGTAGTCATCTTTAGCAGCCTCCAGTCTATACACACACACACACACACACACGTAAACAGACACGAAAGCACATACCAAGAATTTATATAATTTATTAAATATCATAATTAAAATAAAAATGTTTTTTATATATAGTCTATCCCACCGGAAGTTGTCTTCCTGGAGCTGCTCCAGCTGAAACTGTAGCTGGCTGTGCTTCTTGCCCGACGGAGTGCTGGGGTTGTCAAACGTGTCGAGCTGACTGGCTCGGTCCGTAAGGACGTCATTCTCTGCGAGGAGGCTGTTCCTCTCCTCCTGCAGCACTGTGACCTGTTTACAGCCCGGGTCAAAAGGTAAAATGGTTATTCTCTCCCTCTCTTTTTTAAGTGTAAACAAGCCACTGTTTGGTTTAGTATATTCAGAGTTGGTATGACATACTGTCATGGGTTGTGTTAGATCTGTTGTGCTTTTCTGCTTTACTGTGGGAATACATACAAACTTTTCCCAGATCACAGTGCTAATACCTGATCACCTTCCAACAGCTTGAATTTGCCCCACTACATGCTTTGCACAAAGACACTATTCAAATAAATGTTGACTGAACACAATCTCATAGCTCTGAACAAAAGCAAAAACAAACAGCAAAATGTAAACACTGAAACACTGTGAAAAACATTGTGCATACTATGGGGGGTATGTACTGTACATTGTTTGTTTGTCTGTTGTGATGCTTTTCATTCAAGGTAAGGAAATCCATCCACAGTGCAAGTATTGGCAATAGGAGAAAACAGCCAGTAACTTGTACAAGGCAAGATCCCGAATGGTGTGGGTCGAGTATAATATAGGCTTCTCAGATGTGGTACGTCAAGGAGATCGTAAAACACATATAGAATGACATTTGCAAAAATAACACAACATTAATGTTTATTAAGGCAAAGAGGACAAGTGAGTTAATAGATAAAACCCCAGCCATTGCAAGTAAAACTAAGACAAATTAAGAATCAAGCATAAATTAGGTATTAATATACACACACACCACACACACACACACACACACACACACACACACACACACACACACACACACACACACACACACACACACACACACACACACACACACACACACACACACACACACACACACACACACACACACACACACACACACACACACACACACACACACACACACACACACACACACACACACACACACACACACACACACACACACACAAAAAACTGATACAAACAGCTCTGTTGTTTTATCTGAAACCCCCCGCCACAGTTAGAGTTGTGTTAGACATACACGGGTGGGGAGCTTTTCCCCAATGCAGATGCAGGATTAAAGTGACATGAATTAAAGTGAGACCCGCTCTGCATAGACCGGGTAGTTAGCACCCCAAAGACACAGTTGTTTTTAGTAATGTTCAAGACCAGTGCAGCCGTATAGACTCACCTCAAAGTGACCATGGGACCATGGTGTTTGTGTGCTTTACAACTCTGTCAAAAGTCAGTTTTGGTGAAGTGTCAATATTCAGCCAATCACACAGAATTATGCATTTAAATAACCCTTGGCGCTTCAAAATATATACCGTAAGCTTATAAAACAGTTTGCATCAAAGGGTGAACTTGAAAACAAACCGCTTCAAAGGCACAGCTAGAAAAACACAGCCTTGCTTTTAAAATGAAGTTATGTAAGGTAGCCTAATATATCTTATTAGAACAGCACTTTAGGCAAGTGCTAGACACTGATGTCATCAATAGACATGCTAACTAGAATAGAGGCAGGACAAGGCTCACTGTGCCCCAGGAGAGAAAACATCAACAAGAGGTTCCAGAATCAGCGACACACGTCCATGGCATGACCAGTGGCCAACGGTGCCGCGAGAAGACAGAAGACAGAAGAATCCAGTCAAGTCAGCTATACCTGCCCATCCTTAACACACCTCATCACAGCAGAGCAGATTTAAAAATCCTGTAGTTTGAGCCCAGCTCTGGCCTCATCCTCTTTGTAGCAGCGTCTGCAGTCTGCAAAGTGTGTTTCTATCTGCAGCAGTGTGGCAGACGGGAGGTGGACAGGTAAACTGCACTCACCTGAATGTCCAGCTCCTGGCAACGCTGAGCAAGCTCCTCCTTCTCAGCAATCACCTCTGCCAGGTCCTCCATGGTCTTCTTCAGCTAGTGGCCAGACATGCAGGTACACAGAGATGGAGGGAGAGAAAGAGAGGGAGAAGGGGGAATAAGTAAGTAAGTAAATAAGTAAGTTTAATTTATATAGGACATTTAGGAACAAAGTGCTTCACACACTAAAAAAAAGAAAACAGAAACATACCAAACACACAAACAAACATGCGGTATTGACATGATAAGACATGCCTTCCAAAGAGAGAAATAGAGACAGAATAAAAGTGCCCCCAAAGAGAAAGAGAGAGGAGAGGTAGAGAGAGAGACAGATTTGTTTTATTTGTGTGTTACCCCCTCCTCCCCTCCCCATTTGATGTATTTGACCCAAATGCTTTGGCAATACTGTACAACATTATGATCATGCTAATAAAGTTCCTTTTGAATTTGACAGAAAGAGAGAAAGAGAGAGAGAGAGAGAGAGAGAGAGAGAGAGAGAAAGAGAGAGACTCACATAGGAGAGTGAGAGGTAGGCTATATACTGCTCATGTATGTTCTGATTTTCTGTATGTTCTTATGTCCTGATTTGTTTTATTTGCTAATGTAAATGTGTGCGTTCTTTTCCAATTTCTTGTTCTTGTATGTTATGACAGTCGGAAAACCGATGTTTACTTGCCATGCTGATAGTACTTTTGAACATTAATTTGGGAAGAAGAGTAAGATAAATAAAGAAAAAAGGGGAGGGAATGTGTTGGTGTGGAATAGAGTGAGTAAATGAGTAAATAATAAAAAGAAATTACTAGGGAATTCTATGAACCATGCCACTTAAATATCAAATTCATCACTTAGCCACCATGTACATCTCTCCATTTCAACACGTCAATGAGCTCACTCGTTGTGCTAGAACCGGCCGACAAACTGTGGTTCTCTATCCAGCTTCAGACATTTAATGAAATACTTTCTGAGTACTAACCTGCTGCTCAAAGTCCCCAAGTGGCTCAGCTCCAAAGTGGGTCATGGTCTCTCTGCTCATGAGCTGAAAAAAATTTCCACAATGTTCATTAGACGTCTGTCACCCAATGCAGGAATGTGTGTTTAAAAGAAGGTATAGCTGGTATAGCGAGCCCTAAAGCGTGGGTGCAGGGTGATAAGTGTGTGAGCTGTCAGGGGTGGCAGACACAAACCTCCTGAATGGCCGTCATCACCACATGCTGCACAGACTCCTCCAGGGTCATGATGACTTGGATGTACTCTGAAGAATGACAGTCATAAACAAGAGAATTAATTTTCTCAGTCGTTGATTTTCACGCATGCATGCGCGCACACACACACACACACACACACACACACACACACACACACACACACACACACACACACACACACACACACACACACACACACACACACACACACACACACACACACACACACACACACACACACACACACACACACACACACACACACACACACACAGACAGACAGACAGACCTCTTTCCAAGTCTATCAAAATTCAACTCAAAGCATGACTAAAGTAGGTAAAGAGGGCATGTTGTTATTGTTCTTGTTGTCCCTGCAGAATTATTATATAATCTTAACCTATTGTATTTGGGTCTAATCTGAGGGCACTCACAGGGTTTAACTAGAAAATGTCCATTATTCTAGGGCTATGTGAAAAGAACAAGAGGGAGGACCTCAGGAGGACCCACATTTAACTCTTGAGAGAAATCTATAAGAAAATAACATACAGTACCATCCAGAATTATTGGCACCTTTGGTAAAGTAACAGGTATAAAAAATAATCTTTTGCCTATTTATTGTAATCTCACAATAAAAACAATCCACCCTTGAAGGAAAGCAAATTTATTCTAAGAAAAAGCAATGTCAAACAAATAAATATTTTTAACAAAAACACATTGCTCACAATTATTGGCACCCCTAGAAAAATCTTATATACAAAATGTAACAGAAGGATTTTCATATCTAATTTCAACTATTTAAAGTTAATCAGAGTGTCTGAACTTTCAGAAGTAGTTCATGACTTTCTTTTAGAAAGGTATGAAAATAAAGTGACACAGAGGCTAAATCCCCTAGTCATTTTTCAACATCGGAAAGACAAGAGAATACACTAAATTTAAATAAAAAGAAAGTGTGTTGACATTTGTAGGTCAGGGAATGGCTATAAAAACTAGGTACTTGGACTTGAAAATGCCTATATTTACAGTTAAAACAACGATGAAAAGGTTCCAATCAACTGGAAATGTGACAAACATGCTTGGACAAAGACCCATGGTTATCTTGCCCCCATGCACAGTATGGAGGATGGTAAAATAGGCAAAAAATTCCATAAGAATCACTGTCAGAGAGTTACAGAAAAATTGCGCTCTTTGGCTAGAAACACTTTAGGGGCTATATTTAACGCATAAAACGCATGGTCACTGGCAAAGCACTTAAACATATTCCGGGGTTTGTCCAGTCCACATTGGGGGTGGTTTTGTTATCAAACGTCGGCGCCTGGCGCAAAAAGGTTGGTCTTATGTTTCTTAATCAGTCATGGGGTGTTTTTGGCGTAACATCCTGAGGGAAATTTGGTCTCTGCATTTATCCCAATCTGTGAATTAGTGAAACACACTCAGCACACAGTGAACACACAGTGAGGTGAAACATACACTAATCCCGACGCAGTGAGCTGCCTGCTACAGTGGGGCTCGGGGAGCAGTGAGGGGTTAGGTGCCTTGCTCAAGGGCACTTCAGCCATTCTTACTTCGAACCGGGTATAAACCAGCAACCCTCCGGTTACAAGTCCGAAATGCTTACCAGTAGGCCACGGCTGCACCTCAACAGCAAGCAGCACAACTTCAAACACTGCATCGGAATTTTGATTGTCAGCAGCGCAGTTGAAGGAATCTGCTTTCACGCAAGACCGTATGAAACAGGTATTCCATTAAACCATGCTTTACTAAGGCCTAGCAGAGTATAATATACACGCATCTGCACTCATCTATTATTTGAACTCATTGGCAAAGTGAAACTTCATCATGGTGTCATAGTCAACGACAAAACAGTTGTCAGTAAACACAGTTAATTACTTTCACTATTGACTGACGATGGGTTACCATCGAAAACATAGCCTGTGCTATTGGGGTTCTGTTTTTATTCCCAAAGGCCTTGGGAACCTAATTAAGGTGCATGGTTATCATGAATACCAAGAAAAACTTGAACATTTTCAAAGGAAATCTGTCAATCTCTACCAAGACACTAAAAAATGGTCATGATTGGATCATTCATCAGGTCAATGAACCAAAACAAACGTCCAGATCAAAACAAATATGGTTTACTGGAGGGTGAGTCAAAGAGGAGAATGTACAAGTGTGGACCAAGGAATCTCAACGATCTGGGGAGATTTTGTAAAGATGAATGGTCATAAATCCCTTGTTTTGTATTCTCCAACTTAATGGGGTGTCACAAGAAAATATTACAAGCTGTTGTATTGACAAAGGGAGACTTAAGGTGTTACAAGAGGGGGTGCCAGTAATTGTGAGCGCCGTGTTTTTGTTAAAAATATGTATTTCTTTATGTATATCTATATATCACACTGTATGTAGCCAGTGTTGGGCAAGCTACTTGGAAAATGTAGTGAGCTAAGCTACCAGTTACTCTGCCATGAATGAAGCAAGCTAAGTTACACAAACACCGCAAAAGTAGCTCACTACATGTGAAGCTGTGCCAACTTAACATGGCAATCAACATGAGAAACTACTACAATGTTTAAATTACCAAATTCATGCAAAGTCAATTCCATTGGGTTATCAATATACATGCCAGAGTCACTATAATGACTTAAATCAAAGACTAAAGATTGGTAGGATTCCATTTCCTTATTAGAACCTTCCAGCCAGTAAATAATAACGCCTGGAGTAATAGGCTTAACAAACAAAACTACAGAGGTCAAACCACCACAAGGACATATATTTATCAAGGTATGGCCAGGGCGATTGAATACATTCTTCCTCGTCTCCTCCTTCTAGTCTGCCATTTCCTTCCTGCTAACTTTCTCACAGTCACAAAGATCTTAAGTCCACCTGCTGTTAACCTGTTTTAGTTTGAGATCATTTTCTTCATTCAGTTCACGACTCTGCACGATTAAGCCCATTACTGACATCTGCAGATGCGGATAGATGTAAAACAATGCTCACAATGGTCCGATTGGGGTTCAAAGTCATGTGGAAGTCGAGGGCAGTAAAAAAAACGCTTTGGATGGCTGCGCAGATAGTGTGTACCCCCGTTCCAAACAATCTTGAGTGCCTGTGTTGTGGATGACATAATTTATTTTCTAGACTACAAACTGCTTCTCCACTGTGTTATTCCATATAAAAATAGCTTCGGAGGTCGTTACCACACTACTTGAACAATAAAAGAGTTAAGCTACTGAAAAGTTACTTGATTCAGGAAATAGTGACGTTACTGCCAAGCTACTGGGAATTGTAGTTAGTTACTAGCATCGCTACAAGTATTGTGTTTATTTCCCCTATATGTTTATATATAAATAATCATACAAGACTGGCGGAGCATACCCTGTTTGCGTTCACAATTCACAGCGCAGCCCAGGATAAGCTGCAGCAGGCGTCCCAGTTCTACCGGGTCAGAGTGTTCAGCAACCCGCACCAGATCAGGGCGTGGGAAGTCCGAGATCTGCTGGACCAGGACCTGAGAGAGAGAGAAAGAGAAAGAAAAAGAGAGAGAAAGAGAAAGAAAAAGAGAAAGAAAAAAAAGAGAGAGAAAAAGAGAAAGAAAGAGAGAGAAAGAGAGGGGGGGTGGAAATGGCTATCACAGCAACTCTTACACACAACAGACTACATATGCCCTTCCACCACACATCAGGAAGAAACCTTGTGTACATTGCCACTTACCTCATTATAGTAATCAACAATCATCTGAAGGATCTTTTTCAGGTTGTTCATCTATTTAAAAAAAAATGACATAGCTTTCATTACAGATGTTCTCATGAAGCTGTAAGTTGTTCGCACTCTGAAAAAAAGACTAGACAAAGTCTTACAAAAAAGGAGCAACTAGTTTTAATAGAGCAAGAGCAGACGTTTCAGCCATCCGGCTATTCTCAATGCTCGCCTATTACAGATGTTCTCCCGACAGCTCATCTGGCTATACGAAGTGAAACGATTGCCATAGGTCTGATGCAACACTTCTCCGACTGTAAGTCAGACATGTAAATACAGTTTGATTCAAGTCAGTGCAACTTTAGTTAATTCAGTCACATTGATCAATCATAATCCTGGGACTGAAAATATTCAAACTGTGCACTGGAAATGAATTCCCTGAACTCATTCATCCATAGAAAAGTCCTATGCTCATATTTTCTGGCAGTGAAAGAAGGGTGATAAAACAAGCAGTGGGGAATCACATGAGGTGAGGAGGCTTGTACTAATGTTGCGTGTAACTGTGATGTGCTATGCTCGCCTATTACAGATGTTCTCCCGACAGCTCATCTGGCTATACGAAGTGAAACGATTGCCATAGGTCTGATGCAACACTTCTCCGACTGTAAGTCAGACATGTAAATACAGTTTGATTCAAGTCAGTGCAACTTTAGTTAATTCAGTCACATTGATCAATCATAATCCTGGGACTGAAAATATTCAAACTGTGCACTGGAAATGAATTCCCTGAACTCATTCATCCATAGAAAAGTGGGGAATCACATGAGGTGAGGAGGCTTGTACTAATGTTGCGTGTAACTGTGATGTGCTATTGTAATGAGGGCTAAGGAAAGTCAGTCAGTCAGTGTACCTTCAGTCTCCAGTTCTCCCCAACGTCCTCCTTGATGCGGCTCAGCCAGCCCTCGCTGAACCATGAGGGGTCTCTGCAAAAGCAGATGTCACATCAGATCAATTCAGCTCCATAACTCACCACACACTTTGAAGTGCAGGTCATGCCATCTCTCCTGTCTCCAGGATACAGTAGGTATGTTTCAGTTACAGCATCCCGACCCATTAAACAGTGGCTATGTAGATCTATAGAATCTCATATATCAATATGTATAAATCAACCCAAACACTGTGTGTAAACAGCTGGTAGACACATACACACACACAGACACACACACACACACACACAGCACAGTAATGAGACACCACAGACTTCCCACAATGCAACGGGCATGGGTTATGAAATATTCAGGCAGTGACAGGGCCAGGTCCTGTGTGAATGAATAATGTTGCTGAAGCCGACGGACAGAGTGAGTGTGATTTATGAGGGGAAGGGGAACACCAGCAGCAGCAGCAGTAGTAGTAGCCACAGAAGTGATAGTGGTGGATGTAGGCTTACATTTGATGCAGAGCCTGAGACATGGCTGCACCTGTGGTTAGGTCCTCCACGGTCTGGCATGGCGCCGGGGTGTTGAAGGTCTGCAGCTGAGAGCAGAGTAAAAAGGCATCTTTCATCTCATTACCAAATTACATTTCTTGAATGAATTCACAGAGATGGTCTCCATGATGTTAAATCTAACTAAAGCAGACTTGATTGAGGGGAACATTATTTACACTGATAGTAATGATGCCAGAATACTATAGTTGTCCAAAAGGTTTGTTGTTATTTGATTTAGCCTGATTTGGACTGTATTTATACAAATACAGCAATAACACAGTTCTTTAACACAGCTGCAAGAAGCCTTCCATTCCATTTATAACAGATTAAATAGTAACCAAGACTGAACCAAAGTGTTGTCCGGGTAAGGCAGACTGATAAGCATGAAAATCAAAAAGAATATTTGTCTCACTAACGACGTCTTCTGAATTGCATGTTAAAGGCTACGCTTTCTAAACAGATTCGAGAGCGCACACTGCGAACATTGATAAAATCCGGAGCGTGAGCACTAAATGTGCGATGTTTCAGCTTGCTCGTGCTCTGCAAAGCCTCATAACAAACTGAGTTTGTAGTGTAGGCTACCCTGATCACCGCGGCTTCCTCAATGCTGCAGATGAACCACGGCTACAAGCAGCAGCGTGAGCTTTCATTCGTTGCTGCCTTGGTCAATAAAACAATGAAATGAATCACAGGGCCAGTGGTTAGGCTATTCTGTAATGGCAAAAGGTTTACCACTACACATGCTAATATAGAGGAAATATATGATTTGTGGGGATTTCCCTAGCACTTTTTCCAAGCCTCCGTAAGCACAGTGTCAGATATAAGCTGTCGTGCGGTGTGCGTGGCTGACACCGGGACTACCATATCACGCAAAATAATAATATCGGTTGATAGGAGGCTCAGATGCAGGCACCGCCACAAAAGATAACTCATTCTTTCCTGGTAATAGGCTACGCTTGGGTAATGGGAACAAAAAAGATCGAACGTTGGAATTCCACAAATATCCCCACGCTAACCAGATTAAATGTCTTAATCGGATAAGGATAAATGAAGTTTGGTGTTGTTGCAGTCGCTGTTTATGTCTTGAGCTGGCCTTCTGATCTACCAGCGTCACGCGTATAGTAGCAGCAATGCTAAGCAAAATAGAAATACACGACTGGATAAAATAATTCACTAGTAGGCTACTCCGTCAATACACCGCCTTCATACATGTTGCGAACGGGTATAGCCTAGCCATCCATCGTAGGCTCAGAGAATGGCAGAAAATATTAGGCTGCCAAGTTAACGACGGGCAGCCCACCATTTCCCGATTGTTTTAAGGAGGAGTAGGGAAGAAAACACGTTGGTGTAGGCTACCTGAGACAGGTGAACGCTACCTCATTCGATCTAAACAGGAGTAATGATACTCAGTCTAATACATTAAAACTTGAGCGCATAAACATACCCATACGACCAGGCTCTCACATAGCACCGTTTTGTTCACATCCATCTTTCTTCCTTCCGAGTAGGAAAGTCAGATATTTCCGTCCACCTGTCAGCGACGCGTTTTGCTTTTCCACACCATTTGACCTCACCTGAGGCTGTACATTATTTCAGATGCGTAAGACAACTGGCCACAGGAGCACTAGCGTCGTCAAACGACCGTAGTTGGTTCATGAATAAGCAACTGGACGTACATTCCTCGGCGCACACACTTGACGGTGATTGGGGGACTGGCAGGATAAAGAGCGCAATAACGAGGAATAAAACACCAATGGTGCCTAGCGCCCTACGAATCACGATATCCAATCATATTTGAAATCGGTTGAGACTGACAGCGCTGTTAACTCCAGGAGACCAATCATGGTGGACAAATCAGAGGTCGTTCCTCCCTATAGCCTACATTACATTATAGGCTATTACATATATGAGATAATCTTTAATTTCTGTGGAGAAACAGCCCACAATCAGCTTTCATGCCAGCTGTTAGGCATGTGGGCATATTTTCACCAAATTATTGACACAAATGTGTGACACTGTTTGGACAAGGAGACAAGACAAGAATTTAGTTATTTTTGCCAAACAGAAGTAACAGACGTCTGTTTTTTTCTATAGCAAATGTATGAATGCATTTGCTTTTCCAATAATTTGGACAGACAGTGGATTAGTGCCACCCACCACTCACCAGCTACACACTAGGGAAACCAGAAAATAACTGATATATAATTCAGTGCATAGGAAAAGTATTCGCGCTTCACTTTTTCCACATTTTGTTATGTTACAACCTTATTTAAAATGGATTTAATTGATTTTTTCCTCAAAATTCTACACATAATACCCCATAATGACAACTTAAAAAAAGTTTTTTGACATTTTTGCAAATTTATTAAAAATAACAAATGAAGAAATCACTTGTAAATAAGTATTCACAGCCTTTGCAATCAAGCTGAAAATTGAGCTGTATGATAGAGTGGCCAGACGGAAGCCTTAGTAAAAGACACATGGCAGCCTGCCTGGAGTTTGCCAAAAGGCACCTGTATGACTCTCAGACCATGAGAAACAAAATTCTCTGGGCTGATGAGACAAAGATCGAACTCTTTGGCGTGAATGCCAAGCGTTATGTTTGGAGGACACCAGGCACTACTCATCACCTGGCCAATACCATCCCTACAGTGAAGCATTGTAGTGGCAGCATTATGCTGTGGGGATGTTTTTTAGCGGCAGGAACTGGGAGACTAGTCAGGATTAAGGGAAAGATGAATGCAGCAATGTACAGAGACATCCTGGAAGAAAACCTGCTCCAGAGTGCTCTTGACCTCAGACTGGGGTGACGGTTCATCTTTCAACAGGACAACTACCCTAAGCACACAGCCAAGATATCGAAGGAGTGGCTTCAGGACAACTCTGTGAATGTCCTAGAGTGGCTCTGAAAATGGCTGTGCACCGACGCTCCCCATCCAACCTGATAGGTGTGCCAAACTTGCGGCTTCATATTCCAAAAGACTTGAAACTGTAATTGCTTCCAAAGGTGCCACAACAAAGTATTGAGCAAAGGCTGTGAATACTTATGTACATATTATATTTTCGTTCTTTATTTCTAATACATTTGCAAACATTAAAAAAAACCTTCTTGAATAAGGCTGTATGCACTGTACACTGTTTACTATATTTTTGGTATAAGTTTATTCCAATTTAAGTTTAAAAATCCACAATGCCTTTGTAAATTTGTCAATCGGCTTAAACTGATTGACATATTTCACAACCTTTTACTGATTTAAGGAATCACATTGTATTGACAGTTTGGAAGTGGCACATTGTATGGCATTAGTAACACGTAAAAATATTCCAAATATTCTAAAAGAGAGCTGTTACATTGTGAAATAGGCTAATGTCTACTACTGGGTGTGTTTTGCAGTTTCATTCAGTGTGACATGTAGGCCATAAATGTGCATGGTGTATGGGTGTGCACCCTCATCTTCAAATAGGCATATTTCTCCTCAATTA
Source organism: Alosa pseudoharengus (assembly GCF_046254945.1). Lineage (NCBI taxonomy): Eukaryota > Metazoa > Chordata > Actinopteri > Clupeiformes > Clupeidae > Alosa > Alosa pseudoharengus. Next base: position 16,468,514 of record NW_027468576.1, on the reverse strand, counting down.
TTTTGAAACTGAAAACTGTAGATTATTGCAGAACTAAAGTCAAGGTAGCTCCTGCTGTCCCCATCGTACAACTGAGAGGAAGGTAGCCACTGAAAACTGATTGCTAAATGAAAATGACCTTCAGGACTAAGCTCTAATAATCTGTCTAACTCAGGGGTAGGCAACCTGCGTCCCAAAGGCCACATGCAGCCCTTTAGCACATTTGTAGTGGCTCCATATTTTTCTCTAAAATGGAAGTTATAAAAAATGTCTAACAATTTAATATAGTCGTTAAGCTTCAAGCTGTCCCAACACATAAACAGTTAGTGGAAATATTATACTGTACAATACAGCATATATGCAGAGTATGGCGAATATGCCACATGCTTGAGGCTAATAAAGATAGAGATGTTCAAAGTGATTTCTTTTAAATGGTTCCGATATCTTTGCAGCCACACACAGATATATTTTTATTTCTGGTCAAAAATCCCTTCTAAGAGAAAAGGTTGCTGACCCCTGCCCAACTGTCGCTTATACATACATGCTTATTATACACATATTGATTCCAGGCTGTTGTATACTATATAGGAGCTGGTTAACTAGCATGTGTCTGTGCATACAAAGACAGTGCACGTAGCCCCTGCGCTTGCCCACGACACCACGTGAGACTCACATCATGAATGTGTGTCCAAAATATTTTCAGTCATAAAAATAAGGAAGAGATAAGATAACTGTGAACTCACGTGCAGAGACTGAGAGGTTTGGCCCTTTTGAATTAGGAAATGGAACGAGATTACAAAATACTAATTGATTACATCTGAAAACAAGTCAGAATTTAGGTTTCAACAGTTCCAACTGTATCAAAGAACAGGTGCTGTTGTAGGCACATCATGCACTCAGGAAATGTAAGAAGCAAGTCAAACATTATTAATTTGTTGAGTGTTGTGGGAGATATTTTACCTCAATTTGGCTACAAAAGCACCAAATGGTGTCGTCAGTGTCCTAGAACTCTGTGTGCCACTTGGTCAGTTGTTTGTGACTTACTGTTCAAGGGAATATTTGCCTTGTAATTAAACTAGTGTTACCATGAATGTTGTTAGTAGTAACTGGCAGTGTATGCAGTTTCCTGTGTAGAAAACACATTAGTAGGAACTATTGACCTGAACAGATTTTTGAACAGGTTTTCTGTGTTGTTTATGTATTATTATCATACAGTCTACATTTTTGGCTCTAATTAATATGACATACAACATGTATTAATTAATTGTTATTTGAATTCATTTTAAAATGCACTTTACTTTTACGTAAGAGTATTGCACATGTATCAGCATCATAATTACAGAACTTATCATTGCTTTGTTTTAGTTGCACAGGAGTTTGAGGAGATTGAGTGTCAGTGTGACCATACTGGCAAGAGAGTTCAAAAGAAAGAGCTAAAAATAGGTGTCATAGGTTTAACCTGGACAACCTGACCTCTGTCCTTGAGTTATGTCTGATAAAACCCATGGAGTAGACTATGGGTGACATGATAGTGGACCTAAAATACTCTTCGTTCTTCAATGAAAGAGAGGGAAATGGGCAGCTGTTTGTTCAGCCTAGATCTAACCTTGCCATATCACCTTGTCTGATGGATCGATAGTAACTATTTTTAGTTAGGATGACCTTTTGTGATTGGGCAAGACATTAAGTTAAATATTTGCTGCAATCCTTTTGGAAAAAAATTAAAATAAATGCATGCCATGGTCATTTTAAGAGTTTCCTGGGATTAGAGCAAGGTACTGGACAAAGAAATGCATTTGGCTATTACGCCAATTCTCATGACTCACTCTCATAGAAATTGGTAAAAATCTAACTGGTAGTATAGTGGAGCTAGTAGCTGTCGATGTTCTTGGCATTGTGGTAGGGCTGAAAAATAGGGCCTAGTATGGAAGGCTACAAACTGCATTCGAGGAAATGTTTTGGTCAGCCATTTTGGTCAGCCAAGCACTCTTTGGTCAGCCAAGCACTCTTGAATACTGTATAGAAATGAATGACTTACACTTACACTCTATGTGGGCCACCACACCAGATTGTGTAAACTTACGGTAAATGATTGGTTAGCTTGTCTGTATTTATTGGGCCTAACCTACTTAGGACGTGTGGGTGGAGTTCATCAGTCTTTGACCGTACACAGGCAGTCACATGACCAAAACAGAGCACGGCAAGCGAGCAGAGGAGGGACTTCCTGAATTCCTGTGCAAATCCTGAATTTTTTAATGTAAATGTATGTTTTGACCATTAATGTATACCAAATCCATGCATTACGTATCAGCATCACATGCTATTGTTTTCACACTAACAGCAGTCACTATGCGTTTAAATTATTCAGATGAGAAGCATCAAGCAAACTGGCAGCCTTCGAGGTGGGGTTGATCATTAACCTGACCACTGGATTTATTGTGTACAGTGATGCTGCGAGAAAGCATTTCTCTCTCTCTACTCTCTATGAGGACCTGTGAGAGACCTCTGTCTGTGTCTGACCAACTCAAGCAGCCTGATCTTGACTACAGAGCTTGACTACAGCCATCTGACTACAGCATGCTCACCTGCCATAGCTCTCAGTCCAGGTAAGGAGTTTAACTACCAGATTAGAGTGAGATCCTAAGGTATTGCTTGTAGATTATGCCACTCTATTAATAACCAGCTGTTGAGATTATTTGAGGTACTCATGTGTGCAGACAGAAAATAAACCCGCTGCTTCCTATATCTCTGATACACGTTGAGCTTGGCTGGCTTACAGGGCCTTTAAGTTACAGAACTTAAATATATCATGATTTGTGAAAATGGAACAACTGCTGAAAGCAATTGCTAAATTATTTAGTTGTAAAGTGCGTTCTACACTTTTTAAAACTGTCAGTGCATGATGTCCTCTATTATTGGCAAGGCTCACCTTTCCTGTTGTATGAACAATATATTATGATTGTACAGGCAGGGAACAGCGTCACCTGAGATACACTCAACTTTATTACCCTCAAGATACTGTGTGATACCATGTGGGAATAGTACTATCACTGGCAGGCTAACTGTTTTTTCCCCTCATGAACGTGTTTTTGTCAGAATACATGTCATATAGCACATTTGTGTTTTCCTTTGCTGTGTTGATTTAATCTCTGACATGTTATGTTTTCCTCCTTCTTCCCAAAGGGTGTCCCAAACAGGAGAGGCCAGAAGGGGTCAGGCCCAGCCCGGCCACTCTTGTCAGAGTACCCTTGACCTGGGAGGCCACCAGCACGTGAGATGTGGCGAGGTCAGAAAACACACACACACACACACACACACACACACACACACACACACACACACACACACACACACACACAAACAGAAACACACACACATGCACACATGCTACACTTCCCTCATTTCAAGAGCATTTGATCCATATTCTAGGACTTTGAACAGACAAATGTATACTATTGTAAGTCTTATACAAAACTCGGTTGATAAATCTAAATCTATTCTCATTTTATCTCCTCTCTCCACGTACAGGACCTATGCGTTTCGGGTGCTGTCAGAGACTTGCATTGCCCTGTGTGTCTGCAAATGGCCACATTCCCTGTGGAGACCAACTGTGGACACCTCTTCTGTGGTAAGACTCAGCAAATTGTTTTTGTTTTCAAATGGATGAGCACCTCTACTCTAAAGAGTAGGGAGGCTGACTTTAGGATTTAACTATGTGTGCAGCAGCTGTGATGTTATGGTTATGGTTATGGTTATGGTGACACTAGGGAGTTTATGGTTGATTCCTCCCATTTATAACAGGCAAGCATTTAGACGAGTTGGCTGTAGCAGGACACACAGTCATGCATGTTGAGAGAAGGTATGGCCACACAGCCACATGGGTAGTGGTGAAACAGGGAGCAGGTGGACAGACGGTGGGAGACCACACCACACTGTTGAGACGATGAGTCATGTGATCACTCACTGTTTAATGTGTAACTGTTGCTATGGAGACCGGGTGAGGTGCCTTCATCTGGAAGAGATCACAGGGTCTGGCGCAAAATCTGACCACTGTCACGTACGATCACCTCTGGCAACGTTTGAGAGCGAGGGGCATTGCACACTCTCACTCTCAGTAAGCAGAGACAGGGGTAGAGACAGACAGGCCAAAAAGAGAGAGAGAGAAAGAGTGAGAGACAGAGACAGAGAGAGGGAAGACAAGAGATAGAATAGAATAGAATATATATATACAGTAGATTCATTCATTCCTCTGCGTAAATATTGACGTAATCAAACGGACATGAGCAACATGCTGTCCGAGAGGAAGTTTTCCATGTAAATTTCCTTCTTTCTCTGTGCCCCTTGGAGCAGAGATACCCATGCAAATCAGGCTGGAATACTTCCACATGACATAAAACATGTATTTACCGTAACTGGGTAGGGTGTGCTGGATCATAAATGCATTATCAGGGTTTGTGAAGTCTGTGTGTGAGTAGGTGAACTGTTTTACAACAAGCTGTTTTGTGTGAGCACTGGAATATGGAATTTCTGTGTAAATGCATTTTTTCCCTTTTACATTACATTACTACAACTGATGACAGCTGTCCATCATAGTTTTGTCGATGACTACCATGTTTTCCATGGGCCATTGAAAATATAAGGCAGTGAAAGTTACATGGTCTAGGTTGTTGGGGTTCCTTTGTTTGGTCTATGATTTGACGTAAGCACAGGATTAATACTGGTCAGCTGGCCAACTAGATTGATAATAATTATGAGATAATAATTATGACTTGGTGCCTTCAGTTTCACCTGCACACGTACACACACACGCACACACACACACACACACACACACACACACACACACACACACACACACAAACAAATACACACACACACACACACACACACACAAACACATGCTTCAGAAAAAAGTAGAACGTGAATAATGAAAGAGAGAGTGCTCTTTACTGCGCTCTCTGTTAAATATGGCATACCAAAGTGAGACGTGAGAGAAGTACAATCAAGATGCAGAGTTTAATTTCGCTGTATACAGGAGAGAGGCACACATGAAGCACTGTTCACTCCAGAATATGCGTCTCTGACTTGACACAGAATTATCCAGGGTTTAAGTACACAACAGCAAAGCATAGATAAGTAACAGTGGTAAAGTCAGGAGACATCCAGGCTACCCTAATCAATGATGCCAGTGGCATTTGATGCAAAACTAACAACAAGAAAATGAAGAAAATAAACTATTTTGATCCTGTAAGGGAAATTTGGTCTCTGCATTTATCCCAATCCGTGAATCACACTCAACACACAGTGAGGTGAAGCACAAACTAATCCAGACTCAGTGAGCTGCCTGCTACAGCGGTGCTCGGGGAGCAGTGAGGGGTTAGGTGCCTTGCTCAAGGGCACTTCAGCCGTTCCTACTGGTCGGGGTTCAAACCGGCAACCCTTGGATTACAAGTCCGAATCGCTAACCAGTAGGCCACGGCTGCCCCTTTTAGTGTCAAAGTGACCTTCTAATAATGACAAATGCAGAACATTAAACCACATATTGGAATATTGGACATATTGCAGAACATTAAACCACATAATGGAATATTGGACCTAACGCTCTATTCCACTTTCTCTCACTCATTCAACTCCCAGTGAATGATTACAAATGTGTGGGGAACAGCTTTGCTCTTCAATACTACACAATTATGGCCTACTGGGCAGTCGTGGCCTACTGGTTAGGGCTTCGGGCTTGGAACCGAAGGATTGCCGGTTCAATCCCTGACTAGTAGGAACGGCTGAAGTGCCCTTGAGCAAGGCACCTAAACTCTCACTGCTCCCCGAGCGCCACTGTAGCAAGGCAGGTTAGTGTGTGTTTCGCCTCACTGTGTGTTCACTAATTCATGGATGAGATAAATGCAGAGACCAAATTCCTTGTATACACAAGTATACTATACTAGAGACCTGATTAACATCAGATTAATATTGCCAACTATGCCACCGATAGACATTTGCTGCATTTTCAGAGTAGTTTTGACTTCCATTACCTACTCACACTCTTGTAAAGTGTCTGAAGAATGAGACACAATGCCAATCAGGAAGTTTTATGTTTTTCCTGGTATATTTTATGATCTTTATGAACTCACTTCCTGATTGTTTGCATGTCTGCAGCTCCCTGTCTGATATCCTACTGGAAGCATGGCTCCTGGTTAAACGCCATCAGCTGCCCTCTCTGTCGACAGAAGGTGCTATTAAGATTCTATTTGACACTATTACTATGCACTATTTTCCACTGTCTGAACTGAATTTGTACAGTGTTGACTAAATACCCATAGCAAGTTGTGTTCACAAAAAGTAAATTATTACATTCAGATACATGCTGAAGTGTACCAAGTACAATCACATGTGACTGGGAAGACACTTCTCTTAAGACTGCTTTGCCATTTTGTAATTCTGCATGTGTCTCTCGCAGGTGAGTATCCTGTGTCACCTCTTCCCCGAGAGGCGTTCGGACTGCCAACAGCGGGAGGTTCTGGGCCACATCAAAGACTACAACAAGCGTTATTCTGGGGCCCCTCGCCGGGTGAGTGACATGCTAAACTACACTACGCTCACACAGCCTTGACTAAAACCACAACACCAATGTCGCCTTTTTAGTTGCTGGCTGCCGATGTTCTCACGGTCTGTGAGAATCTCAGATGTCAGGTCTCTACGTACAAAGACCTGAGAAGACTAGGATCATGTTTTTCGCAGACAATTTAATATCACTGACGGGAACCATTCATAAAACTCTACATCTTTGCAATTTCACAGTAAGAGGGGGGTAATATCCTGATTACACAGATGTGTCATTGTTACTGGAAAATGGAAGACAGGTGCCCTCTGTTAATGAACACATTAATGCGCTCATACACATACACACAGACTAACAATGCTGCCATCTTTCCATTTCATTTGACCCAATTTCCCAAAAGAGGGAAAAAACAAGACAAAGTGAGTGAATAGAGGAGATAGGGCAGGGATATCAGTTTGACCCATACAGTCATACTAACAGTGCCTTTTTTCTTGGGTGATTTCTCAGGTGACAGACTACCTGTACGACATGCCCTTATTCCTGCACCTGGCACTGCGTGGCCTGGGCAACATGGGCGGCCTTGTGTGGCTCTTCCTGCTGAGGGTGGCCGTCTGCTGTTTCGGGGCAGCCATGTCCCTGGCCTCACCTCTAGAGGGCGCCTCGGGACCCTTCTGCGGAGCACTGGGGCTCTTGGATGACCTTGTGGTAGTCTTCCTTCTCCTCATCTGTGTCATTAATATCAACCAGCGAATGACGCCAGACGCAACAGCCAGGAATCGTTCAGCAACACAAGGTGTGCTGACCGACACATTATTGTGACACTTTATGGCCCACGACAAGGACTGTCAAACAGGATTGTTTACTTCCTATAAGTTATTGCTGGAGACAGCTCTATATATTACATACAGCTATATACAGGGCTGTGTTTAGCACAAGTATAGCACAATGTGCATTACGTGTGTTAAGAACACAATGGGACTTGAGGCTTAAAGACACGGAGTAGACTTGAGGAGTGTATGTTTACGTAATTTGAGGGGTTTGTTATGAAATATGTACTCATAATAACATCATTGAGTAGGACGTTTTAAGAAATAGTGTGTTGCCAGTGCATAACTTGAATGAGTACGCTAAACGCAGAGAAAATTAACTTGAAGAACGGAGAAGTGTCTGGACTAAAGGTCTAACTTCTTGGTATTACTCAGTTTTGCTCCTGTAGTTTACAGACTGTGCCTGAGGTTCCCTCAGTGAGAGGTCCTGGAATATAGTCAGACTACTGAGGGACCTGTTCAAATCCATTGTCAAAACACAGCCCACAAACTAGACTAAACCATTAAAATGGGAATCCTTTGACTTTGATAATATACTGAGTGTAGTACAGTTGTACCTATTTTAATCTACAAGTATTTTGAGTTGGATCATACTGTAATCCTATCCCTAAGATGGCACGGTTGATGTTAATAACTAAATGTATTGTGATATTGTAAATAAGCGGATATTGACTGTATCTGTATGTATAGTTGTAATAAATAAACAATTTATTTATTGTTAATTATGCATTATTTTGTTGCTATTCACAACACACAGTCAATGCTTACTTCAAATCCAAGTCTTGATTTAATTCAAAAGACAGTACAAAACATGTTACAGCTGTAGTGATTGTTTCATGGAAAAAAGTATTAGTGCAAATTATTTATTACAGTTGACACATAAATCAAGAACCTTCTAGAGTTGCATGTAAGGCTGGTTAGTCAAGTCAGCACCACAATGAGAAGGAAGGGCTTGCCTTCAGTGGAATGTGTTTAAGAATAGGAATTCTTGATTTCTAAACTATTGCTTAACAGTATACATACACTGTTAGTCAAAATCGTGCAGCGAGACAAACATGATTGATCAGGCACACGGTGGCTGGCGTGGGGGCCGTCTCACTGTGAGGTCTGACACCAGGCCGCAGCGTTCTTGAACATGCTCAGCCAGGGCGACGGGGCCATGCTGGGACGGAGGGGCCCGGGTACCCAGGCCCACTGCCAGCCCAGCGTGGCGCGCTCTGGGTGGGGCATCATGGCCAGGTGGCGCCCGTCCGCCGAGCAGACCCCAGCCACGCCCTCGGGGGAGCCGTTGGGGTTAAGGGGGTACTCCTCGGTGGGGCAGCCCGCGTCGTCCACGTAGCGCAGGGGCGCGAGGGAGCCATCGATCACCTGCTTCCGTGCCTCGTCAGAGCGGAACTGCATCAACCCTGAACAAAACGTAAACACAGACCACGCCATGAGAAACAGCAGAAAAGGTACAGTTGAACACTGTACTTTACTGTACATTACAGATTACACAGATCATTCTCCAACACCAACAAGAAATTAAAAGCTATATCAAATATGTGACCCTCCACGTCAAAACCAGTTACATGGGTCAAAACCATAAAAAAATAAAAATAAAATGTTGACCCGCATACTACTGAGATAAGGGCATTCAAATTGTTGTAGAGGTCACAAAAAGTCAGAAGTCAGAGAAATATGGGTGTAAAGTTTATTACCAATATAACGCTATCTGTCCCTTTGATTGGGCAGGGCTTACGTCTCAATTTACTTTAATTCACTGCCAGAAACTTCATGTCATTTTGTGCCTTTAAAAACCTCGTTAGTGCTGCTACCATGCCAAGTATTGTCCAGCTTGCCAATCATAAGTGCAAATCATATACTCACTCATATACTCACTGGTGCAAATACAGGAAAGTCTTGATGCACATCATGATCATCCAAGTGCTGTTTATCATTATCATCATTAAGTTTGGTCAGCTGGTAGGCAACATGCACAGCATAGGTGTACTGAACATATCCAAAAAGTTCTAGGCTTGCTCCAATATTGCCCATGTCTGTGGCTAATGTGATTGCCTCTACTAGTCTCTAGTGCTCAGCTGTATAATATAAGTATTATTTGATTTATGGCCATCATTCTTCAGCAGTAACTTCGTTGGCAATGTAGTTAGGGCTATACATTCGCATTAGCCCTCGAAGTTTAGCGCATTTGTATTTGTAGGCTTCACTAGAACAGTCTTATCTTCATGAAGCTCAATCAACACCGTAAACCTATTAATAGTGTTAAAAAACAGTCTCAAAAAAGCATCTTTAAAAGGTATTAAGTAGAGATGCACCGATATGGAATTTTAGGGTCGATAACGGTAACCGATATTTATTGGTTTGTTGTGGCCGATACCGATACGATAACCGATAATATTACTCTTGAAAATAAATTGTGAAAAGTGATTTGGGGAAAGCATTTAATAAGCATAATTGTATTGCAGTAATTTTACCTACCACCAAATGATGGACAGAACTCATAATAGTCCTCAATACAGTACAGCAGTCAACATAACAGTAGCCTAGCCCTACAGTATGTGTGGCTCCTTTAAGTGAACCTGACGTCAGTGAATTGCGAGTGAGTGGCTAGAGAGTATGAATCGTTTTAATTTAGGACTAAACACTCATAAACGGCTCAGCTGGGAATAAGCTACAGTATAGCGACCAAATCAGAGTTTGTGAGGGAAACTTAGGTTTAGTTTCAACTGCGGGTAATAAAGCTGCAACTCCTCAGACTATATCTTATGTCCGTCTACTCTGTTGCGCACAACCTGCTGCAGCAGAAATGAAAGGGGTTAGCCCCGAAGGTTTTAATAACTTATTATGATGACCTGTCTAGAACTGAAGCAGGAATGGTTAGCATATTTCTAGGTAATAATACAAAACCCAAGCTAAAGTAATGCAAATATAATACTAAAACACAACTTAGAACTAGGCCTACTTATGTACTCGTCCCACTAACGAGTTTGTTTATTTGTTTCCCCGACCAGCGCGGTAAAGTGCAAACACATCAGCACAAGACGACCCTAGATAGGGCTGAGCTCCGCTCTGGTAAGGTTAAATGGCGGATCATTCACGAGAGGATTTTGAGATGCACAGATTCGCAAATGAACGCATATCCACAGATTTTGTTAGAGTGGTGAAATACATTCACACCACTGACATTATATTGAGGAAAAAGTATAGCCAACCAAGCTCAAGTAGCTCAGTGTAGCCAGACGGACCTTACGTAGGCCTAAATTAGGACTTTAAAAAATATCGCCGCAAATTATCGGCCAGAATTCTGTTATATAATAATATTTTCATTTTTCCCACTTATTAAGTTCATTACCTTCTCCATGAGCCACCCATACACCCAGTGCAGATCCCTCCATCCCTTTCAGCATAATGGCTGGAGATGGCTTGATGCTCACACTCACAAAACGAGACTCAAAGCGGCCCGATTTATTATGGGTCAGAGTCACATCAGACTCTAGAGAGAGATGGGGAAGGAAGAACAGACAGAACACAACAAGTGCCGTCAGACACTACAAACCCTGCAGCATTATGTACTAATATATTATTTTGAGATACATTACTATAAAACAGTAATAGGTAAATACTACACACACACACAATATAAAATACTATTCGATAAGAGCTAATGTGATAAAAATGTCAACGGTGGTACTTTGTCATTGAACTCACAACTTTTCTGTCTACTGTATGCTAGCCCAGCTCCTTAGCCACTACGCTACCACCATTTTCCCCTCAGATACAGATACTCCTCCTTACCGGTGCTGGTTCCAGTGCCCACCCAGCCCAGCAGTGCCAGCAGCTGGCAGCCATTACACACGCCCAGGCTGAGCGTGTCATTGCGCCGCCGGAAACGCTCAAACTCGTCCCGTGCACGCTGGTTATAGGTGACGGTGGCCGCCCAGCCTGATAATGAAGACACACAGTGAGTCAATTGGCACTTCAGGAAATGTGATAAAACGAGACCAGGTATACTGTAAGTGTACTACATTTCGCCCCCTTAGAATTATAGGGTTCTATCTACGTTCTGAGCAGTTCTGAGATATTGAGCTAAGTCTTTGAATTCCATAGAGTTATACTGATAAGCAGAACAAACCTCTTTAGATATAATGTCCAAAAATGCATACAACTACAAGAAACACCTCACCTCATCTTCTTAGAATAAGAATGTCTTTAACTCAATTTTGACAAAAATGTCAGATAGAACCTTATAATTCTAAGGGGACGATTTCTATTTTTTATTGGGGTAGCTGTAGTGTGCATTTAAAGACTGTTGTGGTGATATATCAAGATGGGTCCTTAACTAGAAAACACATAGGCAATAGGACCATAATGGGTCATGGGGATGAAATTTGATTAATGTGTATCTTTCAAACAGAACAAAGCAAAAATCAGAAGAATCAGAATCATATTTTAATTTTGAGCAGCTTTCGTGCTTGGACCCCTAAGAAATAAAAAAAAATCACTCTTGCATAATTCACAAACTGGGTCAACTCAGTGTATACATGTTTCAACTTTTATGCATTTGAGTTTGTAGGTATGTGACCTTTGGTTCTTACCTTTGGCTGAACCCAGCACGTCTGCGTAACTAAAGCCACCCACGAACACTACGGCCTTGAAAGGATCCAGTGTGGCAGAGCCACTGCAGAGGTCCTGCATTGTGACATCCCATACCTACAGATAAGGACAGGTAGGATGATAGGTCAGATAGGGCAGCTCATTTCACTTATCCACAACCTCATTATACCTCTTCACAGCCCCAATAAAGCTATCAATAACGTGTGGCACCCCCGTGGGTGATGCATGGCAGCCCTTATGCGCCAGAAAGCTCAAAACACATCAGCTGTGAAGAAAGTGAGGGAATGAATGAAAGGCCACACGTCAAGGCCAGTGTGGAGAACTGCGTGATAACGTCTTCTGGCAATAGATGGAAGATTTTTGAATCGTACCTCAAACCCAGCCATTAGGAGAGATACAGACATCTCTCGGTCTCCATTGCTGCCCTCTTCTCGAACCACAGCCACTCGAGGTTTACCAGTACCTGAAGCATGACAAAATATAATAAATTAAAAAAAAACTCACATCAGTCGTTCAGACTGTGATAAAATATTTAATCAAAATCACAGCAAGAGAACAGAGAAGTATGAATAGGGTAAAAAAATACTTTCTCAGCATTTCCTTTCTGCATCTAACACAAATTATTGATCCAAAACTCATAATTGTCTTCATTAATATCTTTCTATACCTTGTTAAATGAGGTATATTTACAATATGCAACTTTGTTCATAAAATGTTCTAATGTTAATGCTATGTACCAGTCTTTAAACACTTTATAATTTCCATGTCCAAACTTAAGCCACTAGAAATAACTCAAATATCCATAATTTATGGTCAAAGCACCAACACTGAAACAGTATATGACAGACGTTCCAAACTTAAAAACTGCTGAGACCCAATTTCAATTCTGAAAATCTTCTGCAACCCACCTATAGATATCAATAATGACAAGCCAGCTAGAACCTGCCACTCTTTTTCTATCTTAATCTCACTCGTGTGTGCTCAAGATGCGCTCCCAATTAAGCACAGTAAGTAACGTTCAAGTTAGATCTGCTGCATGGTGGAGATTAAGAGGACCCAAAAAGTGTCATCCTTGGATGTAAAATGGTGTTGGTGCATTTTGACATTGTAAACGTTCTCAAGGAAGAGTGGAAAGTAGTTTGCAGCAAAGCTACTTCTATGTATTGTCCAAATGTTGCCCCCTCTGTCCCCTGGTGCATGTGCATGATGCGTGTCGTGGGAGCGGCAGCACTGATTTGAATTAAGTAATTTCCTCTCGCAGGCCACACTTGTGAAAACACTGCTGTATGATACTGTTCTAAGCAAAGTATAGGAATGATGTATGGATTTTGTATTCAGTTTGTATTTCATTATTTGCCTCTCATTTTCTTCCTCAATATTGTTGTAACAATCATCATTCTATTACAATCCACTGAAACATAAAACGTTACTTTTTCCGTAGAAACTAAACTCAAACTCACTCAGGTCCTCAATCCTGGGTGTGGTGGCAGGGTCGAAGGTCAGATTGAAGTAGGGCTGGGTGCGACGGGCGAGCCCGTCCTCCTCCTGCTGGACGCACAGTGGGTTGGCCTGCAGACGCTCCAGCTGGAAGCTGGTGCTTTCCCACAGTGCTCTGAGTTTGGGCAGTGACTCGTTCAGCACCTCCTGACCATCCACCTTCACTGTCACCTAAGAGACAGCAGGACAAGAGGCACACATTCCTTTATGATGCCCCCATGTTCATGCCCCCAGAGTGCAGCGCTGTAGCTGACTGGCTAGTCTCAAGGCTTAAAGAGTGTGTGACATGTGAAATGGATGGGTTGTGACTGACCGTGGACTCTGGCCCAAAGCCACAGGTTCTGCCTATGCGGTGACAGAGCAGGCCTGCGTCTGTGTAGCTCTGGCACACACGGGTCACATCACGCTCAGACACCTCCAGAACCAAGCCCAGCTCCTCAGAGAACAGCACCTCCAACACTGAGAGAGAGAAGAGAAAGAGAGACAGACAGTGAGTGAGAGAGAGAGAGAGAGAGAGAGAGAGAGAGAGAGAGAGAGAAAGAGAGACAAAGAAAAGAGAGAAAAGAGAGAAGAGAAAGACAGAGAAAGAGAAAAAAAGAGAAGAGAAAGAGACAGAGAGAGAGAAGAGAAAGAGAGCGACAAGATGGAGACAGAAGAGAGAGAAGAGAAAGAGACAGAGAGAGAGATAGAGAGAGAGAAAGAGAGAGACAGAGAGAGACAGAGAGAGAAAGAGGCATCAGTGAGTGTTCATTCATTCTCTCGCAAACTCACATATTCAAATACCCTGCGTATCAAATGTTAACAGAGATGTTTAAAGAAATACATCAATCCAACAAACCTCCAGCGCCTTGAGGGGGCAAGTTCACTTCAATCCCACGATTCCCAGCAAAGGCCATCTCCAGTAAACAGGAAATAAGTCCTCCATCACTGACATCATGTCCTGCACTCAGCACTCGATCTGCCCCGCGCAAAACCACTCAATTTCAATACACTAGTTTACATGGACAAGTAATTCACTGGATATTATTGATGACAACCCTAAATAGGTTCTGTGTAGCACTACTGTAACTCATGTGGATACTGCGTTACTAGGAGTCACTGATGTACACACAAATAGAAATATATACAACATGTGTCATTACTACTGTGTTGATGTAGTGCTGATACTATAAGTAACTTTATAATTTAGGTATTAGGCGGTATGGGCTCTTTATGAGTGATTGTGTAGTGTTACAAACCTGCCTAGTGTTACTCTATAAGTGACTCACTACATGAGTACCGGGCTGGTGTTACTAACCCCTCATTAGTGTCTGAACAGTGTTATGAACCCTTTAAAAGATGGTTTATCTGTGACTGTGAGGTGTTGTAGAAACCTTGTATGAGTGCCTGGGTGGTGTTAAAGCAGGCCGACAGCTTGTCCGGGTGATCCAGGTCAGGGCAGCAGTCTCCCAGCTGGCTGAAGCACTGAGCCAGTGCAGAGCCCCCCAGTCTGTGCTTGCCAGGACTAACAGGCACATAGAGCAGGACTCCTGCAACAGCGGATGGAGGAGAGGTGAGAGACTGGAAGAGTGCTTCATGTAAACAGACTTCACAGAGAAGACTGAGACAAGATCTAAGGACCATTGGCTCAGTGGAGGTAAAGAGCCTCCAGAGTATCCAGTACACTCACCCTGGCCGTCAGGATCCTCCAGGTCAGGGGTCACAGTGACAGTGATGTCAGGACACACAGCATACACAGAGATAACCAGAGAACCTGCAGCACAAAGCAAATCAACCACACACACACACACACACACACACACACACACACACACACACACACACACACACACACACAGACACACATTAAACCAATTTTTCCTGCATAGGGAATTGTGAGGTGACCATCCCATTCAAACTTTGTGCCGTCTAAATTTCTAGTACTTTTTTTCACAAAAAACCCCCCAACAACATTATTTCTATATTTTCTATACATTATTTCATGATTTGACGGTTAACTGCAATTGCGGCTCTACGGCGATGTAATGGTGCTGTATCGCAATCTGTACATCAGACAAAGACATCCGAAATTGCCAAAGTAGAGGAGGGTGAATGAGTTGTACTTTCTTCTTTTAACCCTGCAGAATGTCCGGCAGAACCCTGATTTTGAGGCTCTTGAAACACATTACCACCTCAGCTTAATTTCCATCCAGGAAAAAAACCCTGTTTCACTGGAGCAGGACTATTTTGTATGGGGAAAGATATAATAATTCAAGTGAGTACGACGGCTTGGAAGGGGTCAGGACATTATTGTATTATACATACAATAATGAGTAAGGCTCTTACAGGAAAAAGGGACAACTTTTCTCAGACATACACAGAAAACTAGAGCTGTATATAATAATCCTTTTCAAGATGCATTGCCATGTGAAAGCACACACAGACAGACAGACAGACAGACAGACAGACAAACCAAGCATACCTGGCGCTTTGACAGTCTCCCCGCTCACACGTGCGGCCATGCTGAGGGAGTCCTTGCCCCCATCGACAGCCACGCCCAGCTGACCCATGACCTGGCACATGGCCTGGCATGCCTCCCACAGACTGGCCCCCTCCCCAGGCAGCTTGGCTGCCCACATCCAGTTTCCACTGCATTTCACATCCTGAGCAGGGCACAGACACGAGAAGCAGAGACCAGGATAGATTAACATCTGTTATGAATCGATGTGAAAGTGTATTGTTACATCCCACCCATTCTTGTAGGAGATCAAATCAAACGGTGCATTGAAGAGACTAGTGTCGGAGAATGTCTAATAAAGGGAGAACTTTCACTCTTGGGAAACTTCCGGTTTCTGAACTGGTTGCAGTTCTACTCTGATTCCCATGTGGGGGCGCTTGCGGGCGAGTGCAGAGTGATTGGTTTATGGAGCTGTACCCCTCAAAATCCACTTTTTTCAGGATATAATTTTTTGTTCAGTAATTTGAATGCTGCATTTAAAAGGGGAGGCAAAGAAAATACACACTGACACTGCTGAGTATTATATATTTTAAAGTTGCTTATTTGTTCTAAAAGGCCTTTTAAAAATTTCAATGACATCATTCATTAGCAGAATGCTAGTGTGTTATGGGCAATGACGAACCGACCTGTAAGAAATCAAAAGGACATAAGTGCTCGTTCGTTCAACTTTCGACGTATAATCCATATTGAACTTGCAGAAACTACAATCAAATCTGTGATTGTTCAACGACAATCAAGAGATAAATTTAGCCATCTAGCTCCATAGACCTCCATTCATTTTGCAGTCGTCCGCGATCACTCCTAGTGGAACTCTTGTGGAACTGCAATCAAATTCGTTACAATAGGGGTTAATAGGAAATGAACACGCTCTCAGTAGTCAGGCTGTGATTGTGTAGAGATTTGATATAACAGCTAAGTAGTGCATGACCTTATCTTTAAAAAATGCTGCATCAAGCTTCAAGGTCTTGAGTGTGTAAGTCAGTACAAATATACAGTGCTATAAAATTCAGTATAACCAACAAAAACCAACCAACCAACAAAAACAATTATCATCAAGCATTGTGATGACGGCAAATAGTTTCAGCAATCTAAAGACTGCCAGAAGGTTATATGGATGGAGAGAACATTCTAGTAGCGTGTACCTTGAGAGTCGTGACTCTGGCGAAGACCAGGTTAGTGAGGGCCTCGCCCACGGCCATGCGTGCCCCTGCCGCCGGGGAGAGCAGCCCTTTGATTGGCTGTTCTCCGATCGCCGTGGCAGCGCCCTGAAGACTGAAGGGCGACAGTGCAACCACGGCGACGTCAGCCAACGGCGTGTGAAGGGGTCCAACACACTGTTGCTGGGCAACCAGGCCTGTCACAGAACGATCCACCTGTGGGTGACAGGTCAAAATAATTTAGAATATGCACCCACAATTCCATCCACTATCTCAGAATAATAATATTAGAACTATTATAATCATTAGAACATTAAAGTTGGGCTTTGACTGATTTACTATACTTTTTATACTGTTTGTTTGTGTTACACTGGTCCTACTGGGTCTCTTCTTTAACAGAGTGGTGTTGAAAGTTGAAACCAAAACCCATATATTACACATATCCAGCATAAACTGAATGACAAATATTATGAACATGTTACAGATCTTAGCCATTGTGATCAGTGATTGAGATGATGTGAAATTACAACAGGCAATCAGTGTGGACGTGACCTGGTGTTCTATGGCACTCTATGGCGCAGACTGACCTTGTTGGTGAGGTAGCGCTTGCTGGCCACAGAGGGCAGTCTTAAGACTCTCTCCAGGGCAGAGAGCACAGAGAGAGGGGAGGGCAGAGAGAGGGGCTGAAGAGATGGAGACAAACGCTCCATCACAAACTCCTAAAAGGAGAGAGGGAGAGGGACAGAGAGAAAGAGGGAGAGGGACAGAGAGAAAGAGGGAGAGGGACAGAGAGAAAGAGAGAGAGGGGGGGTGTTGGGGTGGTCACAAATCAACACATGATACACAACTCATTCACAGGGTTGTTATCATAATACAGGTTTTTGTCACACATGCTAGAAACTTCTCATTTCTGTTCTCGTATGGAGTCTAAAACCTAGCACATACATTCCAGCAGGGGGCACCCTTCTGCAAGTTTTAAGAGACAAGTATCTGACTCATTTAGGTCATTTTGGTTCAGACTGGCCTGTTGAGTCTTGTTCTGAGTTTGCATTTGCTTCTGCACCACCAGCTAACAGACAGAGGAGATTCTTCCCTTCTCTACCTCCTCATTCTTCTACCACACTTTGACTAGTACTTATTACTTCCCCACACTCGACTTTTAGTAAATGTATCGATTGGTGTGGTATTCATGCCAATCTAAGGTCTCCTTTGCAATGTAGTTTGAATGTTATTTCCTCATTTTTTTAATTCACTTTGGATAAAAGCTTCTGCTAAATGAGTAATGCAATATGTAAATGAGATTTGAGTGGCCCCACCCACCTTCTGGGGCATCTTGCCCAGGACCCACTCCAGATCCAGATCCACAGGGTGACGCCCATTTGAGGCGTCGCCACGATTACGCACGTCATCCTCCAGAACAATCTAAAGAGAGACAACAGGCGCATGATGAGGAAACAGATCAAAACCAGACTGTAACTGTAGGTATGGATTGACAAGGAATGCCTATAACTAATGTCTGCTGTACATAAAGAACTCAAAGGAACTCTGATGTTGTTCAGTCACACCTTGCCATCACCAGTGATCTTGCCCACAAAGTCAACTGGGCACTTTTCACGTTGGCACACTTTTTCCAGAAAGTTCCGATCAGCAGGTTGGAGCAGGAGGGCATTGCTCTCCTGATACTCAGCCCCCCAGAGTTCCAGGACACTCAGGGTTGGGTCACCTGTCTGAGGTGAGGAAGGGAACTTTTCAAAAACCTCAACACATGTCCCATGATAGAGATGAAGACTTTACACAAAAGGCAAAAAAGAGTTTAAAAAGGCTAAAAGAGACCAACATAGACAACGAGAGGTTTTTTGCATGATTATTTTCACCTTAAACTTGCTGGTGTAGATCACAGCTCCCGCTGGCTCACTTAGTTCCTTCAAAACATTCCCTAGAATACATTAAATGGTTAAGTGAGAAAAGCAAATATTATTTGTATAATACAAGTGAAATAAAATTATAGCTAATACAAGTGTATGCATGTAATCTGTCCAGAGCATCTGTCCGGTGTTTTATATTATGGGGTGTGGTGGTACCGTTGCCCCCGGCACCCTGGTCGTGGATGCTGCAGATAGGGTTTCCTGCCTCCCTCTCCAGACAGGCCCTCAGCGCCCGGTTCATCTTCTGCTCCATCTCTGCGTCTCCTCTCTGCACTGCGTCCAGGTCACGCGCACTCGAGTTATCACCCTGGACCTACACACACACACACACACACACACACACACACACACACACACACACACACACACACACACACACACACACACACACACACACACACACACACACACACACACACACACACACACACACACACACACACACACACACACACACACACACACGTCAAAGCAGATACTTACTTTCAGGGGTTACATGCTTGTGAATGTCAAACCTCTCTCTAGGCTATTAACCCCTACAGAGCTACTGCAGCTGCACAGAACTAACAATATCTATGCACCCAGTGCATAGATGTACTACATTATATTGTGTCATTATATATCACACGTCCAGCCATGCTAACATAAGCTGTGTGCTGTGGAATACCTGCACAGAGGAGGCGGCCCCTCCTCCAACCCCGATCCTGTACACAGGGCCACCGATCTTCACCACCTCCATGCCTGATGGCGTAGGGACAAACAAAAACATGGGGGCATCCTTTTATGACTGTCTGACACATCATAATGTGGCATATTAGATATAATATATAATACAATACTCTAACTATCAACCTGGCTCTGCCGCCTCCTTCTTTACATGCTGGTCTTCGATCGAGCCCAACCCGCCACTGAACATAATTGGCTTAATCCACTCTCGTCTCTCCCCGTTGGCCAGACGCATGCCAAAGGACCGGGCAAATCCTAAAATTCATTTAAAACAAAAACATAAAAAGACAGGAAAAAGAACAGGTAGGACATTTTTAATAATGGACAACGAAGGTGGAAAAAAGAATGTGGCCCACATACAAAATAGTTGGACAGATCTGCGTTTTAATCACTCAGTGGTCAGTAGTCACGATGTCTCACCTGCAAGAACCGGTTCCCCAAACTTGTTGCCATAGTCCGAGGCTCCATTGCTGGCCTCAACAGCCACCTGCAATGGAGGGGCAAAACTAGAGGGGTACTCCCACCCCTCCTCTTCCCAGGGGAGAGCAAAACCTGAAGTGGAAAATATCAGAGAATTTCATTTAGAGCTTGTCAATGTGCGACAAGAATGATCTTCGCTAACGGGCAGCATGTCTTACCTGGGATATGCAGGTTACCAAAACAGTAGCCAGCAGTCCCGGTGATCACATGACCTCCCTTTCCAGCACTCTGCACATCTCTGATTCGCCCCCCTGTTCCTGTGGTCGCTCCACTGAAAGGCGCCACACCTGAGACAACGTTAGAAGAAACGGGCCTACATCTTGAAAACTGTTTCATTTTCGTTTGACATTAGGAAAGCATTACTTTACATTAACGTTAAGATTACAAATTCCAAAATGTAGATTGCTTATTCTGGCCTGATTATGATCGCATTTGTGTGCCATGGCATAGCGCTTTACCGGTGGGGAAGTTGTGCGTCTCTGCCGTGAAGATGACATGTCTGGTGGAGCGTCTCGTACCGTAGACGCTGGCCTGGGCAGGGTCCTGAGGATACATGAACTCCAGCTCCATACCTGTAATACCACTGTACCACACACACACACAAACAGACATACACACACACACAGACACAGACACAGATACACACACACACACACACACACACACACACACAGAGAGAGGACAAGTTCAGAGACAAGGCAACAAATGACACTAAAGTAACTGGAGAGTTGGACTTTACTGACATAACTAGAGGGACAGAAACTGATAGACAGAAACTGACCAATAGACAGATCAGACAAAATAGGATTGGCATACAATACATACAAATCAGTCTGTGTAGTACCTGCTGTTGTCACTGAATTGGATGACATTGTTCTGGTTACTATGGCGTTGGGTGCCCATAATAAGACTGAACAGGGTGTCCTTTTGCTCCTGTCCATCAATAACCATACGGCCACGGAAGAACCAATGACGACTGTGTTCACTAGGGATGCGAAAGGAAAGCATGGTGCACGATGGACAAAACTTTGCATAGCAACATAGAGAACTCATTTTGCTCACCTGCTAATTTGTACCTATATACCAGTCAAACAACATGCCTTATGCGTACAAAGAGATATATACAGAGAGAGAGAGAGAGAGAGAGATACAGAGACAGAGAGAGAGAGAGAGAAAGACACACACACATACCTGTTGGACTGTGCCAAGTCAAAACACTCCACACTGGTGGGGTTCCTCTTCACCCTCTGAAACAGCGCTGTATAATAGTCTAGATCCCAGGAGTCAAATGCAAGGCCTACACACACAAAAAAAAAATATTAGGATAAAACATGTGATTGTACATGCATAACATTTTCAGTCATTTTCACAGGACTAAAATGGTATGTGGGGAAGCTAGTAGG
Organism: Alosa pseudoharengus; assembly: GCF_046254945.1. Lineage (NCBI taxonomy): Eukaryota > Metazoa > Chordata > Actinopteri > Clupeiformes > Clupeidae > Alosa > Alosa pseudoharengus. The sequence goes on along the minus strand of NW_027468576.1, from coordinate 16,446,850 downwards.
AGGTAGTATTGTCCCTAGGGTAAAACAATGATGTTAACTTTATCTATCTATGATACAACATTGGCACATTGTACACTAAATGGTCAAATGTTACTTCTACATAACATTTGTGTTCCTACTAGCTAGCCCACATACCATTTTAGTACTTTGAAAATTACTGAAAACGTTAAACCTTCACTTGTCTTTTATCTTCTTGCTTATTGTATGTGGAGGACTCAAATATTGGCACAGCACTAATAAAGTAGTGTATTTGATACCAAATGGGTACAAATAAAGTTTATAATACCCTCAATGTCACTCTTTTCCAAATCTAGGGCCTTATAGAAAATCAATGAGCATGCCATACAAACATTTAATGGTTCAGTCATACTTGTCTTATAAGTTATTGCTAGCTATGAATAATACTGTACTTATTTGAAAATATTAATGTCCAAACATTGCTTCCCAGATAATCTGTTTTTCAGGCTGTAAAACTAAAGAAATATCATGGGCTGGAAATAACACGAAGACATAAGATTTGAACAGAAATATTTTACAAGCCTTGGTTTTGAGGCCCATTCATGATATAGACAAGGTTTGAACAAAATCTGAGAAAACAGCAACCTCATCTAATTTGACATGGAATGACCCAACTGTATTGCCTGGGTTTCAGCTACCAGTAAAGGATACCAACATGGACATGCCATGTATATATAATAAGAGCAATATGCCTGGTTCTATTGTGACGGACAGCCATAAAGCCATTTGGGTGAGAAGATAACAGCAATACAGGTTACACATGGAATGCCATTCACTAAGTCTAGACGTACTATCTCCAAGTCACATTACACTGCACTAACTTGCAACCGCATAATAATGACAAAAATCTTTTTGATTATAATCAACAAGAAACATTGAAAGAGGGTCAACCAAGTCCAAGTCCAAGGACACAAATGCAACTTTAAAAACTTTTGTCACAGAAACAACATCATGAATTTTGTGGTGAATAAAGAGAGTCTATGAATGATATATCTACAAACTGTACCAACATCACCGACTTTACTGATGGCTATAATCCATGATAGTCATTTTTAAATATTGAGCCTGATTATTGGTGATACTCTTGTCCTTTCAACCTTTGTAACTCTTGTAACTCAAGAATTCACAGACTCAGAGAAATTCAGTGAACTTCCAATTACCCACTGACCAACTAACACACATAGACCTGTACACAGTAAGGAGAGGATCTTGTGATGAAATTAAAAACACCCCGAGTCAGGTGACCTCCACAATCAGTCTAATCAAATTGGCCACAGACACATGATAAGAGAGAGAAAATGAAAGAAAGAGAGAGAGAGAGAGAGAGAGAGAGAAGGGGGGGGGGGGGTGAGTTAGTAAATGAGTGAGTGAGAGAGAAAGATGCATGTGATAAGCTGCCCCTCATTCCCGAGAGTGCAGACACACAATGGACCAGATAAGTGCAATGGAAGAAAAATGGTCCACAGCACTTAAACACAGAGGGACAGTTCCTCAGACAAAGACCTTTAAGGGCTGTTCCCACATATAAAAGTTGGGGATCACTTTCAGAGCGATTTTGAGAATGATAAAACGCTGACAGCCATCAGAATCCATCCAATTTTGGCCATTACATTCATCAACATGAGGAGAGACTTCCCTTATCGTTGGTCAGTGTAGATGCTTTTATCGTTAAAGTTATAGGTCTTTATAGTTATCATTCCTGGTGTGAACGGCCCTTTAGTCCTAATCTAGACCAAAAGCTTTTTTTCAGTGGAAGTCTTTTTTGAGGTGCTTTTACAGTCTAGGACCAGGCTTTATGTCCAGATAACCAACCCAGAGACTGGTAAGAGTCACAACAGCAGGGACAGCACTAGGGGGAAGAAAGACTTCATTCTTCCATACATAGGGAAGAAGAAACATTGTTACCAGAGCCTTGCCATTCCTACCTAGCTCATTATTGGCCATCTCCAAGGCTGCACGGCCTTTCCCCAGAATGTCCACCTCAAACACTTCCTGTGGGCGGGTCTCCACGATGAAGGAGCTGATTGGATGCAGGTACACACATTCAGTCATGCTGTCGTACAGACATCCAATCAGTTTCTCCATGTCTGCCTTCATGCCATTCTGTCCGTCCTTAGGCTGAAAACAAAGGAAGATTATTTCTAAGTGGTAAAGTGGTAAAAATTCATAATTCATAGTTTTCTTGCAGGGGCCATTCTGGATCACAGCTAATAGTTACTACAACCCCTACCCCATCATTCATGGCCATATTCAAACCCATTCATGTTTCCCCAAGTCCTAGAGGAGAAAACCCCAGCACACTAAGTTGTAAGTGGTAGAAAATGCTTTGCCAACCTTGATGAGGTGTCTGCGAGACAGTTCAACTCGAGACACTTGGCTGAGGCCTGCACTCTGACAAATTGACACAGCATTGGTGGACCAGGCCGTGGAGAAGTTCAGTCTGTCATGGAGTTACGACAAAAATGACAAATTCCACACTCACAAAACAAAGAAATCAATAGAAATGTAAAACACTCCTGGTTGACAAATGGAAAAAAGCAGAATAATCTCACCATGCACCGCAAGCTTCAGACTTTGAGCACTCTTTTTGCTACAATAAAAGGATAGTTCCTATGAATGTTACCTGGGTCCAATCTCCACCAGTCTCTCTCCATCTGCAGCCTTAAGGGATGCTTCCTCAGATAAACCGCCACTCTGGGGCGGACTAAACAGCCAACGAAGCACATCCTTCTGGTCAGCACTGAGAGATCCAGCTCCTTGTAGAAACAGATGGGAATCTGCCACAGTTATATGACCAACTAATTACAGTTCCATGTCAAAATCTGACTTACATATGGATCTTCTTCTTTCCCACACCTCTGTACTCCAAACAAAGCAAGGTTATTTGGAGATAATGGTGGGCCAAACAACTCCATCTAAACCATCTTCTGTCATCTTAACTTACCATTCAGTTCCACATTGTAGCAGAGTTCAGTTTCTATGGAGACCCCTGGGTACAACACTGCTACCCTCTGAAGGGCCCTTCCGACCTCTGATTCTCTCCTGTAGAACCTCAACACAGGCATGACCCTGAAGAGACAGATGTCAGATAAGGTCAGCTAAAAAGCCAGAGTGCAGAGTCCCTTGGCTACATGCTGTATCGAAATGACCTAATCTAAAATCAATCAGTTTGATGAAGGTCTTTTTTTTATAGAAGAGCATGTATAAAGCTGCCAGCCTATTGAGCCCAGTCCAGAGCATTATCAAGTCAATTGAGCTAGACATCGATATCATCTCTCTCTGGCTCTGAAATGAGGTGGATCAGGATAAAGATCAAAAGACCACCACTCACCTCCCAAAAAAAAGACCACCACTCACCTCCCAAAACCTAACGAAAACACAGAGAGCAATCTGTTCAAAGTCTACATTCAAACAGATTGTAAAACTAAATGTAAACCATAGTCTTGACCAGTCCCTTAACTTCGCAGGCTACTAGGTGCACGAGGATAAACTCAAGGCTAGGGTCAAATTGATTATTTGCCTGTTGCATCACAAGGCACATGCCGCCGCCGCCGCGCGTACCAAGTTGTCTTCCCTAAATTAATTGCGCTAGCTCGCCAGTTAGTGATGGCGAAAAAAATGACCGTGCTGTTTTTCAAAGAAGTCCCTTGTTGAAGTGCAACATATTGCGTGCCAGGAAGAGATTGTGACATTCAGTTTTGAAGTTTGTGACCTGCATGGATGGATGGATGAATGAATGATTCTAGCAAGAGAACACTTCGCAGAGATGTAAAAGAGCAAAGCGAACGAATCTGTTACCATACACATATTCAACATCACGTTGAGGCTACAAAGCAAAACTTCACATTGTATAGGAGAAGAGATGTTGGAAAGAGGAAAATAACTTGATGGATTAATAAAAAGTTAGCTATAGCCAAATTAGCACGTCAAAGTTAAGCATAACAAAATCAGAGATGAATACAGAAAAGTAAACTTCCTATTGTCATACCTCTGCGATTCTCCTGGCACAGTTCTTCGTCTCCTGGTAGAAGAGCCTTGCAGAATGGGTTGAGTGGTAGCCCGTAAGCCACACAACTACACAAACCCACGTGGGCACTTTCGCGCACACGAACCTTTCCGCGTAACCCCCGTTCTGCGCCTGCGCAATTACAACATAAGTTCTGGCAGCTCTGGTTCTGGCTCTTTTTTTGTTTTGTTTTAACAACACGTAGACAGTTTTGATTGATTGCTGTTGATAGTGTGTCGCATCAGTTTTGGAACTGTTCTCATAGCCTTCAGTAAAATTCGGGTCGACATCCTAGACCTAGAGTATATCAACAGTTTTTATTTTTTATACTTTTCTAGAAAGTACTTTTCTATCTCATATGTCTTGTATTCGACTGAAATACATTTTCCATGAAAAATAAAGTAAAAAGAGATCATTTCGATGGTCGCTGCAAAATCATTTCGTCCAGTACATAACCTGTTCCAATAATCTAATATGTTCCAGTAGATGGCGACATTTCTCTACAATTTACAGACCGGATATAGAACATTTGTTGCAAGATTCATTCACGTCCATGGTTACCGGTGGTAGGCTTGGCTTCTTTTACTGCCCAGCCTGAGGTCGCTGTCTACTAAATTACTGAAGGGGAACTCATTGAGGAAATACGAAAGGTTCAGGGATTCAAACCGATTCAGAGGAATCGCAGCTGGCTGGTTATTTGGCCAGTTTAACTTGACAGGTCCAAGTGCTGTCTGTGAGTTAAGTTTGCGCGTGCTACGTCCTTCCTTGCAAAAGGCTTGTAAAACCTTTCCAACGTCAGCTTTCAAACATTTATTTGCTGTTGTAAAGTGAGTAACGTTACTCTCTGGAAAGCTAACATAACATTAGCTTGCTAGCTACCTTACTCATTGATATGGCACACTTGCTGTCAGTCCAAACAAGGATAACACTAAGTAAGCAAGGAAACTTCATAAATCCAACAGCTTCAACGGCCTTGAGGACTGCTTTACGTGAATACAGCAGTGGCGATGGAACAGAGTACTTGCATAAAAGTATTGTTCCTACAATGCACTATCAGAAGAGCTTACCGAGGTTAGTAGCAACTCGAACTCAACACGTTTGACTTTACGAGATTAAACGTAAATATATTAATATCTTGATTCGGGTCATTGTTTGTGATAATAGTCAAAAACATGAATGACTTGGTCACCCTGTCTGTGCAGTCATGGTAAGAATGTAGGTGAAAGGTTCATCATGTTTAATGACCTCCGGCCACTGGGGGCAGCTATGGCATTCACTCTGTCAGTTTTACTGTACCACCTGTGTCAATTGTACAATTTACTGTATCAGTTGCACTGATATGAAATGTACTTAACATTAATGTACTTGTACTTAACGTTATCTCTCTAGGTTACCTGTCCCTAAACTGGAGGATACCATACGTAGGTACTTGGCAGCCCAGAAGCCCCTCCTAAAAGAAGACCAGTATAGGTAATGTAGACATCTTACAGTTTCAGTGTAAAATCATTGTGTGTTTTTTGTTTTGTTTTGTTTTGTTTTGTTGGTGTTGGCTCTGATTGATGAGCAGAGACTCACCTGTTCTCCTTATAGCACCACAGAAAAGCTGGCTCAGAGCTTTCAAAATGGTGTGGGAAAACAACTGCACGAGGAGCTTGTTAATCAAGACAAGAACAATAAGCATACCAGTTACATCTCTGGTGAGATTTCAATGCCATATACAGGGTGTACATATTAGTGTATATAATTTCATACCAAGTATTGCTGTCCTCACACCACTAACATGTCAGTATCATCCCACAGCGCCATGGTTTGACATGTACCTCTCAGCCCGAGATTCCGTGGTTTTGAACTTTAACCCGTTCATGTCCTTCAACCCGGACCCAAAGCCAGAGTACAACGACCAGCTCATCCGGGCCACCAACATGGTGTGCTCTGCAGTGCGGTTCATGAAGACCTTGCGAGCCGGTCTACTGGAACCAGAGGTCTTCCACCTCAACCCAGCCAAGAGCGACACAGACAGCTTCAAGAAGCTGATCCGCTGGGTGCCGTCCTCCATCTCCTGGTTCGGGGCCTACATGGTGAACGCCTACCCGCTAGACATGTCGCAGTACTTCCGTCTGTTCAACTCCACACGCATCCCCAAGCCAAAGCGCGACGAGCTGTACACGAACGACAAAGCGCGGCACCTGCTGGTGATGAGAAAGGGCAACATGTATGTGTTCGATGCAGTGGACAGAGACGGCAATCTGGTGAAGCCCGCTGAGATCCATGCCCACATGAAGTACATCCTGTCGGACACTGCTTCAGCCCCGGCGTTCCCGCTGGGGGTGCTGACCAGCGAGAATAGGGACGTCTGGGCGGGACTGCGGGAGAAGCTAGTGGCTGCCGGAAATGCAGAGGCCTTGGGTCTGGTGGACAGCGCCCTGTTCTGCCTCTGTCTGGACGAGGAGGTGATGCGTGACCACATCCACATCTCCCACAACATGCTGCACGGGGACGGCTTGAACCGCTGGTACGACAAGTCCTTCAGCATCATCTTGGCCAAGGACGGGCAGGCGGCCATCAATTTCGAGCACTCCTGGGGTGACGGGGTGGCCGTGCTGCGCTTCCAGAACGAGGTGTTCAAGGACAGCACTGAGAAGCCCCTCGTGGGACCTGGCTCCCAACCCGCGGCAGTGGACTCGCCGTCCGCCGTGCGGCGGCTAGAGTTCAAGCTGGACGCCGCCCTGGAGAGCGGCATCGCCAAGGCCAAGGAGAACTTCACCGCGGCCGTGTCCAAGCTTAAGATCGACGCTGTGCAGTTCATGAAAGGGGGCAAAAACCAGCTGAAGAAGAAGAAGCTGAGCCCGGACGCCATCGCCCAGCTCTCCTTTCAGATGGGTTACCTGCGGCAGTACGGGCAGACTGTGGCCACCTACGAGTCCTGCAGCACTGCTGCCTTCAAGCACGGGCGCACAGAGACCATTCGGCCGGCCACCGTCCACACCAAACGCTGTGTAGAGGCATTCGTCCAGCAGCCGGGCAAACACAGCGTGGATCAGCTACTGGGCCTGCTGAATGAATGCTCCAAATACCATGGACAGCTCACCAAAGAGGCAGCTATGGGTAAGCACATCACATTTTCCCTGACTTACTTCCACTCAGTAACCTTTCATCATATCCTTTATTTTCTTTACCATTTATTGTTATCAAATACTCTGTTACATATATTGTCAATTATTGCTAAATTATTATGGATTCACATTGTGTCACAAGTGTTTGTGTGCTTTGCAACAATCACATTCTATGAAACATTTCTTTGCAGTGTATTGTATTTGAATGTGAGTATTTGGGTTAACTGATGTTGTCCATCTCCTCGCAGGCCAAGGTTTCGATCGGCATCTGTTTGCAATGCGTTACCTGGCAAACACCAAGGGCATGGCATTGCCTGACATCTACCACGACCCTGCCTACGCCACCATCAACCACAACATCCTGTCCACCAGCACCCTCACCAGTCCTGCAGTGAGCCTGGGGGGGTTTGCCCCAGTGGTGCCAGACGGCTTTGGGGTGGGCTACGGGGTCCATGATGACTGGATCGGGTGCAACGTCTCCAGCTACCCAGCCAGAAACGTGCATGAGTTCCTGCAGTGTGTCCACAAGTCATTAGAGGACATTTTTACAGTCATTGAAGGCAAACCTATCAGTTAAAGCACTGAAATGGAGACCACAGGTAGATGAATGACCAGGTGTTAAATGGACTTACAAGATTTACTGAAAGAATGCAACTTTTCCTACTGACTTGATTCATGGTTAATTCAGGCTGACGTCACATTGCCGTAATATGAATGTGCTTTGATTCACATGATGGGTGCCTTTTTTAACTGAGCTGCATTCAGTTGAAATGTATTCAACTCTCTTCCTTTCTCAAGTCTGTATGTTAGTATTGTTTGCGCAATTAAAAAGCCGGAAATGATCTTAGGCAACGATATAACATAGTTTATATATTTATAAGGCCAAGTCTCAAAGCATGCTGCAGTAGCTCAGGAAAGTGTTCCCTCAGTTTGGTAAAGTTACACAAACTACTTGAACCCAATGTTCTGTGAACTAAGCCCTGAAGCAATCTGCATTGAGCCATTGGTCCATATGTCCTACATATGAACAAAGTGTGGCATTGGTTTAAGCAGAGAACTCACTGAAGTAAGAAACTCATGTTTGCGTGTTGTTTAGAATAGATAGTATCTATTTTCCCTCTTAAAACACATGTCTAACAGGATTGTATATATATTATACATACAAGGACTTACCAGTTAAGAGAGGAGCTAAAGTGCTCATAAGATCAGCCTATGAAAACTATTCCTGCAAACATTTGTACTCCAACCTGGATAGTTTGATGACCAGGCCCCAGTTTTTCAAAAGTAATCCAGTGGGACTTTGGGTCACAGATTGAATCAAATCTTGGAAATGGGTTTTTCAAAAGCAAAAGAGGGATTCTGAACTAAGATCAGAGCATGTAATCCGATCTTACTAGGGCTGTCAAAATAACTGATTCATTTCGATTAATTAATTTGAGAAAAAATAACTGATTAAAAAAAATAACGCAGATTAATCAATTCCGTGTGACTTTTGACCCCGAGCCATTCTAGTCAGTAACCATTAGACTGTAAAATAAAGGAGAGAGAAGAAAATGTGCTGCCTAGATCATTGATTGGAACATTTACTTTTAAAAAACAGCCTGATGTTGATAAAATAAAGTGTTGATTAAAATAAAGCCCTCTGCAATGTCTGCAGCAAGGAATTTGCATATTACCGGAGTTCGTCAACTCTAAAGTCGCACATCAATGCAAAGAAATAATGTTGACATTCGGGGGAGTGTTAATTTATTTTCATTGTGTCCCCTAGGTTACCTGTATATCTGTGGCCTGAAATGCCTTGTATGTGAAAAAAAACTTCTTCCACTTTTGAATTGATTTCCTCAGCATTTTAGGTCATATCATAGATTATTATGGCCATTTCAAAGTTTCATTTGAATTTAAATATTTAAAGTACTTTCACAGCAAAAAAAATATATATGCGATTAATTTAGATTAATTAATCACAGAGTATGTAATTAATTCAATTAATTTTTTTAATCGATTGACAGCCCTAGATCTTACATTTGATCTGGATCAAACCTGCCTGGGTTTTTCAAAACTTTGAAATCTATTTAATCAAAAAAACAGGGTTATCCTGATCCCATCAGAAGGGTGGATTCAGTTGTGATTTTTCAAAAAGAGTTTTTGATGAATTTTGCGAATGATCACAAAATCAATGTTTACTGATATAAACATTTATTCATATTTTGTACAAATACAAATCACATCCAATGAGATATGGTAAACAAAAAAATCTCAAAGCTATCAGTATAAATGTCACTGTTGCTCACAACTCTATAATTCCACAGTATATTATTGGCAATGACAACAAATATAGTCATTCAGTAGCCTAGTTAAAAGTAATTTCTCATAATTGCATCTCTAATTGCATGTCCAGTGTGTCCTTAATTAGGTAGGAACATTGGCGGCTGTTCTGATTCTACATCAGGCTCAGGTCCATCAAAATTATCATCAAGAGGGACATGGCGCCTGGTGGCGATGTTATGCAAAACAATACAGGCAAGGATTATGTTGCATACCACCTTGGGTTGTACTCGCAAGTAGTTAAGACACACAAACCATCTCTTCAGGACTCCATTTAAGCGTTCAATGTCACATTTGCATGTTTTGCACTGTGGGGAGTTAAAGCGTGCCTGCTCAGGTGTGTTTGCAACTGGAAAAGGGGTCATTAGCCATGGTAGGAGTGGTTACGCGCGGTCTCCCCATCATGCATCATGAACAGACCCTGGCCTTTTCACAACACAGTTGGTTATTAAAAGGTCGGCGTTGCCCACAAGTTGGATGTTGGTGCTGTGCCTCCCCTTTCGATTGACATACTCCCAGTCCCTTTCAAAAGGTGCTTGGATAGGCACATGAGTACAATCAATAGCACCATTAGTGCTAGGCATGTTCCCCATTTGAAAAAACTTGTGCTTAGTCTGAGCTGTCTGGTCATCCTTGGGAAAGGAAACAAATTGATTGATCAGACTGCCCAGTCTGACACAGCCTTCACCACATTACTCACTGTTGATTTTCTCACTTCCATATTGTCACCAATTACTTGGTAGAAAGTCCCACATGCGTAAAAGCGCAGAGCGAATAAGCACTGTTCCTCCATGTATAAAGCATGACTCCTTCGGGTTTGGTGTTGGCCTGACCAGATCTGCAATGTACTTAATGTCATCTCTCCTAAAGCGAAAACATGCATACAGTTTTTCTCTATGCACTTCTTCTGTTGGGAGTGGTTTGGCAGGCTCAGCATACACCCGCCATGTGGATGCCTCTGTAGAAATAGGTGCAGACATGATATGTTTAAATGTTCTCACCCATTAACCAGCAATAATCTGAGTGGTGTGAGCCTAATTGATCACAAGCCAAAACAATCATGCTCAAGGCTTTTAAGATCAGTGTTGGCCACACCTAAGAGTTGGAACCATGGACTCAAAAACAGGCCTAATGGCACAAACTGTGGCACAAAACCTGTGCACTGCTGGAGGGTGGAGAAGTGACCAAAAAAGGAAAACAACATTTGGGAGGACATACAGTGCATAGGGAAAGTATTAACAGCGCTTCACTTTTTCAACATTTTGTTGTTTCAGACTCATCTTGAAATAGATTAAATTATTTTTTTCTCATCAATCTCCACACAATACTCCAACACTCCACAAAAAAGCAGGTGTTTGGAGTGTTTTGTAAATGTATAAAAAATAAGAATGAAATTTTCAAGTATTCAGACCCTTTGTCATGGTGCTTGCAATTGCACTCTGGTGCATCCTTCTTCTATCAATGGTCCTTGAGATGCTTCTACAATTTAAAGCAACACCAAAGAATTTTTTGTACTTTAAAATAATCTGTCCAAAGTTGTTTCAGTGGTTCATCAACTCGTAACAGGGTGAACGGCACTTCTGCATTTGCTTCGCGGCCCTCTATCAGCTATAACTGCACTATGTAAGTTTGCCAGATCGGGTAGCGGATCTGTAGTTTGATGGAACGAGAGACAGAGGAAAGGTTCTTTGGTGTTGCTTTAACTGGAGTCCACCTGTGCCTAAATTAATTCACTGGACATTATTAGGAAAGGTACACATCTCTTTATATAAGATCTCACAGTTGATGTCAGAGTGAACAACAAACTGTCTTCCTAGATCTGGCAGCTCAGCCAAACTGAGTAATCTGGGACAAAGGGCCTTGGACAGACAGGTAACCAAGGACCCAATGGTCACTATAAATGACATCCAGAGTTCCTTTGAGAGTACAGTGTTTAAAGAGAGTTTAGTGTATGAAGGACAAACATCAGTGCAGCTCAGCGCCTGGTTTCTTTCACACACACTGTTGAGAAATGTGGCCAAATAATTCAGTCTCCATTTCATCAGCCCAGATGATTTTACATCTCATGGTCTACGAATCATTCAGGTGCTTTTTGGGAAACTCACAGCAAAAAATGGCTTCAATCTGTCCACCCTACCATAAAGGCCTGATTAGTGGAGTGATGCACTGATGTTTGTCCTTCTTACTTTGAAATATCTGAAATAGTAGCTGGTATATATTCCAATTCTTCAAAATAAATAATAACGGTTAACATTGGCTCCATTTCCATTTTGATTATGTCTAATTTGTACATCTGCCAGGGCTCATAAATAAAATTCACATAACCTATAATCCCTTAGTCAAGTCCAATCTTAACATATTGACAAAAACAGTTATAATATATTCAAAAAAAACTTTAATAACTAGCATCTTGTTTGTCCTCCTACTGAAGAAGAGACATAGGGCAAGGGTACTCAAGACACCACAACCAATCATTTATTAAAAAGAGAAAAACATATGCACAAGAAGCAAATTTACAAATGTTCTGAGGACAAAACCTAAAACAGCATGTTCAATTAAAGTAAAAACAACGTAATTGATGTAAAATGAAAAAGGAAAAAAAATGACTCCTTTAAATTGGCTTGATTTTGAAGTGAAGGCCAATTAAACTGAAAACCAGACACTTCAGGTCTTGAACCAAGTAGTAGAACACTCTGAGCCCTTCTGGATCCCTAATGACAAAAACAGGCAAAGTTAGCTCTCATTCAATAATATAGTAAGCAAAGCATAGACATTGTGTAACCAAGATATGATTACTTACTTTGACTGGTTGACATCAATCAAAGAACCAATCTTAGAGGTCGTAAACGAGATGTGCTCATCACCAATCACAATCTCAAGCTCCTTCAGAGAGAAAAGTAGAATATAGTATTAGTTATGGGGCTACATTCAATCAAAATAAAGGAACGAGGAAGTACCATGGTGTAGGCAATGCCTACTAAAAACTACAGAAACATTAACCCTACCTGTCTGCCGACTCGGTCTGGCGGAGGCCAAAGCGCATCGTCTTCTTTGGTGATTTCGCTGTCGTCTATGATTCTTTTGAGTTCCTCCATGACGCTCTTGTGAACATATGCCTTTCAGGAAAAAAAGGTAATCCAAAATTTAGGTGAATGCGAGACTGATTGTTTTGATTAGAGTATCAAACTCTGCCTAATCAAGAGTCTACAATTACATGTACCATACCTCTTTCCTGATCATGACATCATTTTTGTAGTTACTGTTGTTCGCGTACCTCAGCTTTCCTGTTCAGCAAGAGAAGGTATTTAAAGCGGGTTTTTTTTTTTAACACAAGAGTTCCGTTAAGTTAGCTGTAAGTGATGTTTGCGGCGGGGGTTGGGTCCAAACAGCTCATGATAGAGGGCAACAAATCCACAGCAAGAAAGACCAAACTACAAGTTGCTGCTAAGATACAATGTGTGTACACATAACAATGCTACAACTAGCACGTTGTTGATTTCTACATAATTGAAAGTGGGCTCCGACTGAACCAACTGCTATGCTGCAAAACTTGCGTTAGCCAACTTAGCTTTACGCATGTCCACCGGGTTGCTCATGCTACACAGTCAGTCCCACGGCAAGCAATTCACGGGTAGGATGATTATGTACTATTACTGTGCCCGTAACCAAAGCTTCAAATATATATATATATAAACAATTCAAACAACGTACTATCAAAATACCATGTTTGTTTTGTCTAACTTAAAAGCTAACGTTAGCCATCTTTAACTCAAAAGGCCCAAAGCATGCGAGCTAGCTAACTAGCTAATTTGCTAATGCCGTTTATACTTGGCGCTTTCACTCACCATCCGGCCGAAATTCAAATTCCAAAAATTCGTGCCCGAATTTGCCTTTATGTCCAACATAATATCGCAAGTAAAAGTCACTTGTAGACATTTTGAAAACTGCGCATCCAAAACTTGCAGTTTCCGTCTACTTGCTAATTGTTAGGCGGCGCTTTGCTCAATGAATCGTCCGCTCTGTTCCTGTAGTGTTTCACGCGTGCGCGTCCTGGCGCTTGATTTTGACGTCAAACAAGCAAGGATTTCATGATTTCAACGCACACTGCTCCCTATGGGTGTGGAGTGTTAAAAGCTGTAGAAGACCAGTCTCTGTAGCCTACAACATGTTCTTGATACATCGTAAATGCTTTTGTCAGAGTATTGTATGAAGAGCATGCCTGTGGTAAAAATCAGTCTTTCAGACCAGGAATGCTTATCATATGGTTAGACCACCATATTTTTTGTTAAATGCTTATATTCTAAATTATTGCCTTTAAGCTTGTGATTAGTTTCATATTAGTATTCATATCAAGTTACAGATTAATGCACGGATGCATAGTATAAAAAATTTATTAGATTCATTGCATTTTCAGTAGCTTTTGTGGATTTGATTACACATGTTGCATTCATGTACACATTTACAAAATGATACAAGGAAGGGTGTGTACCATCCTGAGGGCAGAAAAAAAAGGTTTTTGAGGAGGCACTGCTTTCGTAGTGCTATAGTGACAGAAACTTGAGAGTGAGGTCAAATACTATCTATCTTTGAATGTCTTCCATATGGTAGAACTTCTCACTGTCTACAGATGGTACCCTACAGTGGACAGAGCTCTAAGTTGTCATAACATGATAAATTCTCTCCCTCTTAAATAGTCCAAACGAACTCCAGATCAAAGGCCCCTTTGAATTGCAATACACAGAGTTAAGCTTGTAACAACACTTTTTAGTATCATTAGCCACTGCACCACCTCCAAACAGTTTTTCTTTCAGTGTTCAATACAGTACTTGAGGCAAGGAACATTTAGCAACTTTGATGATTAAGATTTATATGGGAACAATTGAAACAGGGTTCAAGTTCAACTTTGCCCTCTAACAAGAGAAAATATACACACGTAATCACAGACGTTGATTGGATACATACTCACAATTATGTACATAGAGTGTCAGCAAGCCAATAGAACATATAATAATGTAATTTTAGAAGGGCTTGACATTTATCATTGAAGAGTAATTAAAAATGCAGTAGTCATTAGCCAATGTATAAACACCTTAAATAGCAAAGCAGGCTTGTCTATGTGTATGTAAGTGTTCTGATTTGGCTGAGCTTTTTGTATTGGAAGTAGTGAGGGCCTGTGTTAATAAGGCAGACTGTATCTGGTGCCAAAGCTGGTGCTTGAATCATTGCTACACAGCCCCGGTTAGTGACCATGACTAGTGCTGTTTATGAAAAAGCCAAACTGAACTGGCTTTAAGTGCTTCAGTTTTGTTATCAGCCTTCATTTGACTCCGCACACCTTGAGCCAAACAGCAGTGTTTTTGTGTGTTTGTGCCAACATGACCCTCTGGAACAAAAGCAACATCTGCAGGGCTTCATGTTGATAATAGCAGTTTTGATGACGTAATATGATCAAATCATTTTTAAGAACAAAATTCAGAGTGGCGTCATACAAATTGTCCAATTGATCTTTCTAGTGGTGTGACCCATTTCATACCAAAATGGTATACATACAGTACTTGATATTAGGTCATACAAACATATGTATCTCATACAGTTGTTTTATTTATCTGGGCACGGCTCAAATAATATAGGTAGGCAGGCACCAATGTCATTGCAAGGGAATGAGCATGCACGATTATAAAACTCATCATTTACCATTGCTTTTAGCTTTTGGGAAACCTGGCCCTGACTTCAGGCGCCCATCTCCTTATGAACCCTTTATTCATGAGTCATGAATCAATATAATCAACTCTTTTCTGAGGAAAGTGCAGAGAAGTCAGGTGAAATGAAAACACTTAATTAACTACCCTGTTTCATAGCCATCATTTTCGACATAGGGACGTCAGTAACAACAGTGTTTGAAGTCTTTGTATTGAAAGTCACAGAGAGGCATTGACGTTTCAATAGAAAGTTCTTTTAGCACACATAACTGAGGAACAAGAAAACAAGCATCCAGTTGAGGTCCTGAGAGAGGTAAGGGAAATAAGGAGTTGTCTTCCCTGTGTCCTGCTAGACATAATAGGCAATACTGAGAGACTACTTTGGTGACTTCTATCTTCTGTTGCTTTGCTGGGAAAGTGTATTCAACTTATTTGTTTTGCCATTGTATCATGGTTCGTGTTTGGTTAAGCTTAAGATCCACAGCTGTAGAAATCATGGTGGACATCCTGTGACCAATGATATTGCGCAACGTGGCCAATTTCACTAGGGACAACCTCATCTTAAACATTCAGAGCCTCAGAAGGACTGCCTTGACAGAGGCAAAAAACCATGAACATTCTTTGGAGCTTGAAAAAAGCAGACATAACAACCAAGGAGGAATTTTTCAAAGACAAAAAACACGTAACAGTGGGTTAATCTGGAACTGAAATAACACTGGCGGTCATGCAAGTAATGCCCAGCCTTTCTTCTCAAACAGGTCCCAGAGCAAACACACAGCCCTCTGGACCTCAGTCTCAGGTCTTATACACTAAATGGTCTCCAATCTATCAGTCTTTCTTGCCCTTGAGTTCTCAAACACACTAGGCACTACACCTGAGAGGCTTAGACCTGGCTGTGGCCTGAGTTTTTTTTTTTTTTTTTTAAATTATCATTATTGTCATTTTTTTTGGCGACCAAGTCAGACATCTCCCTTGCGGAAAACTGGGAGACGTGAACACCAAGTGTGCAGCTAGGAGCTGCAGAAGCCAGAGCAGCTATGGGAGTGCTGCAGTGGCAGGATGGAATACGCAGGAGTGGATTTGGAGCGGAATGGGGGGATTTCTGCCAAAGTGGCTACATTTCCAGTTATTCCCAAACCTGATGCTTGTGTTGCTTGAGGGGGTGGAGGAAAGGGGGCAGGGATGTCAGACATGGTAAGAATGACAGTTAAATACAGTACACCGAAGTACACTGAACAGCTTAAACATCCAGCCCTATTCAGACAAAGCCAGCTGAGTAAAAGTCACTGCATCTCAGATGGGTCACTGAACCTCAAGTTTGCATTTTTTTTTTGCCTTTTCTTCCGCACATCTGAGCTTTGTACTGTAAGCAAAATAATAATAATAATAATAATAATAATAATAATAAAAATCAAGCCTTCCGACACCGACACAATCCACTCCTACCCACTATGCTCAATGATGAAGCATGGTGGTAGAAACAACTCTGATCAGACGTTTTTGACAATGAATGACGTTCAAGAAAGGGAAAAAAAAAATCAGCAAGAAAAAGCAGTCCTCTAACAGCACAGCGCTCAAGGACAGAATCCAATTCACAAGGCCTAGCACAGACTGCCTCCCTCCTTTAACTCACACCTGCAAGCACAAATAAGGACTGGAAAAAATAATAATAAAACAAAAAACAAAAATAAATACAATAAGAAAATAAGGTCATATCTGACCTACTAAAAGTTCCAAACTAGGAACTCCATGTCATCATCATCCAAAAGAAAAAATGAAGGAAAAAAAAGTCAAAGAAGGCAGTTTTGCAGCTTTTGCGATTTTTCTTCTGGATTGTGTTTTTTGTGTGGGTTTTTTTTCTTTAAATAGTGTTGGCTAACTCGTAATGCAATATGTACAGGTCTCCCATTCATCCATCCTTCCTTCTCGCCCTCTTCCTCCACCACTCTCGTTCTCTGCCTAGTCCTGTGTTTAAGTGAAGAGAGGCAGTGTGGTCAGTGGGGTCGGCTGCTGGACTCTGAAGGCTGGCGTTTGCGGGGTGTGATGTAGCCGTTCACACAGCCATTCAGCCTCTTGGTCAGGCCGCCGTTCACAATGTCCTGGATGTGCTGAACGATCAGGTTTATGGCAACTGGTGGAGAAAGAAATGGACACAAATACAGCACAGAAAGGTTAAGTGCTGAAGAAAAAACATGCAGCCCATTACTGGAAACCCGACATGGAGTTTTAGCCACATTTTCTACAAAACAATATTTGTTTTTGCTGGGTAAAACCAGCATTTTACTGTGTCCTTTATGACTACCCTTGGATTTCTCAGTGGACACATGAGCTATGCAATTGCATGTAATTAAATAAATAGGAAACACACACACACACACACACACACACACACACACACGTAGATCTCCCTCAATACCTGACACTTATTTTATTTCAATACCCACACTTATTTGATTTCAAAAATTGAAAACCTAAAGTACATGTTTTAATTTACCATAATAAAAATATTACAATAATAATAATAACAATTGTTGAAGTTAGAGTGAGTCAGATTTAAGCCCAGCAGAAACACAGATCGCCTACGAGGTGGACGTGTCAGTCACTATCAAAATGTTCCCACAATCTGTGGCAGACCAGACGCGATAAAATAGTTTCACTGCAAAATATCTTTATCTTGGCGTCTTCCAATCTCTACAACATACCCAACACAAAACAAAACTAAATAAAATACTGACAAGTTTAAATGTGAGTACTGTTCAGACTTGTGTGCAGCTAGGCAATGCTTGGTTGCTGTGCGGAGATGCCTTAGACTCTAGAGGAAGCGACGTAGATGACTGATGACGCTCACAGTGTACATATAAAACACAAACCAGGAAATACCATTCCTTCCTCACTCACAATCCTGAGAAGAAAGCAGGTCTACCCTGCTAGGAAATGCTAACACAAAAAAAGTAGCCACTTACCACTATTGTCAGCCCCTCGAGGAATAATTACGTCAGCGTACTTCTTGGTCTGAGGAGGAAGCAAAATGTTTTTCCCCCCTTTTAAGATAAACCTTTACATTTGCATTTAAGAGACTAAAGCAGTGTCAAATTTACCTGGATTCATACTTAAGGAACTACAGTAGGCTTTGTATAGAACATTTGTGGTTTAGCATGCCACACAGGCTTTATTTTCTCATGTAGCATCTAAAATTAGATCGCGCTAATTGAAGGATGAAACCTGGATGAAACTGAGCATTAGTAACCATGGAGATGTGTTTTTAAACAATGGCCCTTGAAGTGCTTTGGTACAGGTCACAGATCTTTGTAATACGTGCAATAAACAGCTTGTTAAAAATATAAACAAGCTATGCTTCAATGGACCTTGTCCTATGATTAACTTTAGACCTACTGTATATCAACAAAATATGCATGTCCTTTAAAATAAACATGGTTAAACATGCAGCCTTTCGCAACAGAAGCTTTGAAAATACACATTCAATCAAATGGACACAGGAAGCTATTCAGCGAAGTTATTCAGCGAGTCAATATCTGACTGGATTCAGCACTGAGTCGAAGCCTACATATCCACACTACACCAGTTAAAAATAAGGTTACTGTGCAGCATGGGGAAACAGCGGTGGCACTCACCGGCAGGCAGAACTCCTCGAAGGCTGGTTTGACAAAGGTGATGTACTGCGACAGCACCTGTTCCAGATCCCTTCCTCGCTCATTAATATCGCGCAGCACTGTCAAACATACAAGCAACAAAAGTAGTAAGTAAGGGCATTACAAGTTCATAGACATGTACATGGTCTAAACGCATAACTCAATGCATTTAGGCATGTAGTTATGGTCAAGAGGTTGAAGTTCAAACCAGGCATCACAATGGGGAAGAAAGGTGATTAAGTGACTTTATACATGGCATGGTTAAGTTGTTTTGAGTTTTTTTACGCATCTCTAGGGTTTACAGAGAAAGGCTCAAAAAGGAGAAGATATCTAGTGAGCAGCAGTTCTGTGGGCAAAAATGCATTGTTGATCCCAGAGGTCATAGGAGAATGGCCAGACTGGTTGAGCTGGTAGAAAGGCAACAGTAAATCAAATAACTACTCTTTACAACCAAGGTATGCAGAGGAGTATCTCTGAACAGTCAGTTAAGAACAGGAAACTGAGGCTGCAATTGGCATGAAAAAAAAAAGTTGTCTGGTCTGATGAGTCTCCATTTCTGCAGCGACATTTGGATTGTAGGCCCACAAATAGGCATTCTGTGCGAATTGAGCATGCGCAGGCCTACAACACTCTTCCTTCTGGGAGCATATGTCATCTCCGCTTAATGTGTTTTCATGACCCGATATTCTGTTTAAAACAGGCATATGCTAGGGTGTGCAAACGGTTTATTAGTAAACCGAATATGGCCTTTTTCGGTTTATCGCAATCAGAATAAGGTGCGCAAGACACAAGAACAAGACGAGCATATTCCGTTTATTGGTTTCATGAAAACGTGATGAATAACACAAAGCTCAAATCATCTCAAATTCAAAGTGACAATGAGTTCACTTCCAGTCACAGGATCTCAATCCAATAGAGCACCTTCGGGATGTGTTGTAAAGGGAGATTCGCATCATGTGTGCAACCAACAAATGTTTGCAGCAACTATGTGATGCCATCATGTCAATGTGGACCAAAATCTGTGAACCAAAATGTTTCCAGCACATTGTTGAATCTATGCCAAGAATTAAAGGGGAACTATGCAGTTGTTTAGCTTAATTTACCTTAACTTAACAACTTAAGAGTCATTGGAATGGTTATATTACTTTTTCTGGGGTGAATGGTGGCTGTCTCGGTTCCCCCTAGCGTCTGTGAGCGGAAAAACCAGCCTTGCAACTTTGGGCCAGCGGGCCGGCAGGCCTCAGAGTCAGAAAGTCTTGCGGTCTCGCGATGTAACAAATTGCTTTTCTGCACTACACATATATACGCCAGGCACCTGCTAGAACAAGGTAGCGATGGCGTTTCTCAGATATTTGTCATGGCAGAGCCAGCGAAAAGAAGCAGAAAGCGAGTAAACCGTTGTCGGAGGAACAGGGACAGAGAAAACGGCAGACTGACCAAGCAAGGAGTGTCGTAAAATATATACTCTGAAGCTGTAGGGGGAGCTCTGCAGAGAAAACTGAGCAAAAAGCGAGAAAACAGCGAAGAAATTGATAAAACTGCATGGGGTCCCTTTAAGGCAGTTCTGAAGTTAAATGGGGGCAAAAAACCTGCTACTAGCAAGGTATACCTAATAAAGTGGCCAAAGGGGGTATAAAGTACTATGAGAATTATAGTAATAATTCATATTAGTGAGTCCTTATTCAACTGTTGAACTGTCAATGTCTCATTGATCTATTAAAAATAATTCCAGGGTTTTTCTGGGGCCAGTTATGATAATGGACTGATTGTTTTGGAAGATAGTTGCAGTTCTCCTGTCTCTTGGGGGTGGTTCTTTGATCATCAGTAGTGGTTCTTGGATCAACAATGACTTGGCTATCAATGTTCCAGAGTCTAACTGGCTGAAACTAACTGAAATTAGGAGAAATTTGATAGTTTGATACTTTGTCCAGTGTAAGGCAAGGCAGTCAACACTTTCAAGCATGCAAATACCACCACTGCATGAAATGACAACCAAGGAGTTGATTTCAGAATTATTGTTGGTGATTTAAAGGCTTTCTCACCCCGGCGTGATAATCTAGTGTCAGCATCGGTGTCCACAAACAGCTTCATCTGAAAGAGGTCCCTGATCTCCTGGGAGTAGAACATTAGGATGCCCTCAAACAACACAACATCTGCTGGGTAAACTGTAACGGTCTCCTCCTTCCTGTAAAGCAATGACAAATGCAGTCTCTCATAAAAACAAATCACACATTTGACACATGCTACATAAAGTTCGAAACACACCAGAAACGTTTCTGAGGAGAAAGTGATTGATTGCTGCTGCATGTCTGCAAATGCAACAGGAAAAATGGTGACCATGCCTCACCTGGAATGAGTAACAAAGTCATACACTGGAATATGGACGGTTTTGCCTTCCACAATGTCCCACATGGTCTTCATTATGAGCTCATTGTCAAAGGCATCTAAGTGGAAATAACAAGAGAGGTGATGGAGAGCACCAGCCAAGAGAAGTTGTGAGGATTAGCTGACAAAACTATATCTGAGGCAAAGATGCTGACAGACAAGACAACTGTGCATGTGTCTGTGTGTTTGTGTAGACAGCTGTGTCAGACCTAGCACCCAAACCCCTTCAGATGCCAATACACACAGACTGTACACCTGCCACAGACTAGACCAGCTGGACAAGGGGTTCTATATAGCTGTCAAAATGCATGCAACGAAAAAGAGCAACATCTTTGACTGCAGCAGAGCCAAGAGAAAGAACCAGGATTTGAGTGTATGAGATCATAATGCTATTATAACACTGCACTATGAAGACTATGAAGTTATAAAAGCAGTACTAACAGTAACCTAACACCTGAAAAATTCCCTCTATTGAGTATTCCAAGCTACGTAACTTTTCCCATCAAATTGTTGTTTGATAGGCTTTCTATTCATTGTATTGACATTATTTCAGTTCTCAAAAGTGGTGGTCACAGAATCGTTTAACACAGCAATTGCCTTACTTTACCTACAGCTTAATTCGGTTTGACACCTGACTGCACTATATAGCACATATTTAATTGAAATCGGTAGAAAAGTAGACTAAAAAACAAGTTTGTTGACATCTCTAAGCTTGGAACGTGAGTTTAGAACGATTAGAACGAGAGTTTATTTGACTGCCAAAATGATGGCATTAAACGCGATTTTTCACATTGATCTCTATATTTCATCTTTAAAATCATGCCTCCAGGATGTAGCACTGTAGTTGCCTGGCTGCTGTTTTATTTCATACCAACAGTACTCGGTGACCTCAAGAAACATGTCTATGTGAAAAATCACCTAAATTCTCCTTCAACTCAATTAGCAAATTATACCTGTCAAAGTAACACCATGAAGACAATGTATGTAGTGGCTGTGGACACTTCAAGGCTGGCATTTTCATAATAATCATTGCTATTGAATGTGAAAAACGATGCGTTTTTGCATAGCCACCCACACAACCACAATGCAGTCTCTGCTAGAGACACAAACGGATAAACAAACCAACAGACATGACAGGGCCAGACAAGGCAGGGGATCTGGGGGTGAACCTCCTCTCGGCCTACCTGGATGGTCAAAGTTGAACTGGCCCTTGAGGGCTTTGGCCTTCTGCTCGGGGGTGAGGACCTTGTAGAAGCTATCCTGGCTGAGGATGGCCACCTGCCTTTGGTGGTGGTCGATCTTATTTTGCCCCAACAACTCCATGATCTTCCCACAGACGGACGACTAGAAGGAGTCAAAGACACATGCACAAGAGTATATTTAAAATCCAAAACTCAAGAATGATGGTTGCACGACAAAAATCGTGCTTGTCTACAGGCCTTAAATTAGGGTTGTTCTTTCTTTGTAAAAAGGTCTATGTTGGTTTGGAAAACAAACCTACAAGACAAGTCAAAACACTAGACTACATCTTTGGTACATTTAGTCTTTTTTCTATGTTGTTTTCCCTTGGCAAAGAGTTTAAAAGACTGGCAAACCAAATCTGACTTCATTGCACCATTGTACTTTGAGCCACCCCCACACTCCCACAGCTCCTGACTGCATCACTGAAAGTCTGTCTTGCCCCTCATCCACTCTCAAGCACAGGCCCATTGCATTCTCTCCTAATCTGCAGTCCTGCTGAAGCAGCGTCTGCTCTGCAGGCTACACAAGGCTAGAGAGAGTTCCTTAAAGGAGCTGATCGAGCCTTGTGAGGTGTAGCCTAACATACATAACATGTTAGATGTTATGTATGTGGATCTGTACCACTTCATAGGCAACAGAAAGGCACCTTAACATTCACATTCACTTTCTGGTGCATAACCTACACACTGTCCTTAAACACTGGCCATCACTGTCTGCATCGTGCCACCAGACACCCTCGCCTCACAACAGAAACTGACTCATCAGCTTTAGAGCAACTGTCTGGAGTCTGTCAAGAACAAGGTTTACGCTATACTGCAGTGCCCAGTGCCCCCTCATATAGCCACAGACGGGGGGACTCACATCAATGAATGACACAGGCCTCTCAGCAGATGCAAAATGGTGGTCACTGTACTGCTAATGGCATATGAAATGTCTTCCTTTCCATTGTCTTTAGAAGAGGGAAAACCCCTAACTGGTAACCATTTAGTAAGTTTAGTTGTGTCATCTAACCTGTGGTAGTGAAAAAAACAACAACTTTTAGGCCTCTACTACCATACAATACCCACTCAACACAAATCTCACTTGTTTGTAGCCTACTTCACCAGTGTCTTATATAAACAGGGAAGTGAAAAAAAAATCGTTTGACTGAACTTTTTTCAGGCCATAAGTCATACGTTCTTCATATCTACCTATAGAGATAGCACCCCTTTTGCGGTCGCGACCTATTGGTTTTTAATGTACAAAAAGATGCAAACAGCAAAGTAAAGGTGAGTATTCGCCTTATTCACACGGCGGCCATTGTTTAAACCAAAACGAGGCTACAGGGTACACTTACTATATAATTAATGCCACCCTACAGGCAGTGTTGGGCAAGTTACTTCAAAATCGTCAAAGTAATTTGTTACATTATAATATTACTGTCTCTGAATTGTAAGGCATTACACTACTATTGTATTACTTTTAAGTTACTTTTACCAAAATATCTAGAAATATGGATTTGGAATTCTAAATGCAGTTTATTATGCTCAATGCAGCTCATTGCACTTCTAATGGAGGGCGATGTGGTATAACATAATGACTGAGCTAGGCTTAAGGCTAACAACAGTAGAATGCAATAGGCGCAGTGATGGCTCATGATGCAATACAAGAAACAATCATAACCAGAATTTTGTTAAAAGCAGACAAAAGGTCGAAGTCTGGTCAATTGTGCAGGGGCATAGCCAGGATTATTTTATAGGGGGGCCAGCTGGGTCCAGACTTTTTATTGGGGTGGCACTTGGGAATCAAAACTACTATTTGAAAACTACTCAAAAAGTTTTGAAGATTAGGATAGCCTATTTTAATAATGGCAATAAATTGTGCAAAGCCAACACTGATACACAGGTCAGTTTGTTGGCCACTCCAACATATTTTCCATAAATAGGTCAATGCCAATAAAAAATATTATAATGCACCTTACTTAATCAGTTTTATTCAAATGATGTTAACTCAAAGAACAATAATAAATACTACAAATATTGTATGTATATATTTGATCTCATACTGATGGCCAAACTATATTTCGTTCTGATATCCACTCCAAGTACTTGGCTGTAAGTAACATGGTTCTGAATTAAGAAATTAACCCTTAGAACCCTAGACTGTTTTAAGGGCTTTTTCACTACCTTAGAAACATTTATCCTGGTCAATGTAAGTGCCATACACACATGCTATATATTGTTTTTTATAGTCTAGGCTACCCAGATCTGCCACTATTTCATGTATTAATACTTGCATTGATTTCATTTAGATTTTTAAATAATAAAAATACAAATAGTGTATTATAAAAATTCTTATATTTTGACATGTATCTCACCACTGCAAGCTGGCACATGTGTGCATAGGGCAGACTGTTCTGAATCTGGCAATATCATTGCCATGGTGGAGGGATTCTCTGGGGCTGAGCAAATGTGAAAAATATGTGGTGTGTGCCTTATGGAAATAAATGCCATTTTTTATTTATTTAGCCCTATGGCTACTCTATTTTTGGCCATTCTCACTACCTTTAGTTATAAGCAGTTATCCTGGTCATTGTAAGTGCCATTGACACAGTAATGAAAAATGCCCTTTCTGCGCTCCATATCTGTGACACGAACTGATCTGACCTGACTGAACCCGAGTTTGCATATTCTTTGTGTACACTCATGATGATTCTAAAACAACTTTTTACTGCATTGTCATGAACAAAGTGAAGGCAAAAAGGTGTTTCTTTGTCGAATAAATTGGGATGCAATGTGAGTCTCGAATTGGATGCCATGCAGGAATTTGCTAGGATCTCAAAACCGGATTATGAACATGCTTTGCCATAGAGAAACACATGATCGCGTTGGATTATGAACATGCTTTGCCACCACAACACACAAAAACGTGGGGTAAGTCGAGCTATATGAAGTTATTATTTTGATGTCATTTCGTCTGTTTTATAACCCAGACGGATGCACTTGGTATCAAATGATAGCTCTGTGTCTCCTCTTTCACCTAACATGCGTGCCATATCTATGCGATCGCGAGTAATTCAAACGAGAGTATAATGGGTGCGCAGGTGAACTGTAAATATGAATCAATTTTATTTAATTACATGATATTTATTTTCCGGAGTTCCGGAGCAATGTAACAAAGAATTCAGGCAAAGCAGCCTGCCTGTGCCTGACCAGCTATGGCAAGAACCACACGCAGTCAGCAAATTATGTATTTATAAAGTAGCCTAGGCTAGGCCCTATTAGCCTACCTGGAGCCATCTGGAGATATGTTCCTAATATGCTTGCATTTAACCCGAATTTTATCGAAATATTCTTGTAACAGCGTTCCCGCAGGCATCCGATTATTTTTGATCAGCCCCACACATCAATGTCAGAGCCTACCTAACAAGGACAGCCTAACGCAGCTCACTTGGCTATGATTCGTGACACATTCTAACATCTTATTAGCATTAATGTTCCAACTCATCAACTTACCTGTTACTTATGTGAACTTGCACAGGTAAACTTGCTCATCTTTACTTGCGTACGACTTCACACCAGTGCTTCAGACCAGAGCTGATGCTTCAACAATAGCCGTCACTGAAAAGCTGTTAGTGTCTTTGAACACAGCTGTTCTCACATTAGCTGATTGCGATAAAAATAAACCATTGTTGCCTAATTACCAATTATTCATTACACCTGTGTGTAGTATCTACTTTTTTTAGTGTGTTTCACATATAGTATTTTGCAGTATTTCTAAAATACAAAAACACACACCAATAAAGTATTTTGATACAAAATACAGAGCCATTTCCTTCAACCCAATAAAATACAAATGACAAAATACTATTTTGTATTTGAAATACATATTACATGTTTCAGAAATACTACCCATCCCTGGGAACAGGCAGATTAGCCTACATCTTTTGCATCATGAGCCATCACTGCGCCTATTGCATTCTACTGTTGTTAGCCTTAAGCCTAGCTCAGTCATTATGTTATACCCCATCGCCCTCCATTAGAAGGATGAGCTGCATTGAGCATAATAAACTGCATTTAGAATTCCAAATCCATATTTCTAGATATTTTGGTAAAAGTAACTTAAAAGTAATACAATAGTAGTGTAATGCCTTACAATTCAGAGACAGTAATATTATAATGTAACAAATTACTTTGAAATGACAGTAATAAGTAATACATTACGATTTTGAAGTAACTTGCCAAACACTGCCCCTGGCACTTTAATTTCTTTACACCATGGCTTGTTAGTTCTCCCCCATTTCCAACAGCCGCCCATCTCCATTTATTTTTTAACTTTTGACACCTGCCTTCCTTTAGCAACAACGCATCCATGACAGCTTTGGCCTTGCCAAATAGACGCACACGAATGACGCTAATATGCGAGGTTCTGGTAGGCATACTGGTTATGGTTTTGTGCTATAAATAAATAATATTTGATAGCAAAGTTTTAAGTTGACTATTTTGATTGCATGGTTATTTTTTGTCAACATACACTCACAACCTACTGTCGTTAAAAGTGAGGCCTAAAGCAAAATAGGCTACAAGGCTGTCTGTGCGTCACAAACACGACTGACCCCCTTACTAAACAGTTCGCGATGATGACAATATTATTATTATTTTATGTTAACACGCTCAGTCAAAACCTTCTGTCGCAAATTGTAAAAAACATTGTTGTACATGTCATAACAGACGGGATAATACATTGCATACGGTTTATATTGCGTCGCTTTACACATAATGTTAGTTGCATTGATTAAAAACTGTAACAATAATAGTAGCCTATGGGGTGGCATAGCAGGCTATCTGTTCAAGTCATAGGTGACACCCAAAATGAATGACCTCCCCTGACAAGAGTTCGCGGTAGTAAGAAATTTTCTACATTGATGCACGGAAAATACACAGCCTACGCTTCTTCTCCGAATTCGCACAAAGAGCTCACAATATCATATCCAAAAAAGTTAAACGGATTTGCCAACCTCGTCAGCTGTCTCGATTGTGTCACTATAATCCAACTTTTAGACCGTTATTAGTCCTCCATATGTGTTCTTTTTTTTAAGCAAACGCCCCAGGCCAATGAGACAAGCGTGTAGCTACAACATAAAGCGAAACTCATGGCTGAGGTAGGCTAGGCTATCTTCTTGAGCAGTCACTGATTGAGACACAGAAAGTTCTCAAGAACACTATTAGGTCTTTAAACATTTACCATCACACACATTAATTCATCGGACCTAATATTTGTAGTTGCCTCCTATTTTTTTTCCTCATCGGATCTGCATCGATCTCAAATATGACATTTCTAAAATCAAATTGACGGAAATCCGTCGTACGACGGAGAACTTTAATCCTTGTATATAAACCATACTATGTACTGTGTGGCTGTTTAATGCCTGTGGCACCCTGGCACATGACTGATAGACGGTCAATGGCGAAGCACTATTCTTAGAAACCCATCACCTAAACACCACAGAAATTGCACCGGTAGTGTTACTGTTTTACTGTTATACATTACTGCCTAATGTTACACAGTGACCACACTCATAATGTCAATTTATTCTCATTATAGTGAAGGCAATGACAAGAGACTGGATATCATGCTTAATCCAAGGGAAACATCTACTGAATAACAATCGAAGACCACTTCAAGAAAAACTTGAAGGCCAAGTCTGATCTGTTTACCACATTTTTCACAGACACAACAGGCCTCCTCCAGACTGTGAATTGTACTTTGCACTCCATCTACATGTTCCTTAAATCCATTCTCAGAGCATTCCCTTCAAAGTCTCCTCCAAGCCAGCTGCTTCACTAGCTGTCCCTGGATTTCTCCAAGACAACTCCACTCACAGATGACAAATTCTCTGCTTCAACCACACTGCGGTAATGATACTTACTCACTGAGCATTTCACTAAATAAAATAACCGCTTTACAGTGGTTTCCCTCAGTTGTTAAGCAAATGACGAGGGCCAACAGAACAGGGGTGGAGAAATGACTGCTATGTTTCTAGTCTTTTCTGTAAAAGCCAAATGTGTTAGCACAGGCTATAAGCATCGCTGTGCTGGACAGAGGGCCCTAAACTAACCTTACATGGACAGACAAAAAAGTCAGTCCCTTGCCAGTGCTGACTAAACATTCTTCTGCCTCAGTCCAACGTTCTTTTGTGTTCCCCCCAAAAAGCGAAACTGCAGTTCAGAGATTTTACATCAGCGCTGCTTCATTTAGAGCTCTGGGCATCGATTTTATTTTAGTAACATTAATAAGGTTCTTCAAAGTGCTGTAATGGGTTACATGTCCTCTTAAAAGGAGCCTTGGGAAACCAGGCTATTGCACTTGCTGGCAAGGAGACACTGCCAACCATTTCACACCTGGTGTTGAGGCAACACAATGAAAACTTTCCTAAATTAAAAAAAATATCAAGGACTCTTTAGGAAACACATGGAACATATTTACCAGAATGATAACTGTTGTGAACCTTCTATCTACAGGGCCGGGCATTACCTTGACAAAAGCAGTCAAAGTATACAGTCTGGGAGGAAAACATCACAACATTAAGACTAAACTTCTTTCTGAGAAGAAATACAAAGGGTGAGCACCTGTTTTTGGGCAGGTCATGTGATATATCCTACCCACAGGATTAACATTGACACATGAGCTTTTGCAGATGTTGAAAATACTCTTTACTTACAGGAATCCTATACTTGTGAAGTAATCTGTTGATATGGATGAACTACTCAAACACTTAGGAAACATATAATTATCCCAGCCATTTTATCTCAGATTTGTGTGTTCAACGTACTAATGACTAGGCGATTTTTGAGACATAAGTGTTCATTGAATCGATTGTAAAATCTATTTTTTCTGTCTAAAGACGTTTCCATTTTCAACGCCAAATATAGGCCAATCCACAAACAACTAACAGGCATTAGGACGAACGTAAAGAGGGCGCTTGTAGACGCAAGCCGGCAATATTTCTGATGATTTATTGGCGTGAAGTTTCGTGCACAATGACAAACAGAAGTGCAACATTCTCGAAAACCAGTAAGCCGAGTGGACTGCCATTACATCAGCGACACAGAGGCGGACAGAGTACACAGCTTTATTACTTGAGTAAAAGTACAGATACCCTTTGCTAAATTTTACTCAAGTGCAAGTAAAAGTACAACAGTCAGATGTCTACTTAAGTAAAAGTACTGAAGTACTTGTTTTTAAAAGTACTTGAGTATCAAGAGTACAAGAGAACATTTTCTAAATATTGCATTACTACTGCCACAGTGCTAACATTTATGTACAGAAACGTCCTACATGGAGTACATTTCATCTTTTTACCATGTTGCCAGGAATGGGCAGTATTTCTAATACATGTATTTAAAATACGTATTTCAAATACAAAATACTATTTTGTAATTGAAACAGTTGAAGCGAACACTATCATTAACTTGTTTAGAAAATTTAAATAGTCTGGCGAGGTGGGGCCACGAGTTGGCACATTCCCGGGATGGACCTGCTGCATCTTCATCTATTGTTTCGTCCATGGTGTCGTCTCTTATCTAAATCTGACCATGGAGTTGACTTTGACGGAAAGCTGAAGGTGATTGCTGATAGGCTGTCCCAATCAGTGGTGCCTGCACAGTCCAATCACGTTTGAGAGGGAAACAACAAATTGAGGGTTTCCGAGATTTTTCTTTTTTCCTTTTTTTGTTTTAGAAGAAGTAACGGGTACTCACGGTTATGGATAGAAATGTAGTGGAGTAAAGAGTACAATATTTGCCTCTCAAATGTACTTGAGTAAAGTCATGAGTACTCCCCAAAAATGATACTCGAGTAAGGTAGATCCCTCAAAATTGTACTCAAGTACTGTACTCAAGTAAATGTACTCCGTTACTGTCCGGCTCTGCAGTGACATGACTGCAGGCTTCAACGTAGCCAGAGAATGTCTAATCCGTAAACAGGCTCCGACGTAGCTGTGTCTGTGTTTACGATTAGAAATGTCAAACAAATTTCGCCTACGTAGAACTCGATTGCACAGTTTGCGTAGCCTACCGCTTTGTTCTTCACCGTAGTTTGATATACTAAAAATCCGAAGTACTTCCACATCGAATTCCTCAAGTTATTAGGGCCTATCACTCGTCTCTCTACATGTCGCACAGGTTGATCGCGTTGTCCTCCCTTTTTTGGCAAAACACGAGCAGCACAGCAGCTGATTGAAACAGCTGTTCCCGATGCGTAAAATTGGTGGAAATTAAATTGTATCTTTTCCCCCCTTTTATTGTAATGCTTAAAGTCAACCGACATGATATTAAACTCCAATTACTTCACTTTTTGAGAGAAAGGGGGTTTACAAAGGCAGCAGTGGGCCTGGATTAGTGTTGATGTGGGGAAATAGTGAGCTCAATTATTCATATTATAAGTTTATGTTATTGTTTGTTATTATGGGGGGGGAGGGGGATCAAGAAACAATACTTGCAGTACACTGCCCCCCCCCCCCTCTCCCCAATACACAGCACATTGTCTCATGAGGAAGCTTCTCCAACACACATATTGCACACTGCCCTCTCCCCACATACACAGCACACTATCCCATCTCCCCTGTCATCCCCCCAACACACACACCAAGACCCCTGGCAGTTGGGTTAGCCCCTTGAGCCGTGGATCTGCCCAAGGTTTCTTCCTTGGTAAGGGAGTTTTTCCTTGCCCCTGTTGCTCTTGGGTGCTCCTTTTTGGTTCCCCCCACCCCAATCCTAATCCTCCCCCACCTTTCTTATGCAGCCCTTGCCACTTAATCTACTAAACCCCTCTTCTACTGCACTTTTTACCCCCCCTCCCCCATAAATGCACAAATAGGCTGACACCAGACAGAATTTCACTGCATTTCTTACTTCCAGTAACTATATGCATGTGACAATAAACTTCCTTGTATCCTTGTAAAAGAATTGTTAAAGGAAAGTAGTATAGCTTACCCTCTCTGATTCATTATTTAATATTATTATTATTATTATAATTTTATTTATTTATTTGCATTTACTGACCACATCCAAACGTAAAAATATTGTAATAACAAACAGTTGTCAAAGCTCAACAGTTTATGCCAGAGGGTAAAACATAGAAGACTCGAGCACTAGGCTACGCCACACAGACCATACAAAGCCTTACGTCATGAGGTAAGAAATGACACACTTGTGCCGCCCGCTTGTGCTGCTGACCCCATTCTAGATCTAGACTGGAGGCGTTATGGCGACTTGACATCAGCATTCGAGTTGACATAAGATTTTGTAGATTGTGTCCCAGGTACAAGAGAATGAAAACTAATAAAACTTTGTCCATTTCAAAGACAACGTACCGGACTAATCTGACCGAGAACCAAAAAAAAAACACTAATGTTCTTTGTGTATGGCTTCGAAAATCCCATAACCACGCATGTAGCTCTAACTTGTATTGCAATTTCCGTTAGCCTTGCTAGCTAACTTACATTGCGATTTCCGTTAGATATCCCTAACGTTAACATTGCCACTTCAAAAGGGACATCTCCCATCACCGGCATCATTATTAACCATTGACAATAACATCAGTGATGCTTAAATAACTAGCGAACATGTTACATGGACCTTGGTTTTCATAAATATTTAGCTGTGGTTCATCTAACGGCAAATTGTGGACGTGGAGTCTACAGGAATCTGATTGACAAACAATGTGGCTAGCTGCGCACATTAGCACTTCTAACAAAAGATGTATGACTACACTGACATTGTTTGATCCAAGCAGTAACTACACATTCCACCAATGTTGGCAGGACTATGGTCCATAAAGTGTTAACATAATTATGAGATCGTTTGATTAACTTGGATAAAATGACTGGTCGAAACCATTATTAATTGCTTTTTAGATGTGGTTACGTGGAATAGTAGACTCGTTGCGTTAGCAAGCCGCATGTTGATATTCTAGTCTAGAATAGAATAGTCTTTACATGTATTTTAGTAGGCCTAATGTTACTGGGAAATAATGCATGGATTGATTACAAAGACGACATAGGTTGGATGATATTGAGATTCTCAAATAGGGCGTTAAAACCGTAAGATATTTTATGTTAAGATTTGTGGTATTATATGAGCCTATCTAAAACCTCGGATTGGTTACCTAAATAAACACAGCAAAAAGCATGGAAGTAAACATAATTACACTTTTCATAGTGTCGAGTGTTTCACGTTGATTTGGTATGACATGAACCACGCGGTCTGAGCATTCTCATCTTTCGGCTATCGCCGCGTTCAAAGAGCCCATACAAGGCTGCTGACAATCAGTTGCATCTCGGATAAAACATGACCATTCAAAGAGGTTAAGAATGTGAATGCCAACCTTGCCGCTGGCAGTTCCCCCAGCCACCCCGATGAGGAAAGGCTGCCGGGTTACATGCTCTTTTTCGGCTTGATTGTCCAGCCGGGTTTCGCTGTCGCCTGCCATGCTTGCTGTCAACACATACATACAGTCACTCAGGTTTTGGTTTGGTTCAGCTGGTGCGCTCCTCCTACATTCTACCCCCCACCCTGTGAGCCAGCTTTTTCATTCTGAAATATAGCCCAGTCCTCAGCTGCTCTAGATCTAGGTAGGTATGTATTGAAATGAAATAGAAATTCAGATTAAGACACTTACTTTATGGGTCAGTGTTAACTGAGATTATACCATTGCACCTCTGGTAATTGCAATAATAAATTGGATGATTATCGCATTAGCCTGATGCTAGGCTATTTTCATCTGATGTTCATTGTGATCTCTAACAATACGCTAGTTTAGTACAGAGTGTTTGAGCATGCTGTTGATTTATCAGACTGAAGCACAGACGTTTCATATACATATTTCACAAAATGCCAAAAATAGCCTGACACACTTTAAAGATTCTGTGTGCTTATTGATAGATTGACTGCACACTTCTGCGAGGAGACAGATTCATCCTAGGTGTATTTGGAATTTTGGATCAAATCAAGGCTGTTAATTATGTTGTAAAATATGCAGCTCCTTCAGAGGAACACCAACGGATTTTAAAAAAAAAAGTTCCAGTAAGTGGTGTACTGATTATTTTAATTTGTCAATCAGAGAGGCGGATTTTCACCAAGAGCACCTAGAACAATAGCATAATGCAGCTCAGTATGGTATCGTGCTGTATCTTGTTGACATGAGAGGCTTGGTTGCCTATAATCTGCCAGATATGTAGGCAGTTAAAAAAAACTGAGGCTGGACCCTTTATTTGAAACAATGGCTGACGTCCTTTTTTCCCACTCCATGATCATTCCAGCTCTATAGGTGGCAGTACACTTACTTTTGGTTCAAATCCATCTGAGTGATTTACCAAAGAAGATTTTATGACGCATGT
Source organism: Alosa pseudoharengus (assembly GCF_046254945.1). NCBI lineage: Eukaryota > Metazoa > Chordata > Actinopteri > Clupeiformes > Clupeidae > Alosa > Alosa pseudoharengus. The sequence continues at coordinate 16,413,035 of NW_027468576.1, read as the reverse complement.
TAAATACGTCACCAAGCTTAGTGCTGACTCCGGCTTCAAACCAAATTTCTACACGTCCACGATTTAATATTTATTCATATCTATATAGTCACATCAAACATATCTCAAAATGAGTACTATGTTCGCAGACACAATTCTTATTGTGTTCATTTCGGTTTGCACGGCTCTGTTAGCCGAGGGTAAGTGTTAATATGTAAATAAAGCTCATGTGCCCTTTAGGTTAACGTTAGCTCTGTGCTGTTATCTAGCTGTGGCTACCTGTTTTATGAGGTTTAGCAATCTCTTAACGTTCGAAAAGTTTGAAATATTAACTGTGAGTTAAGACCTGTTTCTATGTCCATACAAATTTCAGGTATCACATGGGTGTTGGTGTATCGAACAGACAAGTACAAGCGGTTAAAGGCGGAAGTTGAAAAGCAGAGCAAGAAATGTGAGTAGCCTACTCGACGAAATGTAGCTTGACTGGGCAGAGCATGCCAGTGGTATGGATCTTGGACCTACTGGGAATAGGAACCCCTAATTTGCCCCAATTGCTTGAATCGCCTATCTGCACGACAGCCAAAAGAATAGTCCTTGTTTGACAATATTGTACCTTAGTTACAGTATACCTATTTATATGTCTGATCCTGCATGTATAGCAAAAATCCTACTGCAACATTTCAGATGTACCTATTGTTAGTATGGTAGACCATGCTTCTCAGTTCTCAACATTAGTATTGTAGACCATGCTTCTCAGTTATTCAACATTAGGACAGAGTTTTAAACAAACGGACGCCTTACTAATATAACGCCAGAACATTACATATTCATTATTAAGCCATTGACTGCACAAGGAAAAGTATGGAATGTTTTTTGTGACAAAATTAAATAAATAAATGAAATATGAAATCAATAAATGAAATATGAAATAAATAATAAAAAGTTGAAATAAATAAATAAAAGATTAAATAAATAAATAAAAAGTTAAATAAATAAATAAAATGTGAAATAAATAAATAAATAAATAAAAGATTAAATGTAAAAAACATATATACATTGGCATTTACATTTACATTCCATATGCACGGTCATTCCATAGAAAAGAACCATGGATAATGTTATGCCAAAGTCAAGTCACATACATACGACGGAGTATAGGGCCACACATGAAGACATTTTATTTTATTTTTGCCATGACGAGATTCAACTTGATATGTTGACTTTTAACTCGAAATTTCAAGAATAAAGTTAACATTCGGTTAAGAACAAAATTATTCATACCCCTGGCAAATATTGATTTAATGTTGATTTTCTCTTGACCAATATGTTTGTTCTGACTGAAAACTGTCACATGCCAAAAGGTTGCAAGACAATGTGGGAGAAACATGGAATCAAATTTTTTAAAAACATTTTTATGAAAAGTAGCATGTCAAATTATTCATACTCTTTTTAAATAATCAATAGAAACATCTTTATTTGCATTCACAGCTTTTAAAATGGTTCATATAATACCTACCAAGCCTCTTCATGTCTCCACAATGATTCTAAACTGTACTTTTTAAAGAGCAATCCGGGTTTTGAGTCAGGAACGATGACTTGCCATCACTCTGGCCTTGTGCTCTCTTTTTTGACGGATTGAGGTCTGGACTCTGGCTCTGACACTCTAAAATAAAATGCTGATATATGTTAACCACGTCTTGCCTTGTTTGGCTTTTTGTTTTGGATCATTGTGTGGTTTAATGGTCCAATGCCGCATTTTTTATATTCTCCGTCGTACATATTTAATGGAGACAATGCAACAAAAGCAGAATATTGGCACTGAACAATTATTACCTCAACCCCTGGTGCTTTCCTGGCTTTTGACCAGGGCATGAAATTGGCACCCGCCCACACGCCAAATGCGGGTAACTTTTGTGATTGGCGGGTGAAACTGTCAATCTACCTGCCACGTTGGCGGGTAGCCAATAAGACAACACAACACTGAGCAAGGAGATGCACTGTCGGGATTGCCGTAGGAAATGTACTCTTCACTCCGCTACATTTTCAAATGCCTTTTGTTACGAGAGCAAGTTTATTATTGGAGAAAGTATCTCAAGGGAGAAAAGAGCACCTCTCCCCCGGTACACAACGGCGTGGGAGAAAAGAAACAGGGCTTCATAAAGTTACGTTTCCCCGCGATTATAAAAGTAATGGCTGGCCTATGTAGCCTACTACACAGAAGTAGATGTTCTATATAGCTAACAACTCAGTTAACGCAATGACGTCCTGCCAGTTGCTGCATCTTCTGGTGAGGCTGACAGAGTGCCAACGAGACTAGAGGTATGACATGACACGGAAACTTCCACATATATTCATTTCTGGCCAGCATCGTTCAACAATCACATTGGACAAGGAAAGTAGGCCTACAACTTAATTTACAAGCAAAGCAAATGCACTGGAAATCGAGCATACAAGTTAGAAAAAGCCTAGCATTCATTTATGTAGCCTCAATGTTGCAGGACATGACATGAGACGGTCGGCTGAGAAAACAGATAGCCTGCTCTGTCGCTCTGCCCGAGTGGATATGCCTAGGCTATTATAGCCTAAATATAGGTCTACCCATAATATAGCCATTGTTTTTAGGTTACATTGTCTGTATGGTGAAGTTATAACCAGACTTCTAACAATGCAAAGCAGAAGAATCAGCTGTATATATTCAAAATATATTTGAATTGGGCTTTTAAAATATGTTTGACTATATGAATAACCTACAGAGGAGGAGAAAAGCAAATAGGCATAAAGGATACTTTTGTATCCCTTTAAAGGTCCATCAAAAATATAAAAATATAGGCCTACAAAAAAGTAACTTGTTAGGGCCTACTTGAGTAATTTATTAACAAAGTACTTTTTTACTTTTACTTGTGTACTGTAATGTGTATTCTGTACAAGTTCAAGAACCATTCTTATGCATTTTCTGAGTCGTTCACCTTTATTTTGGGCACAAAATAATTTTGGCTGGTAAAAAACCACTGTGGCAGGTGGATTTCAAAATTCACCTGCCACAGTGGCTGGTGGCCAAAAAAGTTAACTTCAGGAAAGCTATTGTTTTCTTTAAATCATACTGTATGTGTCCTTACTTTGCTCTGAGTGCAAGTTCAAGGCTATATCCCAAACCTGAAAATTGTTGACTTATGTTGTCATTAACAGTAGATAGCCACAGACCATGTCAATTTAGTTTAATATTATGTAATTTGCCTTCATGGTTGTCTTTCTGGAAAAGACGTGTCATCAATTTCCATCAAAACTAGCCTATCTTGTTAAATCTGGCATGTCACTTGAACTTCAGCAAAGACTGTAGATAATGTTTACTGATTTAGAACCACACAACCCCAAATCAGAAAAGGTTGGAACGGTGTGTAAAATGTGAATAAAAACAGAATGTAATAATCTGCAAATCTCTTACACACATATTTAGTTACAAAAAGGACACAGACAACATATCAAATGTTGAAAATAACAAATTTGACTTTCATGGGAAATGTTACATTTGAATTTGATACCGGCAGCATGTTTCAAAAAAACATGTTTCCCAACTTTTTATGATTTGGGGTTGTAGATCAATTGTAGCTATATAATATTTATATAAATAGTGTTTGCAACGTGATTGCAATCCAAAGCAGATCTATGAAACTGAGACTGGTCAACCTGTTTTGTTGTGTGGTAAACAAGAGTAGTCTAATGTTACAACCGTCAACTTAAGTACAGTAGACTGATTGTTTTTATTGTGCCAATTTCAGTGGAAAAGAAGAAGGAAACTATCACAGAATCTGCTGGACGCCAACAGAAGAAAAAAATTGGTATAGCAATGCCTCTGTGGGTGATGTACAGTTAAAGGGGAACCCTGGCTGTGTAGCACCGTTTTTTTTTTACCTACCGACAGTACTTGGTGACCTCGAACAACAGGGCCCTATGTTGAAAACGGACAAGTTCTCCTTTAATTGTACTGTGACTGTAGGCGCCATGTAATTGTACAAAGTATATCAAATAGTCATTGTTTCAAGTGATCCCAGACGGCATCACTTTGCTAATCAATTTTGACATTCTATATCTTGCCTTGAAATGTGTTTTCCATAATTTATATAGAAAGACAAGAGGAGAAGCTGAAGAATAACAACAGAGATCTGTCCATGGTAAAGATTGTTTTTAATTTTATTTCTCTATATCCGAAATTGAGAAAATGTTCTGGAAATGGCGAATTTACGTGTTAATGTTTTATGTTGTTCACACAAAACAACATGTTTGTATACATGCATGCATATATATATATATATTCCCTGATCTAGGAAAGGAATTCCATTGCTAGCAAGTGGAATAAAGATAACAAAGTTCTTTATCTGCTATGTGCTCTGGCCCTCTGTAAAATAGAAGTCTGGGGCCGTATTCACAAAGCCTTTTATCTTACCACTAGGAGTACTCCTAAATCGCACTAAAAGATTTTAGCTAGGAGTTTTCTCTTAAAAGTTATTCACAAAGCCTTTCAGACCTACTCTTAGTAAGGAAAGATGACAACTCCTAAACTAAGAGTGAGTCTTCGTTGCTATGGATGACGTCATTACTCATGCACGAGCTTGACTGAAGTGACCACCTTGATTGGCTGATGATTGTAACGCGGGAATGATTCCAAACACCTCCCTTACGATGATGAGTGACAGGTGACAGGTCTGAGAATGCGTGCCCTACACAAGTAATGCGAAGGACGGAAGATGATGAATAAACTGAACTGAATAAAAAGGCCTAGCCTAAATGAATCAAGAGTAAGGCAAAACAAATAGCCTAGTAGCCTAATGAAACATGCGGATTGATGCAGTACCTTTACAACATTATTAAATTAACTTGTAACCATAGCCTATGCCTATGTTTGCAAAGAGGAGAACATTTTAATTTGATTCACAACGAAACGTTACATTTAATTTACATGTTGACAATGAGTAGTTTTGGTTGTTGTTTGTGGCGTTATTGCATCCCTTTTATGCCTACAATGCAAAATTGTTCCCTCGCGATTGGAAGCTCCTGTAGCCGCATACGCATTTCAAAACATTGCGACGTGAAATGCCACAAAAAGGGTTTGTGAATAGGTCTTAGTAAGTTAGGAGTCCTCTCGGCTTCTTTTAAGCTGTCCCAGACTTAGGTGCTACTTTTAAGTCTAAAATGCTTTGTGAATTACTTTTTGTTAAAAATATTAGGAGTCCTAAAGTTAGGAGTGCTCCTAAATTCTAACCTGACTCTCGCCAGATGAATTTCGTTCTGCCTAGCTCCACTCATCCATCTGGGATCGCTGGGGCTGAAGGCAAAACTGTCTCACAGTCGCTTCTACGCTACATCACATCTATGAAACTCCCGCCCTGCGTCCTGATGGGCTCTACCATAAAATCTGGTGCCGAAATCACTCCCAATGGAAGCGATCCCAGATGGATGTGAGTGGAGCTAGGCGGAACGAAATTCATCTGGCGAGAGTCAGGTTACCTAAATTCGCCAGTTAGGAGCTACTTTTAGCCTTAACATTTTTTGTGAATACGGCCCCAGATGGAATAATAGATTTTCCACTGTTGTTACTTTACTTTGATGTAGGGGTGGGCGATATGGACAAAAAATAATATCTCTATTTTTTGTGATTTTGACGATAACGATAATTAGTCGATATCCTTTAAAAAAAAATGTTTTTGTTAAAGTCTGAGTTACTTTACAGCTCATTATTTATGAATAGCATCATTACAATAATAACCAATAACCTAACCTGTGACTTTTTAACCAAATCAACCAATGCATTGTCACTCTGACACATTTCCAATTCTGCCTCCACTTGTGTGTGTGGCAATGACATGGTCTCAGCTACATTAGAGAAGATGAATAGGCCTAACAGTTTCCCAAGAGAAAGTCTGAAGCTGAAGTTCCTTTCAAACCTTTACATAGGATTCACTGTAAAACTAAGCAGACCAACAGAGTACATCTTAGTTATTTCCTTCTATGTTGTGTTTAAGAGCAATCATGTAGGCTAGCATTCCAAGTTACAGAATAGAAACTAATGCGTTAGCTTATGGCTAATGTATGAGAAATCCCATAGAGATGCTAACGGTTAGCATAATCGGTAAACGTAGATATTTAGAGCGAACTTCAGTTCATTTACAAAAGAGTTACATGAGAATAGTTCTTTGTTTACAACTGACTCAAAGGCTAATGTTTTCTCTCCATATAATACCGTGTAGGAAAAAACATGACTGTCTCATCAATGCTACTTGAACAGAAGTAGCCGCATAAAATCCCAAGTAGGCTACTCTCGCTCTCGCTGCACAAAATAAACATTAGGCGTGCGTGGGACAACGTTGTGACTGTAAAGTGACCCACTAGTGATCACGTGACACTTGCTCTGCTGCAGCCAGGGGCTTCTCCCGCATACAGCTCCTATGAGTCTTCAATGCGTGATTTCGAGTGTTTTTCCCCATAAGTAATTTAAATACTTGATAATGTCAATTTGCACATCGTTAAAACAACAATCACGATATTATCAATCAACTTTGATGTGAGAGTTATACTTTGAGTCACTGTCTGTCACTGAGCAACTTTGTGCTGTTACAGGTGCGGATGAAGTCCATGTTTGCTATTGGTTTTTGTTTCACAGCTTTGATGGGAATGTTCAACTCTATGTAAGTAAAGTTACATTTTTAGTACCTATAAATTCTTGATTGTTTGTCATACATAGACATAGATATAATGTTTTGTAATTCAACTTTCCATTTAACTTGCTTGAAATCCAGTTTTGTTGTGAACAAAATCTTTTAAGTTTTATAAATGAATTGTTGGCCAAGTGTTGCTAGTTACCACAATTAAGTTCCACCCTGTTTATTCTTCCAGCTTTGATGGACGAGTTGTGGCCAAACTTCCCTTTGTCCCATTGTCCTACATCCAAGGCCTTTCTCACCGTAATCTGCTGGGGGAAGACTACACAGACTGCTCTTTCATCTTCCTGTACATCCTGTGCACCATGTCCATTCGACAGGTAATCCTCCCTGACAGTACGGCAGCACCGTTTCAGCAGTCTCTGTGGGCATATTTTCTTAGGAAAGATGCTATCGGAAAGTGACCTATTACCACCCATGCCCTATTTCCGCCCTTTTGTGTGTATGTGTTACTTAATATTAATTTCTATACAAACCAAGACAGAGGATTCCTAAAAAAACACAAGCACCCACCCCATAAGGATATCTAGATTATCTTTGTACCAAAAATTACATTGTACAATTTTCACATAGATCTCTCTGTTTCTCAAGGTCACAGAGTACTGTCAGTACAAAGATAGTACTACCTAGCTAGAGTTGCTACAGTCAACAGCTAAAGTGGCCAGGCAGTTACAGTGCTTCACTTTGGGGGCATCTTTAAAATCATGTTTAAAATTACATTGTACAATTTTTTTTAAATTCATGTTTAAAATTACATTGTACAATTTTCACATAGATCTCTCTGTTTCTCAAGGTCACAGAGTACTGTCAGTACAAAGATAGTACTACCTAGCTAGAGTTGCTACAGTCAACAGCTAAAGTGGCCAGGCAGCTACAGTGCTTCACTTTGGGGGCATCTTTAAAATCATGCCCCCAGTGTGTAATGTGAGAGAGGGTTGGTTGTTGATTGGCCACTGTGGGAAATCCCCTACCTATAGTACAAAGAATTTAACACCCCTCCTGTGTATATCAGATTATATTATTATTATTATTATTATTATTATTATTATTATATAAAGGCTTAAAACATTTTTTGCATTTATAAAATCCTCCTTCAACACATTGTGTATATGATCTTGCAGAACATCCAGAAGATGCTGGGCCTTGCTCCATCTCGTGCTGCCACAAAGCAAGCTGGAGGATTCCTGGGGCCTCCTCCTCAGGCCGCCAAGTTCTCTTGAGGTTCACCTGTGACTTCCCAGGGGGAGCGAGGCCTCGTGTTCAGCTGACCCACCCGACCCCGAGGTTGGGACGGAGCTCTGCCGATCTGCTTTACCTTCAGAAACTGCAGACTCTGTCTCCTGAGAAGTTTGGGGGTTACTAGTTGAATAGTTGTGTTCAGATTGGGCAGCTATTTTTCACCTACATCCAACTTTTTTGAAGCCCCCCCCCCCCCATCTTTCTTTATCTGATTTTATTTAACCTTTACACATTTATGTGTATATTTATACAAAAACCTATGATTTTAATTCTAAGTACCTCTCTAAAGTAGTTGCCTTTTGATTTCCTTTGGGATCTGCAATGCCTGTGTAATAGAAAGTGACATCGCTGTCCGTAGAACATGAGTAGCACTCCATCTAATGACACAAGGTCTTTGGTACAACTAAGAGAACACAACTGTGAGAAATGTTTTCTATGTGATTGTTTGCAGAAGTAGAATAAAGGCCACCTTACATCATTTTGAAGACAAGTCTTTGGTGTGTTTTTATACATACCCACTGGTTATGCTCCTGGAGCTCCTTTCTCAGGCTGCAAAGTTGTCTTGTACAGTAGGTCTTGTGACTGCTCAGGGGGAGTGAGGCAATTCTCCAGTCCTTGTTTTTGTGTTGCGAGTGTCCACATGTGTTCTACATTTATATTCGTGTGTATTTACTGTTTGTGGCAGTAGAGGTTTATGAGATTATGTCTACATTGCATTTTATTACAAAGTACCATGAAGAAAATATGCTTATAAGAACAGTATGCATCTCTTGACCTTATAGACCTTTGGTCCAAACTTGATGGTGATCACTGTTGAGGAATACGTGTATATGTCCAGGGGGGTGTTTCAAGTGACAACCCTGGATAGGGTAACCCAGAGAAAGAGGTACACTTTACTATATTGCTCTATACAATTGAACTTCTATTGTATTCATTTATCAAAAAATGCCAAAAGTTTATTCTTATTAAGGAGATTTACCTCTTAATTTTAGTTAACTTACCTAGTTTATCACTAATGTAGGTCAACTTGAAACACCACCCTTACCTGGGCCAGTGCAGCATGTTATTTTGGGTTTCATCAACCCATTAGGACTGGCCCCACAGATTTAATTGCTGCCAGACCTTGTTTTCTCTGTCTGCACTGAGATTATGTGTGACACATCTAGGCCCTGGGCAACTGTCTGGGAGTCTTGTTTTTTTCTTCTATGTGTATGGCCATTCACTGAAAAACATAAAAGGCATTCTGTTCAAAGTGTAAGAGCAGCTCTTAATGACTATGCACAAAACTTTGCCACAGAATCCTTTAACCCGTTTAATCCCAACGGTCACAATTGTGACCGTACAAAAAAATCTTGCTCTTGTGCCTTTAAAACTGTTACTGGATGAATTATCAATACATTTCTCCCAATAATAGAAACCTGAAAGGGTCTCAGTTAAATATGTGCAGTGCCAAATGTGTAGTGTAATTTGTCACATGGCCAGAGCTGCTTATGTTTTGGTTGCACCCTGACCAGAAAATGTCCACCCAAAAGCTCCCAAACTAAAGCTTAGAAAAGTATGTTTATGTAAACATAGGACAAATATTTTTGGTACACATCATCTTTAAGGTGTCTAGTATGGAGGGATGCAATTGAAATGTATGAACTTTGTTCAGCGTTCTCATAGCATGAGTGAACATGATGATGGTCACAATTGTGACCGTTTGGGAAACAACATAGTCCGATTTTAGGGATTTTCACACATTTCATTGTACAATCATCTAATTTCCACTAAATTCCATTCAGAGATGATATGGGGACATTGTCCCAGGTCTGTTCTTTACTTTTAAATTTGTATCACATGGCATTTCTCAACATGGCCTCTGAAATTCTCTATTATATTCTAAGTGTGCCAATTTTTACATAGAAAATCCATTATACCACACTATTACATAGCTATTGTAATAGCTGTTTTTCTATGCTGTTCTTTATTTTAATTTCACTTTCAGTCACCTTCTGCACATATCAGATCTAACTGACTGCCCAGATTTTACAATCACACCTCAAAAGCAGTAAATCATTATACTTATTGACTATTATATTACATATGTCACATAACAAGGTGGTGGGGGTATAATCAACTTGCCAGTCAGCCTGTTGAAGGCATATTGGCTGAATCTATGCATAGACTTGCAGTAGACATGAACAACCTTAACAGAAAATGTATTCCCCACCCCTTTTCCCAACAATACCCCCTCCACTTATGTACAGTAAAGGGCCTCTGCCACAGGGACCAGTCAGACGAACCAGAAGCAAAGCTTCATGTGATCAAAAATAAAGATCAAGTGTCTCAAAAATCTGCTCTCACACTATTGTATGTCCAAATTACAGAATGTTTCCTATTATGCATTTAGAACCTTACTTAATTTAGTGGTAAAATTAATCAAATTTAGCAATATAGTGGATATCACACCCCTCTGAAACTAGATTAGGCCAATAACTGAGGTCAGAGCAGGCTCTTATGCTCCTCAGGTTTATATGTAATAGGATTATGGACAGGGGTCCTGTGTTCCTCAGGTCAAGCATTGTATGTTTCCTGGGTCCTCCAGCTTTAAAAAGCACATAATAGGTACCCGAATGAGCATAGGTCCCAGGATACATACTGTAGGACACTGGGAATATAGGGCCTTATGAAGATGGCAAGTTACTTAGTTGCATGCTGTGATGAAAATATGTTTAACAGCACTCACCAAAACACACCTCTCCACTTGTGTGTTTGATGCCAGACAGGCTCATATGGTAATGCTGTTGTATGCATTTCCAGTGGTAAAATTAATCAAATTTAGCAATATAGTGGACATCACACCCCTCTGACACTAGATTAGGCCAATAACTGAGGTCAGAGCAGGCTCCTATGCTCCTCAGGTTTATATGTGATGGGATCATGGACAGGTGTCCTGTGTTCCCCAGGTCAAGCATTGTATGTTTCCAGGGTCCTCCAGCTTTATAAAGCACATAATAGGTACCCAAATGTGCATAGGTTCCAGGATACATAATACACTGGGAACATAGGGCCTTATGAATATAAGGCCTTTGGAGCATAGGGACCAGGTAACATAGGTTCACTTCATTTAGTGACCTTAACAATACCACTGAGCAAAGGAGACCAATTGCTGGTCCAATGGAAAGGCAATTAATGGCATTGGAAGTATGGCAGTAGACTTGCAGGACAATCTGTTGTGTAATTAATCAATTAATTAAATAAGGAATTATAAAATTAAATAATACAACAATAAACAAAAAAACAAACAACATCACTTTTTGTAACATTTGTGGTTGCTGTTGTATTGTAGGGTGTTGTTTACACTATAGTCATAATAGTGTGATATAACGCCTTTTCTATGTAAAAAACAGTGGTGGAGGAAGTACTGAAACTCAGTACTTAAGTAAAAGTACAAATACACAGAGAAATATTTACTTTAGTAAAAGTAAAAGTACCACAATGACAACCCTACTTAAGTAAAAGTAAAAAGTACCTGATTTTAAATGTAGGCTACTTTAAGTATTAAAAGTAAAAGTATTTGCATAATGATTTATTCTCTTAATATCTTCTAAAAGGAAAAATCAGTATGGGCTGTGGTATTTTAATTAAGCTAGTTTTAGGTTATACTCGACTAAATAGTTTTAAGCTAATGCAATTGTGCTTGCCATCTGTGGCACAGTTTACATTCTGACCTACAAGACTGTAATTCTGGTTACTAGGGTGATCTGCTGAGTAATATCATTCAGCAAAACACGAGAGCCTGAAGCAGAGAGGGTTAAAGCGGAGCTAGTAATCAAGGATCTTTGCCTGAAGTTTAACGGGGTAGACAATGGAAACGTCGGGTGGATCGTAATGCTAATTATGCTGATTGAACAGAAAAGTTGCTGAGAAAGGTGTCTTTATAATTAGGTTCAGTTTCACTTGCGCAGACGCATAGACATTGAATGAGCGCTCACATTACTACCCCCCAATTGTAGGCTATGCATCTTTATTTGATAACACACAATTAAGGAATATTTCCTAATCTGGAAAATGTTACGTTGTTTCCGGCCACCGATTCATTAATAGTCTAGGCTACCATTCATTTGTGCCGCAAATGATCAGACGTGTGACAGAAGCATGGGCAGAGCCTGTAACTTCGCTGATCCGCGGATAGCAATCTCATCGGAGAGGAGGCCCTAACGCTGCAGATAACAGACAGAGAAAGGCACAGAACACCGTTGCATGTACAGTGTAGCCATGGGTCTGGTGAATATAGCCTACCGAATGCAGATGGCTACAAGCTCACGCTTTGCCTGGTCTAGACTAAAAGCTTATGTTTCTAAGAATGCACGTAGCGCTCCAGAATCTTTGGTAGCAACCCCGCCCCCTGGTAAAACAAACGTGTTTGTCAGAGAGAAAAAAAAACTGATCATAAAATGTATCGTAAAAAGGAACGATGGTGTTGTAGAAATGTAGCGGAGTAAAAGTACAGATAATTGCTGTAAAACGTAACGAAGTAAAAGTCAAAAGTATGCACTATACATTTTACTTAAGTAAAGTACAAATACGTGGAAAATTTACTTAAGTACAGTAACGAAGTATTTGTACTTCGTTACATTCCACCACTGGTAAAAAATGGCACACTTATAATATAATAGAGAATTGCAGAGGCAATGTTGAGTATTGTATTGTGATACAAAATTAAAAGTAAAGAACAGACCTGGGACAATGTCCCCTTATCATCTCTGACTGTAATTTATTGAAAAGTAGATGATTGCACAATGAAATGTGTGAAAATCCCTAAAATCGCACTTGTTTCCCAACGGTCACAATTGTGACCAAGCATAAAACACTCCTTTTCACCCACTTTTTCAGGAAAATTTAAAAAAATTGTAATTGATTACTTCAAAGGGTTACTCAAGACACATGATTTTGATATATTCAAGTCTGGTGAAAATTTGGGATTAAACGGGTTAATTGAAGTGCGGTGTCAGGATTTAGTGAAGTTTATTGTTTGTGACAAGAACCAATAAACCACTGGTAAACGGCCCAGATGGATTCACAATGGGCTACGCCAATGTCTATCAAAACCCCACATGCCCTCCTTGTGAACTATAGACCGATCCCGCCCATATTCATTCAGATTACGTAACTTCGTTTCAGACAGTAGGCCTACTATGCGTTTCGTGCTTCATTGCTCAGAACGCTACATGCACACTTTGTGATCCATTGAAAAGAAGGATACGTTCAGTGTAGGTGAGAACTATTATTTATTACAAAAACTGTTGCCGTCACATAAAAGTGTTTTAGTTGACTGCATTAAGAATGTGGTTAATAATAATAGGCTATGAGGTCTGGTCACTTTTTTACCGACTCAAACAACTGTTTTGTTTGAACGGGTAAATGTTACCGTTACATGTTTGCTGCCAAAAAAGTAGACTATCTACCCACACTATATTTAACCTGCATACACGTTTCTATTTCTTCAGTCCAAATGGCTCAGCGACCACTTATTCAGCTTCCCGAGTTCAGCAACGTCTCCACAGGCACTCTGGTGGTGAAGGAGCCGCTGAATTTTTGGAACGGCGCAAGGGTGCGGCCCAAGGACGCTAAAAGCGCTGAGCCCGTGTATGAACCTGCAACAGGTGAGTAAACATTACCACCCTGTTCGGTAGATGTATTTGCTCGCTGCAGCCTTTTGCCAAGGTGCGTGTTTTGGATTGCAGTATCGATGCAGGTAATTTCCCTTTGAGAGTAATGTGGCTGTAATAGTAACCTGTCTCACAGACTAATTTGGTAGACCAAGGAATTCTTAGTTAAGGATTTACCATTAATAAGAGAAATGATTAATGATCAAAAGGATCCTCAGATAAGTTAATACCAACACAGAGATGCAGGCATGAGTTGTGTGTTTATGTAGATTTTCCTGAATTCCCCCAAATACCCGTCTTCTCAATTCAGCTGTGGGGTATACTACGAAGCACGTTAGACATATCTAGCCTATGTAGACATATCGAGGCTTGACAAAGCCTTGACTCAGGGGTATACGTTAAGTGATACTACGATTGCAGTTATGTGATATATTTGTCAAAGTAGGCTTTCAGCTCAGATCTGTGCGCGTTCTCGGTGTTGGGATGACTTTGGCCAATCGTGTAACGTGGAGACGCACAAGACCGCCTCTATTTAAAAACAATTACTTCCGCATTCATGAGCGATAGCTTAATGTACACTGCGGTCTTTTTTTGTGTCTAACCTATAACATCAAATAAATCAATTGTCATCACTTGTTGTATGGTATGCACGTCCATAGTGGGATATTTGCACGCACAGCACTATTAAAGCGCATTCAAGATCCAAAATGTTAGTAGAGGCGGAGCTCCACCTGTAAGATATATGACAGAATCCTACACGTGAGATAACTTCGTTTTTAAGACAATTGATTGGTCAGTGTGCGGTAGATTACACGATTTGAGCTATAATTTAGCACATAACCTCCTCCCGACCAGGTTTGGTTGACAGCATAAGATACCATGGTGATATAGCGACACTAAAACAGATCCACTTTCGTGTCACAGCATAGCCTGGCTTTGAGCGCAACATACCTCGCTAACCCACTGATCGAGATTCGTAGTACACACCACTGATCTGCGTCACTGGACATGGGCTTACTTATCAACATTGTCTATGATAAACGTCAGCTTCATTTGAGTACCACATCAATTCCACAGTCTCTTGGTATTTTGGGCCTACCATTGATTTTCTGTGTATGCATGCAACCTATCATGTTGTAGATGCCATGGTTAGAGGTAGCCTAGAAGTCTTCTATTACATTTTCTTTCATAAAATGACTTGGCACAATTCATTTAGTAAGAGGTGTTATTTGATGTCTGGCAAATTCATCTTCCTGCTGGCCATAGGCCGTGTGCTCTGTGACCTGGTGCCTTGTGGAGAGGAGGAGGTCGACCAGGCCATCAAGAGCGCCCACTCTGCCTTTCTACAATGGAGCAAGCTGGCTGGCATGGAGAGAGCCCGCATTATGTTGGAAGCAGCTCGCATCATCAGGGTAAGACATGAATATCTTTTTTTTTTTTTTTTACACAAAACATGTATATAAATGGTCACAGACATTTTTAAGACCATAGTGTTTTAGATTTTAGTTTGCATACTTGAGAAGCATTGCAGAGTTTTGATCAGGCTAGGATTATGATGTGATTTTCTCTATTGTTTCCCTCTTTCTCACTTCCTCGCTTGCTCGGTGATGACAGTCTCCATGTTGTTAAAATCACCCCATTTACTTAATCTTAACAGGAGCATAGAGATAAAATAGCCCGAGTAGAAGTGGCCAACAATGGGAAGACCATCACAGAGGCTAAGGTGAACATTGACACAGCTGCAAGGTGCATAGAATACTACGCTGGGATTGCCCCGACTCTGGCAGGTTGGTGATGTTATGGCCCTGCCTGTCTCTCTCTCTGTCTTGCTGGGCGGAGCTAAGGCACAGATACTGCTTGTCACCTGATTGCTGTAGCTGGTGTTATAAAACAGGCTACCTGGTTAGGGTTCAGCGGTCTCTCTCATTCCCAGCATGTGTCACTTCTGGCTTTCTTTCCTTTAAAATATATAACTAAAATTTACGTTACACTTTTACCACTTCTTACCATCACACTTTCCTGGCTGCATTTCCTGCTTTCAGTACATTTCTTTAATAAATATATGTATGTGTATGTATATATATATATATGGTTGATGGGCACTCTCGTTAAGATTTTAATATGTTGATGATATACATACAGTATAGAAGTAAAGACTTTTCTGATTCAATGATCTTCAACTGTTTTTGTTTTTTTAGATTTGTATACATGCTGTTTCGGGTTTGTTGTATTTCTCTGTCTGTCTCATTAAACAAACAAACTGTGTTTCTGCTCCCTAGGCCAACACATCCAGCTCCCAGGTGGTTCCTTTGCCTACACTCGTCGGGAACCCTTGGGTGTCTGCGTGGGCATCGGAGCCTGGAACTTCCCCTTCCAAATCGCTGTGATGAAGGCAGCTCCAGCGCTAGCGTGTGGTATGACTGTTATGTCTGTTCCCACTGTTCTGTTTGTCCTTTTACCATTCATGCAGTTGGTGTCAACTTTCTCTTCAGTTCAGTTCATTTTCAAAGGTTAACTTTCACACTGACCTAGAATGATACCATCAGACGGCAATGGCATTAACATTATTCTGACATTGATGCATAATTTCATGTACAATAGTTCACATTTCACATACATGGAGTAAGCCTAGTCCTAGACTTTAAATAGAAATCTCCAAGTTCTCTTTTAAGTCCAGGACTATGCTTAGTTCATGTACCGGAAACCATCTTGTCATGTTATGCAGTTGATCCAACTCCGGAAGATTTTAGGCTTGGAGTTCAACTCCTCCCCACCCCTTCAACAAATTATTTTTCCTGATTGTTTGAAAGTATTTTGAACCTGCTAAACTGCCCCTGTTAAGACATACAGTATGTTTTTCTAATTTCTCATCACCCTGCATTGTTTCCCTTTTCAGGTAATGCCATGGTGTTCAAACCCTCCCCAATGACTCCAATCACAGCAGTCATACTGGCAGAGGTCTTTAAGGAAGCTGGGGCACCAGAGGGGCTCTTTAACGTGGTCCAGGGTGGGGCAGAGACAGGGACCCTATTGTGCCACCATCCAACAGTGGCTAAGGTGTCCTTTACAGGCAGCGTCCCGACTGGAAAGAAGGTAAAATACAGTGGGTTTTCAGCTGTACTGTATGACAACTTTTTGCATGTATAGCATTTCTGTGCATCTTACCAAGAGGGTGATACTATTTGATAACACAATAACACAGCTTGGGTCATAAATCACATGCACTTACTGTAAAAATCTTAGATACTGCCCAGCTCTAGAAAAGATAATGGTCATATAAAATGGTGTGCTAACCTAACTCATTCAGTAATAGAAAGTCTGACTTCAGCTAGATACAAAATGTTGCTAGTTGAACGTCATGGAGATAATAACACTCAGCCACATCTAGTCCTCAGAACCTGACAGCTTTTCAGTATAGTTTGAATTTTTAACCATAACCTGCTTCAGGATGTTGTGTGCTGTTATGTGACAATGTGCTGTGTAAGTTGAGTAATATTTTCTTCAAGGTCATGGAGATGTCTTCTAAAGGGGTAAAGCAGGTGACCATGGAACTGGGAGGGAAGTCTCCTCTGATCATCTTTAAGGACTGTGAGCTGGAGAACGCTGTGAAGGGTGCACTGATGGCTAACTTCCTGACCCAGGGACAGGTAGATAAATTTGATAATCTGATTTATGCGTATTGGAATCAGTACAACAACAGAGGTCTGAAGTCTCTCATGGTTAGGTTATAGTTAAAGGGGAACTCCGGCTGCTACTTTAGCTGTTGGCTGCAGCAACTCGAGCTAGGTAAAACCGATTGTTTTCAGGTTTTTTTTCTCGTACTGACAGTACTCAGTGACCTTGAGAAACGGAGATCTAGAGGAAAAATCCCCGGAATTCCCCCTTAAAGGTTCCAGTAGACTACCTTATTCTTTGCTACTGTGCACCGCTTTTGAGTGTCTGTGATTTCTTTTTTTTTATGTTTTTCTTTTATTTATTTTTTAAACCAATATCTGAGATGTACACATGGTAAATACATTAGCAGAATGAATAATATTGAATGCTTGACTTGTGTGCTGCTGCTGTCAGGTGTGCTGTAACGGTACCCGAGTGTACGTCCAAAGAGACATCATGCCGCAGTTCCTGGAGGAGGTGGTGAAGAGGACCAATGCCATCCCTCTGGGAGACCCCCAACTGGAGGGCACCCGCATGGGGGCCCTGATCAGCAGGCCACAGCTGGACAAGGTGCTGGCCTATGTTGACGCGGCTAAGAAACAGGTACAGTTCCACACAGACAATGGAATTATATGGCATAAAGGTTTGTCTGTAGTATGAAGAGTCATTAAAACAAAGAAAACGGACTGGAACACACTGATTAAACTTGCAGTGTTATAGTGCAAACAAAAACTGACCTCATCAAAGACTTTGACAGAGTCAATGTCTGAGTCATTTCAAGACCTTTATTTTTGGTTTGACTATTTTTGTTGCAGAGCTTGGTGTTTCAGTTATGTAATGTGTCACAGTCTAAAAAACCTTTTCAATGGCAGTATATTGTGGTATAGCAGTGTGGCCCTTACAAATGGACACGCTATAATAAAAATGGTCAGAACCGCTGGTATGACTTTCAACCATGCATTGTTTGCCTAATATTGAAACACTTCAGTGGTTGTATTTGTTGATTGTGTTCAGTAGGGCTGCAAGTTGTTGACTATTAAATGAATCGCCAAACTATTCCGATAATCGATTAATTGGTTTGTGTCATTCTTTAAGGGAAATACATCAAAATTATCTGATTGAAGCTTCTTAAACTTGAATATTTTCAGCTTTACTTACAGTACTCCTCTATGACGGTGAACTAAATATGTTTGGTGTGTGGACAAAACAAGGCATTTGAAGACATAATCTTGGGCTTTATTGAGATTTTTTCACCATTTTCTAGCATTTTATCGATCAAACAACTAATCGATTAATCGTCCAAAAGAATCGTCAGATTAATTGACTATGAAAAGAATCGTTAGTTGTAGCCCTAGTGTTCAGATACTAAGATGTGGCCTAAACCACTTGTTCAGGGCCTCTGTATTCTTTGTCTCTATGTTTTGTAATGTGTGACCCTGATTTTTAGGGTGCCAAGGTGCTTTGTGGGGGTGAGCTGTTTGCTCCCAGCGACCCTAAACTGAAAGGGGGCTTCTTCATGTCTCCGTGTGTCCTTGGTGGGTAACTTCCTGTAATGTTTGACATGCTTAAGGTGGCTGATATTGTGGTTAGACAATGAAAGTTAAAATGTTGAGTCAAAGGAGGTTTAAACATTTTGTATGTTCTTTTACCCATAGTTAACCATTTACATTTTTATATTTATTCATTTAGCAGACGCTTCTTTCCAAAGCAACTTACAACCCCTTATAATCGCCTAGAGACTCCTAGGAATGGAGATGTTGTGTGTAAACTTTGAACCTATGTTGTGTGTAAACTTTGAACCTATGCCCTACTTATACGAGCATGCATCTTAAGTCCCTAAAAGGGTATGACAGATATTAAATAGAAAATATAGCTGCAAGCAGCAATGAGGGGGCCAAGCAGTTAAGCAGGAGTTGGGATTAGATTGGATTGGATTGGATTGGATTGGACTGGACTTGACTGTGTTGTGTTAGATTTGATTGGATTGGACTGGACTGGATTTGAAGGTCACCGAATTTATTGTGTGTCCTCAAGATGTACTCCTAAGTTCACATACCAAGTTTGGTTTTAATCCGTGAAAGTGTTGACAATTATAGCACCCCTAGTGGTGAAAGCACACCAAATTAATTGTGCATCCTCAGGATGTGGTCCAAAGTCCACATACCAAGTTTGGTTGTGATAGGTGAAAGTGTTGCTAATTATAGAGCCCCTAGTGGTCAAATGTCACCAAATTTATTGTGGGTCCTTAGGATGTGTTTACAAATCAACGTATCAAGTTTGGTGTCGATACATAAAAGTCTTCCTAATTATAGCCCCCCTAGTGGTCGAAGGTCACCAAATGTATTGTGTGTCCTCAGGATGGGATCCCAATTACATTAATACACAGGATTAGATGTTAAAATCCCTTGTGCCAAAATCCAAGGTAAAAACACATTCAGAAGCCCCTGCTCAAGTTTAACTTTAAAAAGCACACTACCCACAAATCCGCCAACAAATGGTCACAAGCACAATACAAATGGCCCATCCAACAGCAGTAGCCTATATAGTATGCGGCATGTCATTGGGGTTATCAAGTGGGCACCCTCATTCACCGATGTTTCGTTAAGTTAGGCCCACGACACCTCATGAAGGCTTAACAGTGAAACCAGCGTCCTGGAGACACTCCCCTCCATGCTGCCACCATATTACCACATTGAAATATCCAATACCCAAAATACTCTTAACCAGCCCAGGCAAATTAGCCAGTTAGCTTACGCCCCATGCTGCCACCATATTACCACAACAAACATCCAAATACCCTTAACCAACCTAGGCATGGTCTAAGTTGGCTAGGTTGGTCTGTCCCGTTGATGTGGACTAAACCATAACCATAAAAAACCTTGGCCAACCAACCATCAACCATCAACAAACACAAAACAAATTAGCCAGTTAGCTTAGCCCGTTAGCTTAGGCCCCATCCCAAACACAAAACAAATTAGCCAGTTAGCTTACGCCCCATGCTGCCAAAAACCTGTTTCGTTAAGTTAAAGGTTAAACAGTTAGCTTACCTTAGCTTGCGCCCCAGGAAGGGTAACTTCTCCTTACCAAATCCATATACCAAGTTTGGTTTCGATATGTGAAAAGCATTGCTGAGATATGACCCTACTTCCTGTGATTATAGCGCCCCCGTAGTGGTCAAAAGACTCCAAATTTATTTTGAATCTTCAGAATGGGGTCTCAAGCCCATGTACCAAGTTTGGTTTCAATATGTGTAAGCATTGCTGAGATATGAGCCTACTTCCGGTGATTATAGCGCCACACAGTGGTCAAAATGTACCACATTTCTTGAGCCTCCTCCTAATTGGGTTCTGGGCCCATGTAACAATTTTGGTTTTGATACGTGAAAGCATTACTGAGATATCCCTTCACTTCCTGTTTGGTGGCTTCGCCGCCAATTTTGATTGGCTGTTACGGGCGAACGATTTTAGGTTTGAAGTCAAAAAGGGATAACTTTTTTGAGGCTTGGACTGAAGATTATGTGTGCCTAGTTTGGTGTCAATCGGACAAACTTTGTGACCTGTGAAAACTTTTAGGTGTTTTTTTATTAAATCCAATATGGCGGCCGAATCAATTAGGATGACATCACAGTTTTGCTTGGGTCAGCCTAAGGACCTCCGACTGTATTAACAGACCCCACTAGTAAATTTTAATTCCAAACACAACAGCAGCTACAGGCCAAAACACATTGTTCCTAATTGCAGCGCCCTCTAGAGGTCAAAGGTCACTAAAGTATTTGAACATCCTCCTGATGGAGTCATGAGTCTATGTACTAAGTTTGGTCAGAGAATGTCTAATAAGGGGAGAACTGCCACTTCCGGTTTCTGAACTGGTTGCAGTTCCTTCTGTGGTTCCACATGAGGGCGCTCATCCACGAGTGCAGAATGCATGGAGGTCTATGGAGCTGTACCCCTCAAAATCCACTTTTCTCGGGATATAATTTTTTTTCAAGTAATTTGAATATTGTATTCGAAAGGGGAGGCAAAGAAAATACACTTGGTGGAGTATTATATTTTTTAAAGTCACTTAATTGTTCTAAAAAGCCTTTCAAACGTGTCAATGACGTCACTCATTAGCACAATGCTAGCGTGTTATGGGCAACAACGACCCAAACTGTAAGAAATCAAAAGGACATAAGTACTCGTTCATTCAACTTTTGACCTATAACCCATGTTGAAGTTATACAAACTACAATCAAATCTGAGATTTGTCAACGACAATCAGGAGAAAGAGACAAATTTAGCCGTCTAGCTCCAATGACTCCCATTCATTCTGCACTCATGGCGATCGCCCCCAGTGGAAATATGGTGGAACTGCAACCAAAATTCGGTACAATGGGACTTAATACGGAGTGGCAAGGCTCTCCGTAGACGGGCTCTGGTTTGGTTATGATACATGAAATGGTTGCGGAGATATGAGCTCACTTCCTGTTTGGCGGCTTCGCCACAAATTTCGATTGGCTGTTACGGGAGAGCGGTTTTAGTTCCGAAGACGAAAAGGGATAACTTTTGTGCGGCTTGGTCTGAAGATCATATATACTAAGTTTCGTGAAAATCGGACAAACTTTGTGAGGCGTGAAACTTTAGTTTAACTTTTGATAAAATCCAAAATAGCGGAAAATCCATCATGGCGGAAAATGACGTCATAGAGTGCGTTGAACTCGGCATGGGCCAAGGATTCCAACAAT
This sequence comes from Alosa pseudoharengus, assembly GCF_046254945.1. Classification (NCBI taxonomy): domain Eukaryota; kingdom Metazoa; phylum Chordata; class Actinopteri; order Clupeiformes; family Clupeidae; genus Alosa; species Alosa pseudoharengus. Next base: position 16,391,073 of record NW_027468576.1, on the reverse strand, counting down.
ACGTCATTTTTGACAATCGGGTCAACAGGTCAAAAGTTACGTGCGTGAACGCGCGTCCAACTTTGGCCTGTTGGTGCCGCTAGAGCGCTCAAGGTGCCGACTTGAAACTTGGTGAAATTAATCATGGGACTGTGCCTAATTTGTGTGTCGCTGCTTGGCCCCCAATAACATTTCATTGCATATGAATGGAAATATCTGCGTGTCCTTATAGACAACTGCAGGGACGACATGACCTGTGTGAAGGAGGAGATCTTTGGGCCCGTCATGTCTGTCTTGCCCTTTGACACGGAGGAAGAGGTCCTGCAGAGAGCCAACAACTCCACCTACGGGTTGGCCTCCGGCGTCTTCACTAGGTACCTCCTCAGTTATCTGGTTTACATTAAGATACTCGCCCATCAGTAGTGTTTTATGTAAGGGATAATGGACTCCACAGCGTTTGGGTATCAGAAAAATAATGCATGTTCGAGGTGGTAATACGGCCACGATGCAAAGCAAAGTGGCTGTTACACCTCAAAGTGCATTATTTTTCTGTATACCACTGTTGCCACACTTGCGTTGTGTTGCTATAATTTCCACCATCTGATCGTTAAAACTAGCTTGTTTGTAGAACTACTTCTCTCACACACATGCCACACATCGACTCATTTCTCAGTTAACAGGACAAACTGCCGTTACAAGTTCTAATTAATTCTTATTTAATTTTGAGCACATCATGTGATCACAACATTTGGGGAGTAAAGAGAGACTTGAATGTTTGATATTATTTTCTTCACTGCAGGGATGTGTCTCGTGCTCATCGTGTGGCTGAGGTCATGCAGGCGGGCTCCTGTTTTATAAACAACTACAACACCAACCCCCTGGAGATGCCCTTCGGTGGCTACAAGATGTCAGGTACATCTACGTTTATCCAACTGAAGCTGAACTCAGAACAGCAATTACAGTATATTCCATGTCATTTGTAAAAGACCATCTTGTCTCTCCTGATTTTTTTCCCCTTTGTTTTCTCTGACTGCAGGCTTTGGTAGGGAGCTTGGCCAGGTGACCGTTGAGTATTACACTCAGCTGAAGACTGTGGTGGTTGAAATGGGAGATGTAGAAAGCCTTTTTTAACTATCTATGTCAACAATGACTTATACCTTCTTAACATCCCATGATGTGCATGCATGTAGCAAAGTGCTGAGAATAGTGTAGATTTGCACGAGATTTTATGGCATCAATGTTTGAGCATTAACTATGACTCATGATACTGACAGGTTGTTCACTTTTTTTAAAGGTTTGTAACCGTATCGATCACCTATTTGGATTGTTGCTGTGCTGCCTTAACCAAAAATAACTTTCTAATCTTAGTTATCACTTGGTGTAAAGTATTTGCTTTGTCTAAATTAGACACTTTAATGTATGTTAATATTTCCCAGGTTATATTTCAAAGTGCACTTGTATTTGTTTTGTCACAATTGAAATAATAATAAAAAAATGCAATGTCACAAGCTGTTTGGTAACGTATGTAAATACTTTTTTTTGTTATTTATATTTGATCCATCTTCCTCTCAAAAAAGAAAGTATTGGAAACAGTGTAAAACAGTTTGACAACGTGCAGTATATTGTCATTGAAGACATAATTTCTCTGATCTTTCAAGAGGGATAGGGGTTGGCAAGTTTTCAAGCAGGTTCACCTCATTTTAGGGAAAATATGTCTATTGGGATAAGATGACTTGCACTATTGAAGGTTCTCTTGAATTTGTCTAAGGCTACTGGATGAAAAGGCCACATACTGTATCTCATGTAGGGTTGGGCACCGAAACACGGTTCTAATATGGCACCGGTGCCGACACAAACGGTAGTAACTGCATCGAATAACAACGTGGATTTCGGTGCCTCATTTCGGTGCTTAAATAGCGTTTTTAAAAAATAAAATAAAAATTATACGAGGCATCACTGCATGTCATGCGCTATCTCTAACGTCTTGCTCTGATAGCAACACATCCAGATACAGTTAGCTAACATATGATAAACACTGGATGTGTAAAAGGGTGCACCACATAGGCGAGTGGACAGTGTTTGACAGCTTGCGTGAGCCCAAGTAGCTTACTTTACAGCGACATGCGAGCTCCTGTCAAAATCTAGCAGTGGGCCTAACTACACACAAGCAAAAGGCTATGAAACAACGTCAACAGTAGGCTAGCCTATACATTACATAATATCCTTGCTAATGCGCTAACTGACATTTATTTGAAATGTTATCAGCAAAGTTGTAAACTTTATTTCACGGTGTGTTAAACAACATAATGGGTTGATATTAATCTTTCATGTGCATGAGGCCCATATAGCATCACAATAAATATGAAGATAATGTTAAAAGTTAGCTGGCAAAAACATAAATATGTAGGTTACATACCTGATGTCACTGAGCTGTCAAAGAGGCTACGAAACCATCTCCGTACGTTATCGCTAATTAAACTCAGCTGACTGGTGTTAGCGAATAGCCATGCTGTTAAAATACTAGGCTAGCACTGGGAATCTAAACACTTAAACACCGACATGTAGCCTAACATGTTCAAAACTACTGCGTGTTATGGGTTAAGACAAGACATTTCTTTAAGCATTTGGGAACACACTGAATTAACTGGAAAATAGAGTCCCTGTTAGATTAGCTTGCTTTCAAATGCCGTTGTCCATGACCTGGCAGTTTTATGGCAAGCGGTTTTAACATGCATTATGGCAAACCGCCTACACTAGGTAAACTTGAAAGCAGAGCTCACCATTGTGTGTGCATGCATGTCAAGCTGTTTTAACATTTAAATGTATTATTCGTAGGAGCAATGAGATATTGATAGTAAATTGAACATAACAGTTCAATTTCATGTTCAAATTTGTCTTATCAATAAAAAAAAAAGCAATTCATGCTTTAGACCATTTTAATTTAAAACATTTTAAAAACAAAGTACCGGTTCAGGCACCGTTTCGGCACCGGCACCGTTTTAAAAGTATTGATTTAGCACCGGTATCGGATAAAACCCAAACGATACCCAACCCTAATCGCATATCTATATAAGTTTAGGAATTCAGGAAAGGCGAGCAAATCAAACCAGTAGGCCCGTTGCACAATCAGCCTGAAACTTCTGAAATGGGTGCATAGATAATAGTTTTGGTTTTATCTCATTAGGAAAGGTGGGGAGTATTCTACTTCTTTTTGGTGGTTTGCAACGTGTATTGGGTGCACGCATGGTCATGCTGACGATGCAGAAAAGAAGCCAAGTTCAAGGATTGAGCAACATTTTACTGCGGTCAGGGAAATGTCTCTCTCAACCTGGATTTATCTCAGACACAAAGATATGCACTGTATATTCCGACCAATCGGACAGTAGGCTATTAAGAAATAGGGCGTTATCAAGTCAACTAATTTTCAACTGGTTACTCTAACTTTCCATCACATATTCATCTGTTTTGAACTCTTGCACCCTCCCACCTCAGAATTATGCAAGAGTTCAATGTGGGATCCTTTCCATCAGATAACCCCTTGTGGCCTGCCCTTTCACTCTAGGGCAGGGACTGCAAACCACATTCTGAAGCAGGAAAGGTATGACATAGGCTACTCTTTTTATGAATTCAGAAAGTGTACGTTCTATATGGTTAATATGTGAAAACTCTTCTTGTGTAGTCACCATGTGATGTCCTGTTCATTACTAATGGCCGACGTTATCCTAATTTGTCCTCCCTGTTACTGTACCCCGTTACTGTCAACACTGGGTGGTAGGCCTGTTGTCTTTACATTGCTGTCACATGCTGTCCACCCCTATTTTGCTATCTTTGTGGTTGCAGGAAATTAACTGGTAAAATGAATCTAAACTATATGACCAGTTTACTAGATTTTCCTTTTTTATCATCTAATCTATCTATATATATATACCGGTATATATATAATCAAGATATGCTTAAAATATATTTAAGCATATCTTTTATAGTGTTTTCTTTTAACTTTCTTAAAATATATTTGAAGGGTACAGTGAGGGACATCTTAACTCATTAATGCACTTGATGACCAGTGACCACCCTTTGACATGCTGTTCACCCTTTTACTCTCTGCCGGCCTTGTTACCTATGTTTTTATTAGGGCTGTCAAAATAACTGATTAATTTTGATTAATTAATTTGAGAAAAAATAACTGATTAAAAAAATGAACGCAGATTAATCGATTCTGTATAACCTTTGACTGAGCCGTTGTAGTCAGTAACCATTAGACTTTAAAATGAAGGAGAGAAGAAAATGTGCTGCCTACATCATTGATTGGAACATTTACTTTTCAAAAACGGCTTGATGGTGTTGATAAAAATAAAGTGTTGATTAAAATAAAGTCCTCTGCAATGTATGTGATAAAAAAAAACTTCTTCCCGAAGCACTTTTGAATTTATTTCCTCAGCATATTAGGTCATATCATAGATTATTATGGCCATTATTAAAATAATAATAAAAGAGTTTTTGAACTTTAATGTCACTAATGCTGATTATTCAATGATTCATTTGAATTTAAATATTTAAAATACTTTCACAGCAAAAATCATATATGCGATTAATTTAGATTAATTAATCACAGAGTATGTAATTAATTAGATACAATTTTTTAATCGATTGACAGCCCTAGTTTTTATATATATATATATATTATTAAAAGTAACACATATTTTGCATATCTTTGTGGTTATTTGCAGGGAAGGAACTGGTAAAACCAAATATATTAAAAATGTGACCAAATTCCATTGAATTTCCTTTTCATTCTAAAACAAATGTGTTGAAATTAAATGATGTGCATGCATGTAGCAAAGTGCTGAGAATAGTGTAGATTTGCACAAGATTTTATGGCATCAACTTGTATCAACTTGCACTTGTAGGTGTAGTTTAGAGTGGGTAAGACTGTCTTTAGTGGCAGGCTAGCACATACCGTTGACTTGCGCTAGCCTAGCACCTGCGAACTCTGCAATTAGAAGGACTGGATGAAACGTGTTGAAAACGGTCTCCACTGATAAATATCACATTTGCTTACTTGGAAATGAGGTCTTATGTCCAAAATCCTGAACCACCCCTTTAAACAGTTCAATGGCCCTGGGGACAAATGACTTTCTCAGTCTGTCCGTTGTGCAAGGCAGTGACCGAAGTCTCCAGCTGATCAGGCTCTTCTGCTTAACAATGGTGCTGTGGAGTGGGTGACACTCATTGTCCAAGATGTTGATCAGTTTGTTCAGGGTCCTTTTGTCAGATAGTGAAGTGATGCACTCCAGTTCAGCTCCCACTACAGAGCCAGCTTTCCTTACCAGCCTGTCAATTCGCCCCGCATCCTTCTTCCTTGTGCTTCCTCCCCAACACACCACTGCATAGAAGAGGACACTGGCAACAACAGACTGGTAGAACATCCTGAGGAGCTTACTGCACACATTGAAGGACCGCAGCCTCCTCAGGAAGTACAGCCTGCTCTGCCCTTTCTTGTAGAGTGCATCAGTGTTGGCTGACCAGTCCAGTTTATTGTCCAGGTGGAGACCCAGATATTTGTAGGTGCTAACCACCTCCACATTGACCCCATCAATGTGGACTGGTAGCAGAGTGGGCTTAGACCTGCGGAAATCCACCACCATCTCCTTGGTCTTTGACGTGTTAAGTTGAAGATGATTGAGTTTGCACCATTGCACAAAGTCCTCCACCAGGCTCCTGTACTCCTCCTCCTGCCCGTTCCTGATACACCCCACAATTGTAGTATCATCAGAAAACTTCTGCATGTGGCATGACTCGGTGTTGTAGCAGAAGTCAGATGTGTACAGGGTGAACAGGACTGGAGAGAGCACAGTTCCCTGTGGCGCTCCGGTGCTGCAGATCACAGTGTCAGAGAGACAGTCCTTCAGTCTGACGAACTGTGGTCGCTCGGTCAGGTAATCTGTAATCCAGGTTACCAGGTGAGCGTCCACACCCATCTGCAAGAGCTTGTCTCCCAATCTGAGGGGCTGGATGGTGTTAAAAGCACTTGAGAAATCAAAGAACATGATTCTCACAGCACTTTTCCCCTTGTCCAGGTGGGAATGTGTCCTGTGTAGAAGATAAGTGATGGCATCGTCCACGCCCACAACTGTAGCGGGTCTAGTGCATGGCGTACCTGGGGTCTGAACATGCCTAAGACCAATCGCTCCATTGTCTTCATCACATGAGATGTAAGAGTGACAGGTCTGTAGTCATTAAGCTCACTATAGGGTGCAGGGCTTTGAACCGATTTTTTTCCCCAATCGGTTCGTTCCGAACAGAAACGGAATTATAACGTTTCCGGTTATGAGTTCCACCAATAAATTGACGTTCCCGAACCGGTTAGAACAAAAAAATACTGTTCCCGGAACGGTTAATTTCGTTCCTGTCAGCTGTTTAATGCTATAGAATTATGTCACATCTTTCTCATCCAGCTTAAACCAAATGTAATAATATTACAACCATTATTACATAATAATAATTATATTATTAATAATAATAATAATTAAATAGGCCTACAATTATTTCAAATGTGTAGTTTATTGTTAAAAGACAAAATTTCCACACAAACGTAACGACATTATTAAGACACATGGTTATGTCACTCGGGCAACAACAAATTGCAACTGTCGTCGGGGGAAAGGCCATCCAGTAGGCCTAATCAGGGGCGCCTGCAGGAATTAATGATATGGTACACACACCCATCGCACCCCCCACCACCCCCTGCAAAAAAAAATCACTCGTGAACAATATTTGTCCGTTTTAGGTCCGTGCATTGGTCAGCAAAAAAGTAGCCTACATAGCATAACAACATCCACATGCAATAATACAACGACAATGTCTACAATGACCTATTCATTTGGACAACTTGATACAGCCCTATACAGGCTAAAGTTACCTTTAGTTTTGTTCTAGCGTAACGTGACGTCTGGCTTTAGCGCAGTCTAACGTTCTGACAAGCACACCAATTGCCTACCTTGCCCATCTGGAATAACTCCTAGCTTTGCTGCCTCCATCCTTTCTGTTTTCGTTGTTTAAACTTGTGATATCCATGAGTTAGTGAATTAGCTCAACATTGTGTGCTGATAACCATATATAGATAGCCGAGTAAAAGAAATCAACAAGTAGCCTATTGCGTGTCTGCGTGCGTATTCTCTCTCCTGCTCAAACAAAATGCGTGCACGTTAATTTTGATAACGTGTTCACTAACTTTACGTAATAGGTGGTAAATAGCCCAATGGCATGCAGCTAAAGGGATACTGTGCATATTTGGGAAGGTAGGGTAGGCCAATTTGGTGTGAATACACGCACACAAGGGAAATGTTCTGTTGTTGAGTAACGTTAGCTTGATGGTACGCACAGTGCGTACGGACGTACACCTGCAGGCGCGCCTGGGCCTAATGTTCGCTAGTCCATTATTAACGTGGAGTCGACAAATATAGCTATTGATATTGTGTTTGGAATGAGCGTTTTAATTAACGATGGATCATAATTCACCTCTTATTTAAGATGTGGAGTGGAGACTTTGTAATCCATCGCTCTCTCTCCATTCAGTCAGCGAATGTCTGATGTGATGTCACACAGGAAGTGAACCTCAGCCGTCATGGTAACGTGCGCAGGAAAATAATTACTTTTTTTTTTTAGTTAATTAGGCAACGAAAACTTTGAGGAACGAAATAAAACCGGTATTAACCGGTTACCATTATTTTAAATAAGTGTTCCTGTTCCAGAACATAATAAATAAAAAATAATAACGTTTCCGGTTTCGTTTCTGTTCCCTGTAAAATACAAAAAGTTCCCGGTTTTCGTTTTCGTTCCTTGAACCGGTTCAAAGCCCTGCTAGGGTGTGGCTTCTTAGGCACAGGGGTAAGACATGATGTCTTCCACAGTGTTGGAACTTGTCCAAGGCGTAGGCTCAAGTTGAAGATGTGCTTCAGTGGCTCCCCCAGTTCAGCAGCACAGGCCTTGAGTAGCCTTGGACACAGTCTGTCAGGCCCCGCTGCTTTATTGCTGCGCAATTTCCTAAGTTGGACTGTCACTTGACCTGTTGTAATGGTGAGGGGTGTAAGGGGAGGGGAGGGGAGGGGGAGGGGTGCATCTGGGATTTGTGTGTCTGATGGCTGTTGACTGAGGTCGTTGTCACCTCATTGTTCGTGATCGCCATGTGGGGGAGGGGTGCAAAATCCAGTGATGGGGGTACGGTAGCCTGTGATGATGGAGGTGAGTGTTGCACTGGTATTGAGGGGGTGTGAGGGTGGGGGTGGGGGCTGGGGGGAGGTGGACAGACCACCGCCATTGGAGCTGGAGCAGGGCAGTCAAACCTGTTGTAGAAGTGGTTCAACTGGTTCGCCCAGTCCAGGTCCCCCTCCACAGAGCTGCTGTTCTTCTTCAGGCCAATGATAACCTTCATGCAGTCCCATGTCTCCTTCAGGTTGTTTTCCTGCAGCTTCTGTTCCACCTTCTTCCTGTAATCCTCCTTAGCTTCCTTCAGCATGAATTTGAGTTCCCCTTGCACGCGCCTCAGCTCTGCCATGTCCCCCTCTCTGAACGCCCTCTTTTTCCTGTTAAGAAGGGTCTTGACATTGCTGGTTATGTGGTGTCAAATCCAACTTAAATAATACAACATCAAAAGAAGTCCGCACACTGTGGATGTATACTGCAGATGATGGCTTTAATGCACTCCAGAGCATTAGTGAAGAAAGCAAGTAAGTGAAAACTAATAAAAGTCACGACAGTTATCCAAGGCTTGTTGTTGGGAAAGCAGCGTACAGTTCTGGTGGGAACAACAATGTCCATGCAGAAGTTCAGGTAATCAGTTGTGCACTGTGTGACCTCCTCCAAGTCCTCTCCATTCTGCAACACACTCCAGTCAGTACACTCAAAGCAGTCTCTCAGAGCCTCATCCACTTCGGGTGTCCACTTCCTGAAGGTGCGTGTGGCAGCTGGTAGCCATCATGTAGGCTACATAATTTCTCTGATCTTTCAAGAGGGAAAGGGGATGGCAAGTTCTCAAGCAGGCAGAATAGTGGGGCTGTTAAGCTCAACGATCTTGCTTTTTATGAAAGAAGTATGAAACTTTCAGGGTTTGTTCTTCATGACCTAAGCTTTAATTTTAGATCTGGAGGCATTCTCAGTTTGACCTCTGAGGTCAGATAGAGGTCATTGACCTCTGTAATATGTTGTGACGCTACAGGTGAATGGGGTAAAAAAAAAAAAAACAATAGATATCACCATGAAACTTTCTCAGTTGATTACTGATGTCAAACTAAGAAAAAATGTATTGAAAGTTTTTTATATTTTAATGTTTAAATATGCAAATTATTCATTTTTCAATATGCAAATTATTCACATTTTTCATTTTGTTGTCATATGAGATGGGAAAAGAATTACTGAGGGGTTTATGGACATCTACTTCTATTATCCTGTAATTCACCTGTACCACTGCGATATGAAATTTCAAGGCCCGAAATTAGAAATGGGTGTATCTTAGGATCTAAATGTGATAGAAATAAACTAAATATGTTTTACCATGTTTCTGGGCATGAGAAACTTATCTATAGCACTATAGCACTCTAAGAGGTCAATATCATTACGTGCAGTGAAGATCACTGGCAAAAGATCCAATGATTGGGCAAATCTGTGTAGATCTCTGTCAGAATGTCCCTATTTTAACAGCCCCACTAGAAGTCTCCTGAATTTATGCAAGGCTAGTGGATACGTTCAAATACGTACGTTGCAAAATCGGCCTGAAACTTCTGACATGGGTGCATAGTTTTGGTTTTATCTCGAGTAAAAGACTATTCTACTTGTATTTGGTAGTTTGCAACGTGTATTGGGTGCACGTGCTGACCATGCAGAAAAGAAGCAAGTACAAGGATTGAGCAACATTTTACTGCGGTCAGGGAAATGTCTCTCTCAACCTGGATTTTTGCCAGATACAAACATACCGGTATGCACTTTATATTCCCGACCAATATGACAGTATTAAGAAATAGGGCATTATCAAGCAACCTAATTTTCAACTGGTTACTCCATCTGTCCATCACATGCTTTCCATCTGGTTTGAACTCTCGCTCCCGCCCCAGAATTATGCAAGTAGCCTATGTTGGGACTTGGGATCCTCCCCAACAAACGTTGTACCCTAAAGTGAGCGTTTCATAGCGTACTGCAACGGAGTGCACATTCCTGCACATTTGTTCTTGGGCAGGGACCGTCTTACCAACCACACGCCGAACGAGGAAAGGTATGAAATACTCATTTTGTGAATTCAGAAAGTAGGCTACACGTTATTTCCTGAAAAACTCGGGCTAGCGATAGATAGCCTGCATGTTAACATTGTTGCAGCTTATTCCACTGCTTGGTTGAATTTCCCATTGTCCTACGTAATTTAGAACGACCATTAACCGTATGTTATCTGCACACCTATGAAGTAGATCCATTTTTTGGCCGTATCACACTTGTATATTAATTCGCCGAACTCGTTGTGAAAGTTTAAATGAACTGTCACGTTGCATCCGAGCTGTAAAATGCAGACGTTCAGAACATTGCAACATTGTAGCATATGACGGAGGTGGCTTTTAGCTAGATAGATGACAGCAGGCTAGGTAAAATAGCGATGTTTCAAAGCTAAAGTTCATCAGAATCTTGGGATACGCCCGCTTGACAACGGGAGAGATAGAACTAACGACTGGCCTTTGGCCATAGCAACCATCCATGTAGAACTAGTAACGGCAGTTTGTCCTGTGAGTTGAGAAATTAGTTGATATGTGTCGGAAGAAATTAGTTCTACAAACAAGACAGTTTTAGCGATTAAAACGTTTAAATTGTAACAGGAAATGAACACAACGCAAGTGGCAACAGTGGAATAAGCGGGATAATGGACTCCACGGTGGTCTGTTCACAGAAGTTAATGCACTACAAGGTTTAAACTCCTCCGCTTCGCGTCGGGGCCGTTTTACAACCTCGACCGTGCATTAACTTCTGTGAACAGACCACCGTGTCGTCCATTATCCCTTACTTAGCCTACGATGAATTGAAACAATGATGGTCTCCATGCCTACCTTTTTATGCAGTTCTTTTTCATACAACCAGAGCCCTTATTAGACATTCTCTGATACAACCAACCCAGCTGAACAGTTAAAACAAATACTCACTTGTCAAGGTGAAATGTAGTAGCCTATTGCCTTGCTTTCATATGTTCGAATTGTTCACTCGATTCTAATCTTGTGGAAACAGTGCGTTTCGATATTATGACACTGTTATTACACCCAAGTCCTGTTGAATCACATTTTGTTATAGGTGTCTAGTCTAACCGAAAATGGCACAGAAACCTCTTCTTCAGCTCCCCGAGTTCTGCAACGTCTCCACGGGTACACTAGTGGTTAAGGAGCCGCTGAATTATTGGAATGGTAGCAGGGTAAAACCAAAGGACGTGAAGAATGCTGAACCTGTGTACGAACCTGCAACTGGTAAGGGACCGTTCGTTATTTATAAACGGGGCCACCGGAGGAAAATAGGGGAGGGTCATGTCTTTTTATTCTTTGTTGAGGGGAGGGTCACCTAACTTTTTTTTGTCTAGGAGGGGGGGGGTCACCCATCTTTTGTATTAATGAAAACAGCAAAAAATCAAAGTGGCTTGTTTGATTGTTGATTTCTGTCGCCATATAGGCCTAACGTTCTCTTTCGTTCCTCTGTCAACATTGAACAATGAAAATAAGGGAGATTTCCCGGGTTTCTCACGCAAAATACGGAAAATGTCAACATCCGTCCCCATTAACGTTGGAAGGGTTGGAGCAACAAAGTAGCCTAACCTACTATTCACGCCTAACAGCCTATATCCATTTGGTCAACTTTATTCAGCCCTAAAAAAGCTAAATTTAACTTTGGTTTACTTGTAGTTTACCGTGTAGCCTAGCCTAACTTTAAACAGTGTGCACGCTTATAAAGCATAGGCTACTTGTGCTTCATTCATCCACACATCCAGCTCCTAACGTTTTGACAAGCATTATACCAATTGACCTTGTTCCTGCCCATCTCTAGTTTTGCTGTCTCCATCCTTTCTGTTTTTGTTGTTTGCAAAAAAATATATAGTAGGCCCTATTTATTAACCAGCAACAAGTGCAATTTGTTAATCGCTGTCATTCTCTCTCCTGCCAACAAAAATGTGTTACGTTCCAAGTAGTGCGTAATTCTGCTTCATACAGTTGAACAAATACATTGGTCATATAAATAGCCAGTTTATGGTCTACAGTGTAGAGTTGGTAAGTTATGGTAGGCCAACTTGGAGTGAATATACTTTGGCTCTTAGCCTGGCAGGTGCGCACGTAGACATAGCCTACAGCCAAACACTGCAAGCGCCAATGAATCGTGCTCTCACGACAACCACGTCGTTAACTTAAATAGGCCTACTGTAGGTTAACATCACTGTGAGTTCGCATTCAAGCAAGCAAAACGATAACTTGAATACATCTGTTTCTCTGGAAGGGCAAGGGGTAACAACAGGACAACACACAGGCCAGAATGCAGGACTAATATGAGAGCATAGATATATACACTAGATGTCGCCTTGACTACTGCTGTTCATTGGAACGAATGCGTCAATCGAGACGCCATTTTGCTTCAGTGATCCACTCCTCTATAATGCATTAGTTTCAATCTGGGCAAAGATCTAGCGAAAATAAAACCACCATAAATCGTCAAAATCTCAAGCAATCATCTAGTTTTTTGGGTTGTTCCAACTGACAGGCATGTATTTATGGTTGAGTCTAGAGTAAACTAAGCTTAAGACGATAATAAAGATACATTTTACCCGTCTAGCCCCATAGACTCCCATTCATTCTGCACTAGCTAGCGGTGGCCCCTAGAGGAACAATGAGTAAACTGCAACCAGGTTCGATACAATGAAAGTAAACAGGCTCTTCGTAGACATGCTCTGGTTGAGGCCACATACCCCTCGTCTCGTTTACTCATGTAAGTTGTAATCTCACCAGAAGTTGCTGTAGATCTGTAGAACATTTACCTCTGCTACTACATAGGCTACGCCAGTCGTTACTTTTATAATCATGGGTCAGTGCCATGGGCAAACGAGATGTAGCTGAATTCATAAATGACAAAGCCATGAGAAAGGTGATTTTCTTACGTTTCAACAACAAAGAAGCCGATCTGCCATCGTTGTGAGAAGTTCCCAAATTTGTCGCTAATCGCTAAAAAGGTTTTCTATCGCTGGGGATGGCCAAACGTCGCTAAATAGGTAACGCTGACAATACAGGAGAACTAGTTTAGCGCTTCAGATCCCTGTACCAAGATGGCGGCGGTGTTGACGCATGCTGAGAAGCAGAAGGCGACATCTAGTGTATATATCTATGATATGAGAGTATTACAGTAGCATAGTGGGATATTCTAGGGGAAAATATTAAAACGGCAAGACAGCGGGGAAAAGTTAAAGGGACACCAGGCAAGCCTAATGCTTTTTCTCTACGAAACTCCCCCTCGCTTGGTCTGAAGCTCTTTTCCTTTTCTTTGCGTCTTCTGTCAAGGGGTTTTCACTGCTTCTTCGCTGGCTCTGCCATTATACACACGTTTGCAACAATCTCTAGCATTTCGTTAGCCTGCCTCTGTGCTGTAAACTGATCCTGCTTCGGTCGGCGGGTAGGATACCGAACTTGCAAGTAGGATATTCTTCCTACAGGCAGTAGGATAGGGGCGGGCGAGAGAGCCTTCATTCGGCCGTAATGAGTCATTTAACCATATACCGACTTACGAAGATGATTAATTAACACGAAAACGTTGCCTGGTGTCCCTTTAAAACGATAGGCCTAAACCCGGAAAAAGTTGGCATGTTAGGTATTTTTCGGTCCCTGTGATTATTTGTGAAATTGTGCAAACGGCCTTTTCAAGTCATTTGAGAAGGAAGTGTAGTCAAGCTCCCAAATTGACGCTCGTCTGAGAAATTGAGTTTTGGACAATGTTCAGCTTCGGCAGCTTTCGAGACGAGTCCATAGCAACATGAACAGAGCAGCTATGAACATAGCAGCAAAATGTGCTTTGTTGAATGGTCTCAATGTTTTATTTTATGTGAGGAATAACTTATTTCAAGTAGGTAGGCTATGCATTTGCAGGAAGTGTGCATTTAGTTTCCATGCTTATTGTGTTTCCACAACAATGTTAGTGAGTAAATCTACTATCTTTGTGAAGTGTGATGTGTAAGATCAGAAAGCAGAGGGTGAGTCGATGTCTTTTCATAGTGCTTTACAGCATGGGCGGAAGATATCACAATTGGCCGGGAAGGGTCATGTCTTTTTTAAAAAGACTGCTGGAGGGTCGTTGAAACATTTCTTGCAGGCTGGTGAGGGTCATGCAACTTTTAATTGAAGCACTCAAAATCCCTCCGGTGACCCCGTTTATAAATAACGAACGGTCCCTAAGATCTGCTTAACATATACACCACCACCCACATAGTCTTCAAAAAGTAATAGAGAACGAGTTTTAAAAGATTGAAGAACAACAGTATGTTATTCATTAACTTTTCATATCTAGATTTATGGTGATCTAGGAGATGGAGTTTTCACCATGTGGAATTTATAACCTAGTTTGCGAAATGATTTAGCCTATTGATTAACTCGGTTTCATAGAACTAGAGCAGAGACTTTCTAATAAGGAGACACAGCACTCAAAAAATCCTCCATAGAAATGCATGGGGCTAGTTTGTAACGCCAATATGGCCGTTGTCTACACATATCCCACCCCTTCCTCGGCAAAACGTCGACATGTGAATACATTGAGCCAATCATGTGGTGTGATGTGAATACATTGAGCCAATCATATGGTGTGTTGTGAAGACATCGTGCCAATCATTGTGAACTCGCTGCTGGAGCAAGATTGGTGTCGTGAAGCCTTGCACACGCGCATTTCTGCCGAATAGGATGCCCGATGAGTGCCCAAAAAGCGTTGCAATATGGCCGCCAAATGGAGGGACTTGCCTGGTGGTGTCTAGAAGGGATACAGCTAAGGGTTAGGGTTAGGATTAGGGTTAGGTTACTTCCTGTCCTGATACTGTTTATTTCTATGGAGATTTCACTGGAGATTTCACTATCTGTTACGTGACTTCCGTTGTTAGCTGTATCCCATCTAGCCACAACCGACTTGCCTAAAAGGACTTTGACTAGTGGGCGTGGTTGGGTGAGCTGAGCTGTCAGTTTGACTTGAGGGCAGAATTGCTTTCATAGCTGTCAACCCTCCCGTTTTTTCCGGGTTTCTCACGTATTTTAACTTTTTTCCCGCAGTCTCCGTTTTAATATTTTCCCGTAAACTTTCTGTACTGTTGTCCTGTTGCCCTTGCCCTTTTGGCGAAACAGATTTTTTCAAAGCATCGTTTTGCTTGCTTGAAGGCGACAGTGAGACTATTTAAGATGACGGCGTGGTTGTCGTGAGAGCACGATTCAGTGGCACCTGCATAGTGTACGCAGGGCCGTTTCAAGGAATTTGGGGGGCCCAAGCAAAATGGACATGGAGGCCCCCCGCACGCAAAGCCTACAGGAACCACCAATAAACGTCATATTCATTTTAACATACCTTGATATAAAAGAAAGAAAATGCTTGTGACTTTTGCTGACCCTATTTTCTATCTGTTCCATTGAGATTTGTATGATTTAGAACCCAAAAGCCTTTTTATTTTCATAATTTCTTGATGTCACACCAAATGATATGGTGTCACGCCATATGATAAATAACACCACGAAACAATCTGTTAATACAAAATGTGTATTATATGTATTTCACAAGCAACAAAAGACAGTTTAAGACAGGTATATCATGTAAAGGTTCACTTTCAGAAATCACAACTATGCAAAACAGAATGCCACCAAATATTGTATAGCTCTTGGGTTCCCTGAGTTTTTCTCTTCTCAATGGTGGGCTTCAATCTGAATGTTTGTAGTTCCCCTTTGAGTTTATTCTCTTTATATCTGTTAAAAGACAAATTCAACAATTTATTCAGATAATTTAAAAAGTTTTCCTGCATTATAATCAGATTAAATTGTTGCAATTACTTATAGTGCTAAAGACAACATTAATAGTACTGTTTTCTTTAACACCAGAATTTATTTTCTCAGACTACTATTAATATTTAGAATGTCAAATATGTATCTTTTGTATCCAAGGCTGTAGAGTGAGTGAGTGAGTGTGTGTGGGGGTGATTTTTGTGTTTTATGTGTGTGATTCGCAATAAATGCAATAGTTGCACATCTTAAATAATAAATGTTAAATCATGTTAAATATGTCAAAATATATATTACACTTAATTATGAGTTAAACATTTGTATGTTCAAAATGCAGTTTCTATCATACAGTGTGACAAATAAATCATATGGTGTGACGAGAAAACCCGGTCACACTATATGATATGGGGTCACACCATATGAGGTTTCATGTACTTAGCATGACATTAAGCAATGTGCTTTTATGCTAACATCCTAAAAACATGCTAACTGCAATATGACAATATAGTTTTAAAGGTAATATTGACTGAAAAGTAATTTTATTTGGGCATTTTTGCGTAAAATGCATCACACCAAAAGACAATGCAAAAGGGAACTGAAGCAGGAGTGCCGGATATACTTGATTTTTTTGAAAACATGAAGAGAGAAAACTCACCTTGTAACTTTCAGTGTCCTTTTGAGGTGTTGTTCTTCCTCCTGAAAGAAGGAGGACCCCTACTCCCCGAAGGTCTCCAAACAATTGCCCGTTTAAAAAAAGTAATATGGCGTCACACCATATAATATCCATTTCTGGGACAAAGTGTTTTAGTTAAGAGTGGCTTCACAATATTATGCCTGAACTTTTAGTCAAGCAGACTCACAAGTAGGCATCTGGGTTATCAATATATGATTGAATAAACAGAAAATGAATTAATTTTCTTGTTTTTATTCAAAATCAAAATTTGTGAAATGTGACTGGGACAGTCACGCCATATGAGCTTTTTCTGATTTCTAATCCCATGAATGCTCTGTATGTTCATATAAAACAGAACTGAACAATATCACCATAGTTTTTTATATATTTTTTTTATAATTTACCTATCTTTTGACACATTGGACCATGGCCATGTCATGTCAACCACCCATATATATACTGTGCATTAGTTTTGAACATTTTGAACATTTGCAAAAACACCACCACCGTACCATAAAATCTAATGTCAGCTTATTCCTCATGAATGGAGGATGAAGTTGATGGTGTACCTGGGAAAATAATTGAAACAAAAATCTGAAATTACCTGTGAAGTACGTTTGACCATTTCACTGTTAGCATATTGGAAAAGGTCATTAACAGCTCAGCTCAGTGAGAGAAATTCACTCTACCTTCATCAGTGGAGGTATCCTTAGGAAGAGCCTGAGGGCTGAGAAATTTAAGCAAAGCACCTTGAGGGAGAAAGAAAAGATATGTTAGCATTTCCATATTTTGATATTTAGATGGGATGCAGCTGCTTTCACAACTACCAATGCTTACTGTAAAAACATCCCAAGCTAATGTTATACATTGACCTAGGCCTACTTGTAGCTTAACATAGCATTTAAGCATTCTGCTGTTTGAGAATTAGACAGACACACCTGGTGCTTTAAAGACAGTAAACAGCTGGCGTGCATGAATACTGCTAGACATGAATGTTCCAGTCCAATAGTATAACAGAGAAGCTATGACACTTTCATCAAAACCTATTACAAAGCTATAGCAATGTTATGTCATTAAATACGATAAACAGTGATTCTGGAACAGATCTGTGTCTTCCTTATCCCGTCAATACACATTTTAAAGGGACACCAGGCAACGTTTTCGTGTTAATTAACCCATTCGTGCTGGATGCTGCATGACGCAACATTGACCCTCCCGCTGGATGCTGCGTAGCGCAACATTGACCCTCCCGCTGGATGCTGCGTAGCGCAGCATGCTTTTTATTTCATGTTTCTAGGTGCTACAGAGGCTTAGATATTAAATTTTGGTAGACGTTGACAATTTTTAGTATGTTTTCAGAAAACCCTCAGGAAATAAGGTTATTTAGTCTAGAATGCCATAGGATTGTATAGGCGTTTTTAGCAGGCATTTTAGGAGTAAATGGGTTAATCATCTTCGTAAGTCGGTATATGGTTAAATGACCCATTACGGGGCGAATAAAGGCTCTCTCGCCCGCCCCTACTGCCTGTAGGAAGAATATCCCACTTGCAAGTTCGGTGTATCCTACCCGACGACCGAAGCAGGATCAGTTTACAGCACAGAGGCAGGCTAACGAAACGCTAGAGATTGTTGCAAACGTGTGTATAATGGCAGAGCCGGCGAAGAAGGAATGGAAAACCCTTGACGGAAGCCGCAAAGAAAAGGAAAAGAGCTTCAGACCGAGCGAGGGGGAGTTTCGTAGAGAAAAAGCATCAGGCTTGCCTGGTGTCCCTTTAAAGTATGTAACCATATTCCGTCCGTTCGGAAAAAAAAGTTGCACTAACTGTTCTAGTTTGTTTCAAGCAGCATGGGTGTCAGGCAGGTAGTTAACATAAACATTTTTTGCTAGGCTAGCCTTCCTGCTGCGACATAACATTACACCATTTGTACAAGACAAGTAGAGCTATTTTATCCAGTGTAATTTATCAGTTACCACTATCTTGTTTTTTCTTGTCATCCTCTTCCTTTCTCTTCTTTCTTTTCTGGCTTCCGGACGCATAACTGCACTTCATTATGACTGCCGAGGCTTTATATTTTCGTGGCAGCAGAGATCACGAACCTGGCTGGCTGGCTGCTGTCAGCGACTACTGAGAGGGGCCCCCTTGAGGGGGATCCCGGTAATCCCAGTCGTTGTCTTTGGGCCCCTAGCCAGCTCGGGGCCCCAAGCAATTGCTTGGTTTGCTTGCCTTCTAGCAACGGGCCTGAGTGTACGGCCGCACGCACTGTGTGTATCGGCCTACCAGGCTACTCAGCTACGAGTAGGCTAGAGAAAGAATTCCCCCTGTTTGTATATTAACTCCAAGTTGGCCTACCATAACTTCCCAACTCTGCACTGTAGCCCATAAACTGCATGACAGGCTATTTATATTTTTCTTTAAAATAACCAAATGCATTTGTTCAACTTTATGAAGAAGAATTACACACTATAGGCTACTTGGAACTCACACATTTTGTTTGCGCAGGGGAGAGAATGACAGCGCACAGGGGCATCGATTACAGAACTTTAGCCTTGTTAGGGCTGTATAAACTTGACCAAATTAATATAGGCTGTTGTTAGGCGTAAATAAAGTAGGTTACTTTGTTGTATTGTTTAGCTGACCAATGCACGACCTTGCAATTGCGAAACGGACTATACTGCAATCCTTCCAACGTTGGGGGACGAATGTTGACATTTTCCCGTATTCTGCGTGAGAAACCTGGAAAATCTCCCTTATTTTCAAAGCTCAATGTTGACATCTATGATTGCTTTTGAGGGCCATGGAAAAAATCACAGAAGCTTGATTCATGAGATCATTCCAAGGCACATGAAAGCTTTGCATTGAAAGTGCTAATGCCTCGTGTTTCTCACTGCGCTGCGAATCCAGGCCATGTGCATGTTTGTTGTCTTTTGTAAGGCTTAGCTTTCAGATCATGAGATTTCAAGAGTGGACAATCTTGACTGGCCTATTGATTCTGCTGGTCACTCTCTGTTATAGGCCGTGTGCTCTGTGACCTGGTGCCTTGTGGAGAGGAGGAGGTCGACCAGGCCATCAAGAGCGCCCACTCTGCCTTTCTAAAATGGAGCAAGCTGGCTGGCATGGAGAGAGCCCGCATTATGCTGGAAGCAGCTCGCATCATTAGGGTAAATGTTTTTAAATGAGGCTGCCTGAGGTTGTAGTCATTGTGCACTGGCTCCATGGTGTTTATTTTTATGTTTATGGGATGTGTGCAATGTGGGAGGGTGGGGTCACAGTCTGTTATGTGTAATTTAACGTTTTTTTGATTGTCCACTGCTCTCAACAGGAGCGCAGAGATGAAATAGCCAGAGTGGAAGTGGTCAACAATGGAAAATCCATCACTGAAGCCCAGGTGGATATAGACATATCATGGCAGACCATAGAATACTATGCTGGCATTGCCCCAACTTTGGCAGGTAGGTTTTCAAAGAGCCAAACTTCTCTAGCTCATGGACCTGTATATCTCTGTGTCAGGGCGTCCTCACACTATGCCATCCGTATCATACCCGAGTACATTTGAACCCCAAAATCTGATTCATTTGACCAGTGTGATTGCTCCGTACCGTACCCAGGCATGGATCATGCCTATGCTAAAATTCTAGAGCACAGCAGCTCAACCATGCCTGGGTACAGTTTGATTATGTGTAGAGAGTGCGGACCAAGAATGGGAGAGAACCATACTCGGGCACAGTACAAGTGAACCGTGCCCAGTTTGAGTACGCCTTTACACTATCTTGTATGGAGTCTGTCTTTAACTCACGGGCCTCTGTAGCCTGGTTCTCGACAATATGCATTTCTATTTAAAGGTGTTCTAAGCGATGCTGGGTAACTTGCTCGCTACTTCTTCCCCCTCCCTCCCATGCAATTGAAGCTCTCCTATACATGCATCTTGTCAGTGATTTGTTCAGTTTGTTATGTTTTTATGGGCAAGGTTTGCCTAAGTCGTTTAATTGCCGTTTTTGGAGCCTGGGTTGTCCTCAGAGATCGCGTTTTTTTACAGTGTATTCAGGACACAGGCAACTAGCAGATGGTGAGGTGATGTTTAACAAAAAATGTTTTAGCCTAAAAAACGTATGACATCACTTAGAGCACCTTTAAACTATACACATTAATAGATATTTGCACAAATTAGAGTGTACTGATGCCTTTTTCTTTCTATTTTAATGTTGTAATTTTTTAAATATTCAAAAATATTTTTTAACATGTTAAAAGGTGTGTCTGTATTTCTCATTGGTCCTCATTGTATTTCCCAGGCCAGCACATCCAGCTCCCAGGCGGCTCCTTTGCCTATACCCGCCGTGAGCCTCTGGGTGTGTGTGCCGGCATTGGTGCCTGGAACTACCCCTTCCAGATCGCAGCCTGGAAGTCTGCTCCTGCATTGGCTTGTGGTATGTTCAGTCACTTTCAGTCTGATTGATATACCATGCTAAGGCACATTAAAACAAATATTTTTTTTTCACACAAGATCACTATAGTCTCCTGCTGGTATTAGATTAACTCATTGAATGCCAAGCTGTTTTCGGAAGCTTTGTCCTAGAGTGCCAGCAATCTAGACCATTGTTGATGATTTTTGTACAGCCACAGCATATTCTGTGTTATAGCTATGAACACATACAGTGGCTCGTTTGAAAGGTGAAACTTTAAGCTCTCAGTGGGTGCAAACCGTGTATTTCTACACGCCTCTGTTCCTGAGAAATCCCAAGCTAAACAGTGGCTAGTTTTCATCAAAATAGCTGTTTTTTTTCTAGAAATGGAGATATAACGTCTTTCATGAAATATGAAGTGTTGTCTGTAAAGTTTCCGGGAAGTGACCTGGCAAGTCTGCCACCTAGTGATAGACCCACGAAAATGGCCTGGTTTTGAGCTGGAAAAAAAAGCTAAAAACGTAATATTATGTTTTTGGCACTCAACGCATGGCAAGGAAAAACGTAATATTATGTTTTTGGCACTCAATGAGTTAAAGGGATAGAAATTAACTGCATTTTCAAACCTATAGTTCGATCTGCTTGTTACAATGTTGCAAAATAATTGGTTTGGTTTGGTTTCATATAATATTTCTAAACTCCTCTAAGAAATGTATGAGGCACTGCACTTCATCTCAAGTGCCCATCTGTATGTGATTATTGGGATTCATGTTGCTTGTTCTATTAAAAAATAGGGGTGTACTGTAACTGTTCGGTATGTACCTCGGTTTTAAAGGCACGGTTTGATTTATTTTAGGTACAGTTAGCCTGCAAGTACCACAAGCTCAATTTTAATTGTTATTGTATGTCTCTGTATCTGGCTTTCAGGTAATGCCATGGTGTTCAAACCCTCCCCAATGACACCAGTCACAGCAGTCATACTGGCAGAGATCTATAAGGAAGCTGGGGCACCAGAGGGGCTCTTTAACGTGGTCCAGGGTGGGGCAGAGACAGGGACCCTGTTGTGCCACCATCCAACAGTGGCTAAGGTGTCCTTTACAGGCAGCGTCGCAACTGGAAAAAAGGTAAAGTCCTTTTTTATGAGAGGAATTTTGCATGTGTTATCCAGACCAGTGGTTCACCACCGCTCCCACACACAAGAGGGAGCTAGAAGCTTTTTTTAATGATCTACTTTGGACAGAAAGGGGTTTTCCAAGTTCATTGGGCTGTGGTGGTATAAATGAAGTGGTGGTGTTAGTTTACTTAAGTTAAGCTGGGAATTGTATTTAGATTTCTAAATTTTCATTTAAATTGTGAGTATTTTTATATAATATACAGAGTGGCATCACGACTACAGTAGAACTGCATTAAAAGTAACTAACACCTTGTAGGCTTAATGATCTATTCTGTATTTGTTACTATGAATAATGTGCAATCAACAGTATCAAAAAGGCAAGTTTTTATATTAAAGACAGTAGATTTGTGTTTTCTGCTTTGTGCAACTTTGAGATAAACACCAAGACACCCTATCAAAATGTTTGGGATGTGGTCTCTGGAAGAACATGAAGGTTAAGTTATAGTGATACATTTCACAGCGAATAATCAAACATGTTTCTTCTACTCTGTGAGAAGAGCTGCCAATGGCTTACAAATCATGTATTCCTACCAGCATTACACTGCTGAATAAGTTAGGGGAAATAACTTGATCCTTTCTGTATGATAATACTGCACTTTGGTATAATATTAAAATGTCACTGATGATATTGCACCTTACTATTGATAGCCTACTGGTACTAATGATACTGCACTTTACTATTTTGTAATGTAGAGATACTTGGTGTTGTGTATTGTTGTTGTGTGGGGTTGTGGAAGTGTTTAGTGGTTCTGTGGTATGTTGTCTGTCTATCTGATGAGCTGGATGGTGCAAGATGAATTTCTGAAAGGATCAATACATCTATCTGTATCTATGTACAATTGTTCATGATTCAGTGGCAGGAGGAAGTCAGAGGTGTGTCTGCCCTAATGTAGATCCACTCTGATCCTGTTGTACCTCCTCTGGCATGAGTACTGTAGGCTAGCCGTGACGGGTCCTTATGCTATTGACTATCATCTCTGTTAGAAACCGCAGAGTTCAGTAGGACCGGTTTTCAAGGTCCGTGTGATGACATGTTGTCACTTCAGCTTTTATTAGATCTGATGGAGATGGTAAAGCAGCCACTTATATGAAAGACATCTTGGTCAAATTTATTTCGAAAACTTTTTTACAAGCCTAAAAGTGTTGAATTTGTTAAGTCATAAATATTCATTTGCTGGGATTTTTGGAAAGACTGAATGGGTTGTATTGCAATGGGTTGAAATACATAAGTATTCATGTCTGTCTGAACACTACAGAGCCTAATGTTGGAGTATGTTTTGGTACATCACTCAGGACCAACGGTAGCACCAAAAAGAAACTCCTCGCTGTGTGTTTCCATTCTATTTTAGGTCATGGAGATGTCCTCTAAAGGGGTAAAGCAGGTGACCTTGGAACTGGGAGGGAAGTCTCCTCTGATCATCTTTAAGGACTGTGAGCTGGAGAACGCTGTGAAGGGTGCACTGATGGCTAACTTCCTGACCCAGGGACAGGTACGTGAAGTCAGACAAGTTAACAGAAATACTGGAGAAGTTCTGAACAATGACATTTCCTTTTTCATGATTGACGAGGTTTTGAATGACTATATATTCATTGCAATTTAAGTATTTTATGTAATTTCGTGAATGGACAATAATGCCATGTGATTTTGATGCTGTTGAGTTGAAGTATGGTAATTGAGTTGAAAGTCAAACAAACAAATGAAAATGCAGAAATGTAGGCATGGGAATTTTGACTAGAGATTATCTGCTGCTGTCAGGTGTGCTGTAACGGTACCCGAGTGTACGTCCAGAGAGACATCATGCCGCAGTTCCTGGAGGAGGTGGTGAAGAGGACCAAGGCCATTCCTCTGGGAGACCCCCAACTGGAGGGCACCCGCATGGGGGCCCTGATCAGCAGGCCACAGCTGGACAAGGTGCTGGCCTATGTCGACGGGGCTAAGAAACAGGTACAGTTCCACACAGATAATCACTCTCTCCAAAGCGGAAAAAAATCGTCTTGATGCCCTCCCTCCGTTCTGTAATTGGGTCATTCGTTGAGGTGAAAATTAAGTCCATAGAATCCAGGCTGCCCAGCAGCGTGAATAAAATTGCGCGCGTAAGGCAGCATGGGAAAACCCAGGCTAACAATGCCTAGTTTTTGGGGTGATTTTTAAAAATGTATTTTATTTATTTATTTTTTAAATCCATTGCTATCTTGGGAAAACACTACTCAAGCCACTGCAGATTTTGGCAAAGAGTTGTGATTTTGGCAATCAAATGCTGTGATGTTGGCTGAAATATGTTTGTGGTCTTTAATTGATGAAGTGGGGGTGTAAAACAATGTTTTATTTGAAACTGAAATTATGTTTGGTCACTTCAATTCTGCATATCATTAATTTTTATTGGATATTAGGGTGCCAAGGTGCTTTGTGGAGGAGAGCCGTTTATGCCAAGTGATCCAAAACTGAAGGAGGGCTACTTCATGTCTCCATGTGTGCTGGGTGAGTAACATTTTCACTGTGTCGTCTTGTTGGCTGTATTCAGTCAACAATAGTAGTCAACAAGATATGCTTTGAGAATATTACTCCTTAGAATGCGGCAGAAAGTTCCATTGAATTGAATCCGTTGCATTATTTATGGGTCCTGTTCGTCCTTTATTTTATAATAAATGACTGATGGATTGTATATATGAAATCAAGGATGGTGAGGAGGGTGACAAAACAGACACAAGACATAGACATGCCATATTTTTAGTCAACTTTGTCACACACAGCTTTGTCATCAACTGCCAACACAGTTGGTGGTAAATGTTTTCAGAGAAGAAAACATGTTGTTCTCCAGTGTTGTCTAAATGTGTCTGTTGCAACGATGGGTTTAATGAATCCTGTGCTTATAGACAACTGCAGGGACGACATGACCTGTGTAAAGGAGGAGATCTTTGGGCCCGTCATGTCCGTCTTGCCCTTTGACACGGAGGAAGAGGTGCTGCAGAGAGCCAACAACTCCACCTACGGGTTGGCCTCCGGCGTCTTCACTAGGTAGGTTCCCATAAAATTGCTCCTGCAGCTGCATCTACAGGCCTTGTCGCACGGTTTTCCTCTGAGCTGTGTGTCTGAGTAAGTGTTGTATATCTGGGTTTCATAATACCAAATGTCAAAACCACATAAACACTCAATGCCCACATAACAACCGTCTGAAGCCATTGATTAGTTAGTGTAATGAGTGAAGTGGAGTAAGATGATTCAGTTTGTAGATGATTCATCATCAAATATCTTTTGTGTCAGTAACAGAAATCCTGAGAGTGATAAAAATGACCCACAATCTATTCACACTACTACAATATAAACTGCAACAATATACTACACATTTTGGGAAAATATTTTGGGCATGGGTTACACATGAGTTAATGTCAATAGTATATGCTTAAATAATGAATACAAATTCAATAAACAGACCACAGATCAGTGTATCACTAATGAAGGGCCTTTTTGTACTGCTTTCACACTTGAATCTTGTTCATGACCGTGACAACCCTCTGCATCTCTGGCCAGGGCCAGGGGGGTTAAAAAAAGTTATTGTAAGTATCGCCTTTCTCTGTTAATGGACAACAGCATACTGGCATTGCATGACACACAGCACAGGCATACATCACTGTCAAGAACATTATGGCTACACTACAGAAAAAATGCGACAAAATGTCGCAAACCACAGATTGATACTAACGCAAACAAAGTAACCGTCTGCTATCTGACGCTACACTAGTAAGGTAACAAAGTTGCTGTAGCCTTGCACCGAAATCGACGGTGAACACGTGAAATATAAAACTGTTGAACACCAACATTAATAAAACGTAATAATTATTGACGCTTCTGACATGGGTGTCAACAGTCTAAAGACCCTATCGCACAGCATATTAGACAGAACACATTGACTCAAAACATATGCATAACATAGGCCTACACAACGCAATATTCATAGGCTAGCCTACATTAAATTGATCCACATATCACAAATATAGCCTACAACAAATGCTGACATCATAAACGCACAGTGTAGCCTTTAACCTACACTTTCAAAAAGAAGAGAAAGAACGCTCTGAGGAGGCCACTGAAACAGGCACGCAAAGACACAGATGAATAAGTTAATCTACCTCGCTGAAGAGAGCTCTTGTTTGTGGATGGAGCTTACTCAATATCCATGCCACCTTTCACCGTGGTGCACCGAGACTCCCCGATAACACTCTGCATCATTTTAAGCTGAAGATTGAGGCGGCCCGTGTTCAGCTCCTTGGGAAACTCACGGTAATATTCAGCTACTTAATATGGCATATTGTCGTACCATAACGCTAGAGTTAAAGGATATCTCCCTCAGGTTTGTTTTGTTAATTTGTTTAGTTTTTGTTTAGATCTCCCAGGTCTAATGTAACATTTTTTAGTGCATAATAGAATAATAGACAGGGGGACGGAGAGCTTCTTTTTTTTCTGATCGTGAGAGGTATGACATATAAATACGCATGCTTTTCTGCAGGGGGTGCTGCCGCACCCCCACTTCCCACGGCTATGTCTCTGGCAGTCTGTGCTACTGTTATGCACACATTGTGAGCACAACACAATGACAGGGAAAACACAGAGTACGTTCAAAAGGTTTACAGTTTATTAAATAAAATATTGTCCAAATCAGTTCTACAACAAAAAGCGTCGGGTGTACGGGCCTTCCAACATAGGCACACAACATGACCGACAAGCGTCTGCTGCTCTGTAGAGGGGGGGAGCGGCAGTGATTTTACCTCTAACAGGTGACCTGTGCACCTATTGGGCTGATTGCCTCCAACCACCTTACAGCTCACTTGTATGGAGAACACATCAACAACAAAACAATGGCCTGGGGAATAGTGCAGAGCCAGGAGGCCATGACCACTAACAGAAGAGAGGCCTTGGCTTGTGCGAGACGTCAGAGTGGTTGATTGAAATCAGCCGTCAAAAGCCAGAACAACGCCCCCCCCTACACTGAGATCCCAACTCTCACATGCTCTCTCCTCTACAACAAACGCACACATCGTTTCCCTCCTACATTCCCTTCACTAAATAACAATCATTCTCCATACTCCAATTCCTGCCGGCATTTCGGCAGTCCAATTTCAAAACGGGAAACGAGTTGTTTTCCCATTTCAAAATGGAAATTAAATGGCCGCACACACAGTACAGACCATTCCATTTTTTTCATTCCATTCACAACCAGAAGCCCACATACCCTAGATCAGTGGTTCTCAAATGGGGGTACGTAAGATTTTAAAATATACATATATTTAAAAAGTAGAATCCATGCAAAAATACTTTAAAAACAATTATTTAATAAATATTTCAGGAAAATATAAGTTTATAAAATGAATTTTAGTAGGCTTCAGTAGGCTATTCAATTTCATTATCCTAAAAACCCAAAGTCCCCCCCATACCAGGATGGTTCGACCCAACCTGTCACATGCCACCCACCATCACCTGTCAAAACTCAAACAATGGAGTTTTAACAATGAAGCGTAGCGGTAATTCTTGTGCGCTGGTTAGGGGGGTACTTGGCTGAAAAAATATTTCACATATTTCATCATCACTGAAAAAAGGTTGAGAACCACTGCCCTAGATGTTTCTTTTTCTGATATTAATATATTAAATTGGTGTTCGTCTCCGGTTCATGTTTGCCTGTGGTTCGTAACAGTGTCCAGTAAAAGAAAAACTGGGATAGACCATGTACTTGTTCCTCCATATTTATTCAAAGCCAATTGACACATATACATTCTTACTTGCCTTCTCATTGATAACTATTAGAGTACCCCCAAGTCATTGTTTTAAAGTGGACCCTTAATCTCAGCTCCATCACCTCTTACTTGTAGGGATGTGGCCCGTGCTCATCGCGTGGCCGAAAACCTGCAGGCGGGAACCTGCTTTATCAACAACTACAACGTCAGCCCAGTGGAGGTCCCCTTTGGTGGCTACAAGATGTCAGGTACAGTACAAAACAAAAGCTGTGGATCTAAAATGGCAATTGGCTGTCTGAACATAATTCAAGATGGAGTGGACTTTCTTTTACCATGTTTATTTTTGTTTTAACAGGCTTTGGCCGGGAGAACGGCCAAGTTACCATTGAGTATTACACTCAGCTGAAGACTGTGGTTGTTGAGATGGGAGATGTTGATAGCCTTTTCTAATCATCTGCACCGACTGTGACTCGTCTCCTGCCCTTCCATTGACACTGTGACTACCTTGATGCAATAGAGAAAGTCCCTCCATTTCCTGTTTTGGGTCCATTTTTACAGCTGCCCCCCTGATGTGCCCAGTTATGCCCAGTTCAGTTTTCCCCTGGCCTTGATGTAGTGTACATTCAGAATGTTTTAGGGGTCCGGTTGAATTAAGTGCCTCATAATGACTACAATTGGGAATTGAAATCTATAAAAAAGCATTTGTTTATGTACACCAATTGTTCAATAAATCAGTAAAGCAAATTGTTTACATTCTTTATATTTTGTAAAGAAAACCACTTTAGTATGTCATCTCTGTAATCAGCGGGGCACAGATTCTTTGTAATCCCATTTCTTATTTACTACTGGTAGGATGTGAAAAAATGCAGACACTTTGCACTTCGAAATGCGAAATGTTTTGCCACAACTGAATTAAAAACAATTTGTTTCACAAATTATTTGACCTGTTTATTTTTTGAATCCACACAGAAAAAACATGGTAAAACTATTTATAACAGGAGAAGTAAAGTCATGAGATCACGCTAAAGGTGCAGTCAGCAATTTTACACGATTTCAAGCACATAAAATGTTTTGTCACATTCAGCAATCATCTCCTCACTACAGCTAGCTGCCAATTCCTTGAGTATACTGTAAAAAACCTTGTCCCTGTCTCTTGTCTCAAGCTCAGAAAACTGGAAACAAACAAAGGGGGCAGCCTGTACAGTGTGCCCCTAACAAAAACGAAACGTTGCATGGCATTTCTCTGGGAATACTGAAGGTATGGGTGAGCTACTGTACCTCTCTGGCGTGTTTGGTTTGGTCCTTGGTTAAAATATAATGTATGTTATTTTGGACAAAAGTGTCTGCTAATACATTTAAATAAACAAACACGACTTCCTGCAAAATTGCTGACTGCACCTTTAATTAATGTTCATTTTGATTCAATGGAATGGACCATTAAGGATGCAATGATTTGAATGTGTGGACCAGATCCATTAGTCTTAGTGGTGTATAAATAATTTTATATATTAATTATTATATATGGTTCCATGGTATAGTAGGCCTATATAGAAGGTTCTTCAGTCTAGGGCAGTGTTCCGGGACGAAAAAGAGATGGTGGAACCCCGTGTTCACTAAGGCTTGGCAGGAAATGCCCTTCAGGAACATAGCTGGAGTAAAAGTTCATGGGTTCAGCCCAGCCAGCTGAGTTGTGAAGCTCATGAGGCTCATGCCTAGCACCGCTGCTGGAAATTGTCATACAGGATCCCCTCTCATGCAGCCAGTAGTTTCCACAAAAACGTTCTGTTGTGCAACTTTCTGCAATGTGATACAGTTTCCACTTAATTTCACACAACCTAGTAGGAATAGCTTATGTTTTACTTTCTCCTTCAACAATTGAGCTCAAAATCTGGACCAATTTTGTGTACACCCATGTGTAGGTTCTTGTTGGTAAAGAGGTTTGAAATTTTCTCAATGGAAATGAGAGGGAACTCCGTTATAAGGATGTGGGAAGGCACTTGTTGTAGCCTCTGCATCTGTAACGGATGCCAGCTAGCTTAGCTTGGTAGCTTGGTAAGCCTCACTCTCCGATGCCTTAAAAGTGCTGCTGGCATGAAAGCTAGCAGCCTGGGCTTTTAGTTCGATTGTCAGCACGCTCGACTCCCAATTCAAGGTGCTGCTCTTTTGCAGGTTCGAGTCCGGGCGTGTGCAGGGCTGATCCACACAGGTTACACATCCACGAAAGGCTGTACTGAGCTTCCATGAAAAGGGTCAGTCTCTTCAACAGACAGTGGCAATGTCTCTGTGGTAAGAATAAGAATTCTGTTAACCATATAGTTAAAGTGTGATAAAGGTGATCAATGCAAGAAAGCATAAATTAACCCTTGTTAAGGTAACTACTGGCAACACTAAATCACAATTATGTTAAGGTTCTCAAACTTTTTCTGTCATTCCCCACTTTGAAGGATGGGAATTTTCAAGCCCCACCTGACCCCGTCAACCCGTCAAAATGTTTTTTCAAATCTTGGTTCCACATTAGCCTACATTTCCTGTCCGCTGGATCAGATGTTATTTTAATTCATATGTCAGTCTGTTTATGACTTACAGTACCCTCCAGAATTATTGGCACCTCTGGTAAAGTTGACTAAAGACCGGTATAAAAAAGAATCTGTTGGTGATTTATTGTAATCTCACAATGACAAAAATTAGGAAAAAATTCGACCTTGAATGGAAGCAAATTTATTTTGACAAAAAGGAAAATCTCATGAAGAAATAAATATTTTTAAACGGATTTTCCTTTTTCTCAAAATAAATTTGCTTTCCTTCAAGGTTGGATTTTTTGAGATTACAATGAATCACCAACAGATTATTTTTTATACCGGTTTTAGTCAACTTTAGCAGAGGTGCCAATAATTCTGGAGGGTACTGTATGTTTGTGTGTGGCTATTTTACTTCCTTGTCAAAAAAAGAAAGGCATTATTAAAGAGGCACAAAATAACACATTTCCTCCTGTTCCCCACTAGTGGGGCCACACTTTGAGAACCACTGCAATAATATGTTGCTTGAATCAGACTATTTTACCTGCATCATGATGAGGGACCCCTCTGATGCGGTGTCTCAGGGTGGTCTAGAATGCCCGGAAAACTGCGGCTATCCTCGCTGGAAAGTGGAAATATTCATTAGCAAGTTATTTGCAACCATCTTATAAAGTTGTGACTTTGACAACTTCGTGCCAATGGTAGGAATTAGCCTAATTGTTGTATAAAAGATGCTAGCACATATAGACTAGTGCTGATGCAAGTTCAGCAAGGTGCGCCTGCGTGGGTTTCCATCCACTGTGTAATACGAATTAAAAATGGACAATCTCGCAATCGAGAGAAGACTTCTGAACAGCTGTGGGATCAAAACGTAGTTCGTCAGGGCAACGTTTATGGAAACATGTAGACCTAGGATGAAATGCAACAAAACAGTTTTCATCAAATTGAATGGATTATAGGCCTATGCGAATAGACAGGTAGCCTATTACACCCCTCTCAAGCGAATCGAATTTGTATGCACATTAATAGATTGTATGTGCATTTCAAGTGTTTCTCCTCGTGATTTCTTATTCTTCGAATGATAAAACAGATGCATTAACACGCTGAATGGAAACCCAGCTCAAGTTGCAATTTTTCAACTTTTTTTTTGCCATTTCAAAGTAGGCTACACGAAATAGAATATTGTTGGGTTGAATCTGGGTGAAACACCGACCAGCTAACTAATGTAGCTTAGGCTCTATATGCTCTGAAACACCACGATCATTCATTAAATGTCTAAACGAAGTTCACTGCAAATATAACACTTTGAATTTCAGGCATGCAGCTGATAAATAAGCCTATTGCCATTTAGGCCAAACATGATTAAAATATAGGTTATGCATCATTAAACTTGGAGACTAAAATTCGCATGGTTTCAAACCCAAAATTCGAATGACTACAAATGTCATCAATTAGCCTACACATAGGCCTACCCTAGGAAAGGCCTAAATGTACGGCATGACGACTTGTGAGAAATCAATGTATCAATTTAAAAACTAAACTGTTTACAATTAAGCACAATTTTCTATTGAATAGCATACATGACTTAAATATTTGCTCATGATAAATATTATCAGCCTATTAATGTCATGGCTTTTACATATTAGGCCTACATAGCCTAACTATTTACTTATTTTGCTGACGCTTTTATGCAAAGCGACTCACCATCACAGTGCATTAACCTCAAAACGGTAGCATACTGGCACCACCAATTTACATTAGGCCTGTAGATATTCTTAAAAATCCCTCGTTCGAGCATTAGACATACTGAAAATGTTGTTAATCTGAAATCGCTCTAAATAATTTCGAAAGTGTAATTTATCAATGGTTATTATTTTGGTAGTATGTCAAGCATTGTTAAGACAATACTACAAGATCAAGAACACACACAAGAACAAACAGAAAATCAGGGTAGGATAGTCTGGGCGCGAACAAACAAGACGGCGTCTTTTTTATGTTGTTGTGCGCACTGGCCACCTCGCTTTGTGCGCCTGCTGCGAGACTGAGAGCACAAGAGGAATGGTCGGATGTGGAGATGGGCGCAGACCTGTATGAAGAATGTAAATTATGTAAATGTGATTTATGAAATTAATTTCCATCCATGAGATATCTGTGTGATAAGAACAGAGAGCCTATTAACCTATAACCTAGGCCTATCCTTGAGCCAGAAGGGCTGGTCGGTATAATCTGAGGGGAATCAGGTCGAGAAACATTGGATAAAGTTTAAAAAAAAATCTTCTTTTTGTCTATCAAGTTGGTGTTATATTAAGAGTGAAATGTTATTCCTGAAATGTTATTATACGACAGCTTACACACATTGCATGGGAGAAAGAGCAGTAGGCCTAGCCTATATGACAGCAGTACGATTTAATACAGCAAAGGAGTAATCAAACAACACTCTGATACCTAAGCAGAGAAATTATAATGGCCATGTCAACGAGGGCCCCCATAAGGTCTCATTCCAACAAATCCGTCCTACTGCCGAGTTTGACACCCCTGGACTAAAGCAATTCAACCTTCAACCCCAAGAGACTATGAATAACTTTGAACCAAAACTCACACCGTTATCAAACGCATTTAAGGCGGATAGGCTTATGCAATTCATCAAAATAGTGGTTTAGATGTGGGATCAGTTTCAACCCCGCCATAAATCACACCAATGAATTAGATGAGTGCACTATCAATACAGCAGATTTTGATCAGATAGGTCGTTCTGAGAGTTCCACTATGTAGCCATTGTGCCATTGAGAGCCTGGCGCGCGCACTTTCATGCGCTCCGAGACAACTAGTTAACTTATTAAACACAGATATAACCGAAAAATGGCATAGCTTTACCCAAGGACCTATACAAGTCTATCGTTGCTGAGAACGGGAGTCTTTCGTCCCATATTTGTCAGGACCGCGAAAAGGATCCCCTGAACAAAATGGTTCCCCATTGCCTGTGTGTCGTCGCCCGCATTTTAGTCAACTTAAGACGACTACTCATATGGCACGACTCAGATATGGCCCACACAGGTAAATCATGCAATAACCTACATATAACCATATATTTGCCTATAACGAATGCTCTGTAACAAAATCGCTAATAAAAGAACAAGCAGGGCTGCATTTGCCGTCGGAAGCATAACTTGGTGACTTTATTCACACACACACACACACACACACATGCAGTAGGCTAGTTCACACACACAGTAGACGAAGACACGGTTTTTAAATCGAGATAATCCATAAGAAAGGCACTTACCGGCAAGAGACATGGCAAACTGAGTGGTTGTTAACCAGGCAAGTTGAACTTCTCCGAACTCACGCAAGTTTATTCTCGAAATGTCGTGTTCGAGAATGTCTATCAGCAAATTATGTCAGATCCCCTCAGTGATATTGACTGACGTTGTCTGGTTAAGTGTTCCCTCGGTCATCAGGAATCCTACACAGTAGCTAAAAAACGAAATCCCCGCCGCACCGAGCCTCCGGTGCCTCCGATCGCTCCGCCTAACATGCAACGTACTGATGCAACGGAAGCAAAGACGTCCCCTTTGTGGGCTGGAATAACATAAACTGGGACTGGCTAGGCCTATCAAAAAAAAATTCATCTGGGGAATTTCGGAGTCGGACGAAAGAACATTATTTATAGGCACTTCTTATGGACAATGACAGAGATAACTGTTTGGTTAATCTTTTAGAGCAGTCAGCAGCAAGTAAAGACACCGTTAGTAGCCTAGATCTGGTCAAAATAGCCTACATTAAGGTGAGCCTCACTGTTTGTGGATTTGACAATGAATTCATCTCTTTTTTAAACATTAAGGTCCTTAAGGAATGATTTATTAAATAAGCCCTAGGCCTAGTCCTTATTCTTCTTTTCCTCTCTGTTCTAGGCCTATATCCTTTCCTAGATACTGGTGTAAGGAAACTCCTTGTGTGCCATATTGAAGGCGCATGCAATTATTAGAAGAGGCTAATATTCCGAGAAGTTGCCACCTATATATGATGAGAGAATTGTGATAAGTAGGCTGTTTTGCCCATTCGCCAACGATTCTTCAGTGATTTGTTAAGGCTAAATGGGCAAATAACGACGGGAAAACAATGTTGAGGTTAAATCACTTGCACTCGAGGTTTGACGTCTGTAACATCAAAATTATGTTTTATTTATTCAGAATTATTGTTTTTCGTTATAAGAATCGCTTACATGTTTTAAGTATGCTTGATTATGGGTTGTTGCACAAATATATTTAGGCTATCAATAGAAAAAGAAGACCAAAAGGCCAGTGATGGTCTGTGAACTTGCTTGTTGCTTTTTGGGGGATTCCATAATTCAGCACCATTAAAAATACCGACAGTTCACATTTAGCCTACAGGAACAGGTGTTAGGACTACATGGCAACTGGCACCTATGTTAACTGGCTGCGTTGATGACGTTTCACGATTGAAGAGTCTTCGACAGATGTGGCTGCTGCAGATTTGATTTGAGACTAACACATACTAACACATACTGGTTAAACTAACGCCGCTGACTTATGCCAGTGTAACAGGACAAGGTCCACGCCCCTTGTCTAGGTCAGGAGTGCCATTGCAAGTGGCTCTTGGCATTCGTAGGTGAGCCAATCCGCATATAGTAATGGCTTTATTAACTTCAGCTTTTAATTTGAAAGCTGACGTCATAGCTGCATACTGTTTGTCCACCTGACTCCTGCCTTCACCGCGGGATCCCTTGTGCTCTTTTGGCCTCCTGCCTGCTGTGCATGCTACCAGTGACATTCCTGGTAAGTTATCGTGGCATTGCATTCGTTGTAGCTTTCCCTGTATGATGTAGGCTAGTAAAGTTAATACAAACTTTGGGGTTTTAGGACCGCTGTCGGTCGCAGAACATGGGCCACATAACCAACCTGATCGGTACGTAAATTTAACTGTCTTTAAAATAATATGTAGTTTGCGTGGGTTTTAATTGTATCTTTTCATGTAGCAGAGCTTGGTGGTAACACAAGGAGCGGCAACATCAAGGCTACTTTGGTCCGGGTTTCCGAACGCTGCTGTTTTGTTTTTACCTAAGTTGTGATGGTCGATTTTACATGTTTTGTTCATTGTATGTTTGTATACGTTTTAACTTACACACGGGAGAATAACTGTATACCGGACGCTCTCGTCCAGCATTAGGCCATAGCTCTATTGTATAAAATACGATGTTCACGACACCCTTTGTGAGTGCATATACTGTGCAGTGTTTGTATTGGGAGTATTGGCTCGTCCTTTGATTTTCCTCTTTTGCCGGACCGGAGCTGCAGGCCAACTGGGGTGGCTGGTTATCTCGAGGGGGTGGCGTCCCTTCACCTTTCTTGCTGTGGTGCATTCGGGAACTTTACTATTGACATGTTCACGTGTGGTGTGTCTGCAGACCCTCCCTCTGATATACTCTCCAGCCCTGGGTAAGCTCCAGCCCTGTTCCTGGCTCCTCCCATCCCTCCTCAGCCAGTACTCTAATGATCTCACTCTGGTGTATGTATGTGTGTGTCCAGGCCTTGTAGGCCGTTTGTGTCAGTGCCTTAGTGGCAAAAGGTCTGACTGTCTGGAGAGAACTCACTCCCTATATGTTTTTAATATTTGTAATAAAGACAGTTTATTTTTGGAACCACGCCTCTGGTTTTCTGTGACCACGAACCTGTGTTGCCTGGTTGGGCTTCATATACCAAGTTATAGTCCAACTGATTTGATTTGAATATTCTGAGGGGCAGGGCCTCAGATGGCGTAGTCGACATTACTATTAGAGAGCTAACCTACCACTTGCCACACCAGCAACCATTTCACTTCGATAATAAACTACATTTTGGTACAACATATATAGAGCAGAAATAACAGAATTTGGCTTAAGCTGTGAGGATACATTTTATGCAAAGTGTCAGCCCCTTAGACTGTGCCCATTGCCGAAATTTGTGGTCGTTTAATGTCGAATGTCAGAGTAATAACCAAAGATTCTAGAACAGAGCTCTGTTCTAGAATCTTTGGTAATAACACTCCAAAACGTACCTTAATGATACTCCACAATTTATGAAGGAACGACGTTTAAAAATAAAAACACATTATATCAAATGGATTACACGAATAATTGTCAAGGAAGTACAAGATTATTCGACGGTTGCTTCTTTTCTAATAAATATAATGGGCTACATTACATATTTCAGGCCACTAGATGACGGCATTTCACTACACTTCGGGCCTTTTTTGGATGTAAAAGTAAGCAGTGAAATGGCGTCATCTGGTGGCCGTAAAGCGCAATAGCGCCATGAAATATTTAGGAAATTATGGTAGAAATCGTGTTTTTTTCTTATTAACTATTCGTGTAATCCATCTGATATATTTTGTTTTTCTTTTTACACTTAGTTCCTTTATAAACTGTGATGTAGGCTACGTTTTTGAATGCAATTAGGCTACTCTCACATGTGAGGGATAACGGCCACCGATTATAGCCTACTGACTGTGTTATGTGACTCATGGACAAGGGGAAATGCAATGAACTCCCCGTCACGCAGTGGCAATTTTCTTCCTCCCGAGATTTCTCCACGTTGCTTGGTCCAAATTATTTTTGCTGTATATGCTGTACGAAAATGTAGTTTGTTATCAAAGTGAAATGGTTGCTGGCATAAGTCGGCGTTGGTTTGAGCACATAATTGACGTTTTGTTAACATGTGTTCATGAAAGTCAATGGGCCGCAAATTGGTAAATTACCGATGAAGAATATTTCTCCGGATAGCGTGACGGCATTGGGAGCATAGAGAGTCCACAATGTTGTGCGTTTGGTGTGCGTAGACGTCGTTCTGCCACTTCTTTCCAGGTTTCAGTAGGCCTACAAAATCGGACATCTATTGTTTTACTGTAGGTTAATTGATCTATCTGCAATGATTTTAGCACAAACACAACTACTAGGTCTATATATATATATGCAACTATGCCAGTAAGACACACAACTTAATGAGAAAAAAAGTATTTAGTGGATTTCATTCCAGAAAAAGGACACAGAAAATCGAATAACTTAACAGGCTTCCACAGCGCTCACGCCTACGCGTTTAGACCACGCATCCTTCCATTTCTAAAATAGCGCAATTCAGTCCGTGCCGGTTTTCCTGCATAACCCAATAGCTTTCTCAAGTCCAAGCTATCTTTCATAGGCTACTCACCGTATTCTGCTCAGTGAGGTAAATGAGACCCTCCTTGGATTTCCACCAGGTAGCCATGTAGCCTAGTCAAACAGCCCACATTCTCGCGGATAGGACAGCTGTCACAAATAGGATGTGGTCAAATTGTCATATTCTATCAGGACGAAAAAACGCGGCAAAATGACACGTGTTCCACTTCCGCAATGACTCAGCCAGCCAGTCAAAACGAAGAATAGCCTAAACAGCAGGCTATGCCTCTTTTACTGTCTATGTGTTTAAAGTCAATGTGAGCACAATTTGGCACTGAGAGTTGTGGACATGGACTAACTAAGCTTAGCCTTGGCTCACTGGTTTGCTTGTTTTCTTTTTATGTCCATGATAGGCTACTGTTCTTATACAAAAATAATTACAGTATAGGCCTACTCAGTTTTTTTGGAGGTACAGTGCAGTTTTGAAGTAAAGAGTAGGGGAGAACTGGTACAATTGTAACAGCGGTACAAATGTAACAGTGTTTTATTCTCAAGATATGGTGTAGCTACGGAAACGTAAACAGACACATATCATGTAATTATGTATAATCTTACAGCCATCCAAATATGAATGGTCTACTATAAATACGACCAGAGATATTAAGCAAAAAGGTGCAAAATTCAAGCATCGCGATTTTTTATTTATTTTTAACCACAACTGTTTGTTTAAGTTTGCTTTGTGAAATTTGAGCGTGTGGACTTCAATCACATGTCATTCATATCTTCAGTCCCTCTGTTTCAAGTTAACATGAGTGCCATTTGATTTATGTAGTCACAGCACATGCAATTAAATGAAAATAAAAACAAGACCTGTGCGGGTCAGTTGTAACACCAGTCTCTATGGCAAAATGAACTGATTTTATCGCGCATGTGCGAACATTCTCATTGCGAGTTATGGATTAAGATTTTTGTGCCGCCATCACCCAATTAAAGTTAACACAGCAATTTGAAATATCACTGTTGGACCAAATGCTTCAGACATGTAAGAAATAAGCAGTTT
This sequence comes from Alosa pseudoharengus, assembly GCF_046254945.1. NCBI lineage: Eukaryota > Metazoa > Chordata > Actinopteri > Clupeiformes > Clupeidae > Alosa > Alosa pseudoharengus. Next base: position 16,352,379 of record NW_027468576.1, on the reverse strand, counting down.
ATCAACTATATTTACTGGTTTTATCAAGTGGATATGGCCAAAATAAGCATATTTAAAGGTTATTGTGAGCTAGCATAACACCGTAATATGGTCTGCAATGGCTAATCAATAATGCAATAAATTAGCTTTAACAGTCATACATTTGGACTTTTTTTCTTGATTTTATATGAAAATAGATGCTCTTTGTTTAACCCAGCAGTGTTTTGTGTTAAAATATGTTATAGGATTCACGATTTTAGCACTGTTACATTCATGACGCTACTGTTACAACTGTACCGCACTTTTTTATGGCTGTTAAGTTAAATTATTGACAAACTATAACATCTTTTTAAAATTCTGTTTCAACTTTCATGGAGTAGACATGTACGACTCTGTTCTGGTCAAATTTCACAACTCTCAAGTCTATCGTCTTTGTGTAAATCGAGTTTGAATTGGAAAAATAAAAATGTGTTACAATTGTGCCGGTTCTCCCCTAGTCGTCCGATGCTTGATGCCTGATGAAGACCCTGGTGCGTCGAAACGTTGCATTATGTTGTTAATTTATTGATATGATTTATGATTGCAGTGTGCTGACAACTACTCTTCTTTCTTTGATAAGGCTTTTTTGGTCCTGCTGGCCTCAGTGAGGTGGGATGTGCATACAACTCTGAAGAAAACGCAGGGCAGTTTTGACACTTGAAATAATGCAGTTATTTTTGTAAGAGCACTTGGCAATCACTCTGACTATCCAGGAGAAAGAGAATGAGATCCAGGAAATAACAGATGTCTTCAGCCTTCAAGCCATCTGAGGTGGCCAAGGCCTTTAGCCTACAGTCACTCTGTATGATAATTTAAAAAAGTTCCCAAAAACGGCTTACTCTGTTAGCCTACGCAATGGCGGCTTTTTATCAATAAATGGAGATAGGACCATTTTTTTTTTCTAAATTAACTCACACTTCACACAAAAGTTATAGATTACCATCAGTATTGTTAGCTGATAGTTTGGTGATTAGTGTATTGACACATAGGCCTATGACAGGGGTCGGCAAATAGTGGCCCGCGGGCCAATTTTGGCCCGCCATTGATTCTATCTGGCCCGCGAGATGACGTTAATTTGCTGTTGAATGAATTTTTTTTTTAACCCCATGTTTTTAAAAAGAAAAAAAGGCCTACAGCAATCCCATCAATTTCAAAACATTTATTGAGGTATAGATGATAGTCCTACTAAAGTGACAAAACAGGTGGAACATCCTTGCAGTTATCCATGACGCACAGGTCGGAACGGTATTGGCACGCGAGTGCGCGTAATCTTGTGCAAAAAAAAAACAACAGTGTCCTGTCTCCCTCTTCCAGTGGGCAAGGTCAAAAATAGCCTATGTTTCGTTAAATTAATAGGCTTGGCATTAAGAAATGCAGGCAGGCTCAACACATACCTCTGCTTCCATTCTTCTTTGTAGGTCCTGCATTCTGAATCAATTTTTCTTTTCAAGGCTTTTGACAACGACATTTTGCATCGATAACTAGCATATAGCAATGTTCAGCTAATCATTTACACGTCATCCAAAAGAATAATATTTGTAGCCTACACATTAGTTACGGCAAGTTGCTAGGCAAGTCGCCTGTTTCATGAGAGACGACAGGAGATGCAGCAGGCGGCATAAAAACAGCGCACATAAGCAAATAAACGTTTTTAATGGAATTAAATTAAATGCATTTTAAAAGTTAGATGATGTTTATTTTAATATAATATAATAATTAATAATTTAAATAGTAGGCCTATAACCCCCCCCCCCCCCCCCCCCATTACAAAAGCTATGGCCCGCGATGCCATTGTCTGAAAAAAAATTGGCCCGGGTCCAAACGTAATTGCCGACCCCTGGCCTATGACCTGCATGTACCTGACTGCAGGTGAATCACTAACTTCCTGTAAGACAGGAAGCAGTAGCCTATGTGAAGCTGGGGAAACACATCTCTAACTTCCGGACCATCTGCACCGGTTCCCCTCAAGGCTGCGTCCTTTCCCCTCTACTCTTCTCCCTGTACACAAACAGCTGCACCTCCAGTCACCAGTTAGTCAAGTTACTGAAGTTTACGGACGACATCACCTTCATTGGGCTCATCTCTGATGGTGATGAGTCCGCCTACAGATTGGAGATTGGCCATCTGGTGTCCTGGTGTCCAGGTGTGGACAAAACAGCTTGAAGCTAAATGCTCTGAAGACAGTCGAGATGGTTGTGGACTTCCGGAGGCACCCAGCTCCACTCGCCCCCATCACCCTGCGTGGGTCCCTTCCGCTTCCTGAACAGCAGAGGATGTACTTCCTGCGGCAGCTGAAGACGTTCAACCTGACAAAACCAATGATGGTGCTCTTCTACACCTCCCTCTTTGAGTCCATCATCACCTCCTCCATCACCATCTGATATGCTGCCAGGTAGGAGTGTGGCCGACCCCTCCCACCCTGGACACAAACTCTTCGAACCACGGCACAAACTCGACTGCAGTTGGCCTTACCAACAAATCTCAGGTCCCCCACTGTCACTGAGTACCCCCAAGTCATTGTTTTAAAGTGGATCCTTAATCAACAACTAACTACGTCAGGCCAGTGGAGGTCCCCTTCAGTGGCTACAAGATGTCAGGAACAAAACAAAAGCTGTGGATCTAAGATGGCAATTGGCTGCCTGAACGTAACACAAGATGGAGTAGATGTTCTTTTACCATGTTTATTACCCCCCCCCCCCCCCCCCCAAAAAAAAAAACAAAAAAAACAGGCTTTGGCAGGGAGAACGGCCAGGTGACCATTGAGTAGTACACTCAGCTGAAGACTGTCATTAGATAGATTAGATTCAACTTTATTGTCATTGTGCAGAGTACAAGTACAGAGACAGCGAAAAGGCAGTTTGCGTCTAACCAGAAGTGCAAAAAGCAGAAAAGTGCAATGTGATATACAAAGTATAGACAGGTGGTGCATAGACAGGACAAGAAATATAGTGCAGTGTAGACAGTATACAGTTGTTTTGCAGAATGTGGTTTAGAGTAGTATAAATTAAATATAAATATGTGCAGTGTATTAGCAGTTACCCTATAAGAGCAGAATAAATATGGTTATGTAATATGAACAAAGTATGAACAACATGCACAGATATGTGCAATGTAGAGGCAGTACTATTACAGTAGTAATTGTATATACAGTGTATTAACAGAATATGTTAGAGAAAAACTGAATAAATATGGATATTTAGTATATAGACAGATATGTACAGTATGTACAGCTATGTGCAGAAACAGTAACATTATAATAGTATTAAAAATAAGTGTATGTGCAGGATGAAGAGCAGTAGAATATGGCTATGTATAAGTGTAATTACAGTATGTACATTTGTAAATAATAGACACTATGGGCACAGGCAAGGAGGCATCAGGCGGGGGTGATGGGGGCTAGTTCGTTGGATGTCACCGGGATGCAGAGCTAGAGTTCAGTAGGGTGACAGCCGCAAGATAAATAGTTTCCTCTGAACTTGCTGGTTCGGGTGCAGAGAGACCTGTAACGCCTCCCGGAGGGGAGTGGGGTGAACAGTCAGTGGTTGGGGTGAGAACAGTCTTTGATGATGCTGCGTGCCTTATGCAAGCATCCCTTGCCCTGGATGGCCTCGATGGAGGGGAGTGAGGAACCGGTGATGCGTTGGGCAGTTTTCACCACCCTCTGCAGTGCTTTCCAGTAGTGGGCAGAGCAGTTGCCATACCAAACTGTGACACAGTTGGTGAGGATGCTCTCGATGGTGCAGTGGTAGAAGTTCACCAGGGTCTGGGGAGACAGATGGACCTTCTTTTGTCTCCTCAGAAACAAGAGACGCTGGTGAGCCTTTTTGATCAGGGTAGAGGTGTTGAGGGTCAAAGAGAGGTCCTCAGAGATGTGGACACCCAGAAACTTGAAGCTGGTGACACGCTCCACCTCAGACCCGTTGATGAGAATGGGTGTGTGTGTGCCAGCGTCCACAATTAGCTCTTTGGTCTTCTTGGTGTTGAGAGCCAGGTTGTTATCAGTGCACCACGATGTTAGGTGCTGGACCTCCTCCCTGTAGGCTGTCTCATCGTTGTTGCTGATGAGACCAATCACTGTAGTGTCGTCTGCAAACTTTTTTTTTTTTTTTTTTTTAGCATATTTTTTTGGGCTTTATGCCTTTAATGATAGGACAGTGGAGAGTGACAGGAAGCGAATGGGAGACAGAACAGGGGTGGGATCCGGAAAGGACCACGGGGCGGGAATCAAACCCAGGTCGCCGGCGTACGGTGCAGGTGCCCCAGCCAGTTGCGCCACAGCTGGGGCCATCGTCTGCCAACTTGACAATGATGTTAGAGCCATGAACAGGTGTGCAGTCGTGGGTGAAGAGGGAGTGAAGGAGAGGGCTCAGCACACATCCCTGTAGTATGCCGGTGTTCAGGGTGATGGTTGAGGATGTGTGATTATCTAACCTAACAGACTGAGGTCTGTTGGTTAGGAAGTCCAGAATCCAGTTACAACGAGAGGTATTGATGCCCAGTTCACTGAGTTTAGTGACCAGTTTGGAGGGGATGATGGTGTTGAATGCTGAACTAAAGTCAATGAACAGCATTCTCACATAGGTGTTGCTATTATCAAGGTGGGACAGGGCAGAGTGAAGTGCCGTAGAGATGGCATCCTCTGTGCTCCTGTTCTGACGGTAGGTGAATGGAATGCAAATTAGAAGGGGTCCAGTGAGGGTGGTAAGCAGGTCTTGAGGTGGGCCAGGACCAGCCTCTCAAAGCACTTCATGATGATGAGGGTGAGTGCAACTGGACGGAAGTCATTAAGGCTTTTGCAGTGGAGTGTTTTGACCCCGGCACGATGGGGGTGGACGCGGGGACAGCTGCCTGGGTTAGTGACAGATTAAATATTTCAGTCCAAACCTCAGTCAGCTGCTCTGCAGAGGCCCTGAGTACGCGTCCGGGGATACCATCAGGACCCGCAGCATGCATTAGTCCTGCTCAGTGCCGCACACACACTGGTGGTGAAGAGTGTGAGGGGCTGGTGATCTGCAGAGACCACAGCCTTGATGGCCAACTCCTTATTGTCCCTATCAAAGTGGCCATAGAAGTGGTTCAGCTCATCAGGCAGGGAGGTGTTGGTGACGGGGGGCGTGGAGTTAGTAGTTTTGTAATCTGTGATGGCCTGGATGCCTTGCCACATGCGTCGGGGGCCCATTGCCACATGCGTTTTGATGCCCCTTTTCAGATTAGCCCTGGATGAGCTATAGACTTGAGCATCACCAGATCTGAATGCGATGTCTCGTGCCTTCAGCAGGAGTCTGACCTCACTGTTCATCCATGGCGTAGTTGTTGAGATGGGAGATGTTGATAGTCTTTCTAACCATCTGCGCCAACTGTGACTCCTGCCCTTCCATTGGCACTGTCCTACTACCTTCATGCAAAAGAGAAAGTCCCTCCATTTCCTGTTTAAGGTCCATTTTTACAGCTGCCCCCCTGATGTTTTAATGTTATTCCCAGTTCAGTACTCCCCTAAGTACTAATCTCATTTCTTATTTACTACCGGTATATCTTTTGTAGGGTGTGAAACAATGCAGATATTGACTATTCTTCACACTTTGTACTGTGCACTTTGCATCTGAAATAAAAAAAAATGTTTCACAAAGTATTTGATCTGTTTATTTTTTTAAATTCACATTTTTTTATTGAAAGTATAAAAGGCCACATGGTAAAAACGAATTTACAACAGGGGATCGATAAAGGATGGAGTGATCAGGATGTGTGGACCAGATCCATGGTCCCTAGTGGCTTCTAAATAATTGTGCTGAATGTGCGTAAATATAGAGATTTTTACATATTGTAATTATTTTAATTTAGATCCAAATTAATTCCTGTTGTGTATCACATGGATATATCAATATTTTAAATATATATTATTTTATAAGTATCTTCAGATATAAAAAAGCTCACATTTATCAACTTTAAATGACTCAGAAAACAGCAGCACACTAAACAGACACTTGAGTACTCACAAACAGGCTAGCCTCTTCCACTTACAGTAAAGTAGGGTTCCTATGGTCATAGTCAGTCTGGGAACCCCTGCCCTTCCATGTGCTAACAGCAGCAAGATAAAACCACCCATAAGGTATAGAACAGAGCAGCTATCAATGACAACAATTAGACATAGATAAGTCAGATGTATGCAGGGTTTCCGGTCTAAATGAAATGTAAAATTTCATGACATTCTCTGACAAAGAAAAAACTGAATTTCCATGACTCATAATGAATGTTACAATATACTGATCAAAGATTTCATAGCAGCAGTGTACTAGCCTTCAAGTATCTTTGATTTTTTTTTAGAGCGGAAGAGGAATGAATGGACATTGAATAAACAAAGCTGGGCTAACCACTCAACCACTCAAACAAGCAGTAAAGCTAATTACCAGATATACACCAATTCTGCATGGATATATTTGTATTACAGTGTTTCCCATACATTGACTTATTTGTGGCGGCTCACCACAATATCAACATTGACCACCACACAATGATTTTCCAGGTTGTACTAAATTGTGCTTAAATCTGTTTTTAAACTGCTACAACAAAACAACCATGACTTTGCCCCAAACATAATACAATCCATGTCTGGAATAGACTTCCATGATATTCCAGAAATTCCATGACCCATGGGAACCGTGTATGGGAAGGTTACAAAAAGGTTTACAGAGAAAGCAGCAAGAGTAGCCAAACTAAGGCAGCTTAAATAAGGCACCCTGAATGATCCCCACCAATGTAACAGCTAGTGATGATCAGCTGAGCAGTCAGCCAAGTTACTGGCAGAAGCTGGGCATGACTTTGGCCTGCCTGATCTAATGCTGTGCTCAGCTTGGTGGCGTCCTAGCCTGACAGTCTTGGTTCTTCAGTCCATGGCAGTGTTCCTGGGTGAACTAGAGATGATGGATCCTGTGTCCAGTAAGGCTTGGCAGGGAATGCCCTTTAGCAACGCAGTTGGAATAAAGGTTCACAGGCTCAGCTGAGCCGCACAGTTCATAGGGCTCATTCCCAGCACCGCTACTGGAAAATATCGTCATAGTGGCTCTCATACAGCCAGTAATGTGATACAGTTTCCACTTAATTTGACACATGGAAATGAGTGGGATCTCAGTTATAAAGATGGGAGAAGGCACTTCCAGTTGTAGTCACTCTGAAGTGTTCTACTGAGCTTTCATGATAACGCTCAGTCTCTTCAACAGAGAGATGAAATGTTCTCAATGGAAATGAGTGGGAACTGGAAAGTTATCTGGCTGCAAGAAGGCACTTGTAGTTGTAGCTTCTGCATCCACGAAGGGCCGTACTGAGCTTCCATGAAATAGGTCAGTCTCTTCAACAGAGAGTGCCAATGTCTCATCTGTGGTAAAAATGAAAAATCTGTTAACAATATAGTTAAAATGTGATACAGGTGAACAATACAAGAAAGTATAAATTAAAAATTAACTTTGTTAAGTTAACATACTGGAAACACTAAATCACAATAGTGTCTTGCTTGAGTCACAAACTATTTTACCTGCATCATGATGAGGGACCCCACTGATGCACCGTCTCAGGGTGGTCCAGAATGCCCAGAAAATTGTGGCTATCCTCGCTGCAAAGTAGAAATATTTGTTAGCAACTTCTTTAAAACCCTCTTATAAAGGTTTGAGTTTCGCATCAACCATCTTATGACTTATAAATGTATGCCTACCACACAAGAATGATATAGATATCAAATTTATCAAAATGTTTAAAAAAGATACATTTGTGCCACTGGCAGGAATTGGTAGCCTAATTCTTTAAAGGATCAGCCAATAACATGTTAACAGTGTTATTTCGCATTTAAGGGAATGCAGGCTAATGTCTAATAGCACAAAAGTTATAAATATATAATATTTTCAAAACAGGCTTTTTTTCAGTGCACCAGGGCAAGTTCATGGATTTAGCCCGAGGTAGAAACTCGGGGTTAAGGGCCTCACTCAAGGGCAGGAATCTGGAGAACCAAACCACTTCACCACCACCTCCTCACCCTCAAACTAGTTGGCACCACCAATTTACATTATAAGGTACCCTCCAAATCCCTGGATCCCAAAATCCCATGCACGTTTGAAAGTAATGTTGGTAATAACATTGAAGAATACATACTTTTTTTTATTGATATTGCAGTGACGATGACACTTTGAAAGTGTATTGAACATGTTAATCTTTTTTTTAAATGCATAGGCCTGTTCATACATGGAAACATGAAGGCCTAGGATGAAATGCAACACAACTGTTTCCATCAAATTGAATGCTTTATAGGCCTATGCGAATATACAGTTTTTCCACCGCTTTCAAACGAATCGAATTTGTATGCACATTAGATTGTATGCGCATTTCAAGTGTTTCTAGTGATTTCTTATTTTTCGAATTAAAACGCTGAATGGAAACCGAGCTCAAGTTGCAAAATGTCTTTACCGATATAGACACTTCGCGATGCCATTTCAAAGTAGGCCTAGCAACAATAGTTTAAACAACAACGTGGCTTCCTGTAACTATCAATGGAAAAAACATAGAAACTGCTAATCATAATCTTTAAATTGTTATTAATTAAGATGGCTATATGCAACACAATTTATTTATATTCCCTTTGCATATGTTTGGGTGGACTTCAAACGTTTTTGAATTTGAGCTAGTTCTGTCACTATTCTGTGTCCTTTACATTTATTTAATAGGTATTAGTGATACCTCGAAATTAGGCTGTTATCTGTGAGGCAATTTATTGTAGCCTGCTAACCCACATGCACAAAACATAATTTCTGAAATGATTTCTTGATTTATAACATGAGATATGTCTCCATGTAGGGTAGTGTCAAATAGTGAAGTGATAGCAGGTAGATCATGTAGGCCTACATGTCACATGAGCCACACATAGGCACTGCTTCTTCTGTCCCTCCCAAACTGCATTAAAATGGTGTGTTTAGCAATCAGAATCTCACATTTTTTTCGGGGGAGAAACTCCCGGACACCAATATAGTCCGCACCCCTCTCAGAAAATACTTACAACGTCCCTGTAGGGAGTTATTTATAATTTGGCCAGATTGTTTCATTTTCCTATCCCACAACCCCCACACTTTTTAGAAGCTTGATACGCCTCTGCCTATGGCTACACGAAATTGAATATTGGTTGAATCTGGTTGGAACACCGATCAACTAACTAATGTAGCTTATAGGTTCTATGGTCAGAAACAAGGAGACTATGATCATTCATTAAATCGCTGAGGGTGTCTAAGCGTTCAGGCATGCAGCAGATAAACAAAACTAGCCCACATTTACACCAAACATGATAGTTAAAATTATAAGGGCAAAAAATGGCATCATTAAACTTGGAGACTAAAATTCGCATGATTTCAAAAGCAAAATTCGAATGACTACAACGAATGTCATTAATTAGCCTACACATAGGCTACCCCAGCCGGCACACGACCGACCTTCAACGTTGAAATATAGGTGAAATAACGTCAGTTGTGGCGTCAATGTTGAAACAATGTTGAAACAATGTTTAATGCTAAATGGTTGTAAAAGGATATGTAGACAAACATTGAAACAACGTTCAATGTTAAATGGTTGTAAAAAGGTCAAGAAAATCAATGTTGAATTATAGGTGAAATAATGTCAGTTGTTTTGTCAATGTTGAAACACTGTTTTAATGTAAAATGTTGACAAATGGTCGTAAAATACGAAATCAACGAAATCAGCATGGATGTTAAACCAAATTGATTTGATATCAAGAAAAGGCGTCAATTTGATATGAAATATATGTCACACCATGAACAATCATGTTAATAATCATAATAGTAGGCTAGTAATAATAGCCCACTAGACTAGGCTAATGTTTCATTTTTTTGACACTTCTAATCAGTTTGGTAGCCATTTCAATGTAACAGTCTGAAATGCAACGATTTTAACTGATGCTTATCGCCTCTTGATAAGCGCATGTGCACACACCCAGCAACCCCCATCCCCCACCCCTGACCGCTGACTGACTTTTTTGAACTTCAGCCCACCAGTGACTTTAACAGTCACTGTTCTGTCATGCATCTGACTGCATGTGTAAGCTGTAGAAACTCTGCCGTTATCATAAGGTAAGAATTACAGTACTTTTGTATGCCAATTGAAAACGGGAATTTATTCGAAATATATTGTTTTCATAATGGAATGTTAACCAAAGCTGTTAGTCATGTTAGAATTAGCTAGCAATTAGCTAGCGAGCTAACTTTCCCAGCTACTAACTAACTTCATTGTTGTGTGGAATAGTAGGAATAGTCAGGAATGTTAGTTTATATCATATATCATATCTATCTGTCTGTGATGTCGCTATGAATGTAGAGTTTTAGTTTGAATGAAATATCAGGCTACATTTAAAGTGGCTGTTACCATGCAGGCTAACGTTACAGACACATATGAAGGTTGTTAACGTTAAGTAGCAGTAATAACGGTTACCTTGCGAACTTCCATGGGACATAGGTAGGTAACATTATTTTTACATTATTATACATACATAATATACATGTAGTGTTGCTATAACGTGTTAACTGGAAAGATGACCTGTCAAACAAATGAATAAAGTCATATATGTTATATCTATACCCACTGACTTAAGGAACTGCAGTTTAGTAACGTTATAGCCATGTTCATTAACAGACCTGTCATATATTGGATGTGAATGGGGGCAAGTATGATGAGTGGGTATGCCAACAAGTAAAGGGATCTTTAGTTTGTGAAGGGTAGTTTTAGGCTACATGTTTTTCATTTCTTAGCCCTTATTTGGCCCTTGTTTGATGTACCTGACTTGCACTGAGGCATGTGTTTATTTAGGATGCATGTGAGTGAAGTAGTGCTTCAGTGATGGTCTTTTCATGTTCTGTGTGTTTTGGAATTTATTCATCTTAGTCTCCATGTGTTCCCTCTGTTTGCAGTCGGTGTGTTGTGAAGACTGCTGCCCTGAGAACGCTGAGTGCATTCTGGAATATTCCAAATGTGTGCCACTTCCATACTGAAGAAGTTCCAAGCCCGCAAGAGAGTTCACTCACCAGGTAGACACACACACAAACACACACACACACACACGTAGAATCGCATATAGCATTATAATGTGTAAGCATGTATTTGTGTCTGTAACTGTGTTTAGTTTATCCCCTCTTTTCATGTGTCTGTTTGTTGTTATGACTGTGTAGTGGGCTCCATCAATTATCCAGGGCAATGTCAGTCCGTCTGGATTGCACTACCTGCTACTTGATGATGTCTGATAGCCATGGCTGCTGCCTTCAACGTGGTGTAAGTGTTTGTGTTTTGAATGTATTTTTTTTGTTCCATGGTGAGGGCTATGGGTTATGTTATTATGCATGCTCTAATTTGCTTGACATATGTGCTATGTACTTAAAATAGTCTTGAATTTTGCAATTTAGCCACTTTACCATTGTCTTGGTGGTAATGTTAGTAGTGTGAATATCTGCCAAACTGATCATAATCATTATTTCTGCAATTGTACTGCAATTCAATTTATTGTACAGGATGCATCGTTTTGTTTAATCTTATCTTTTACTCATCTTTTACTGGTAGAGCCCTCACAAGTAAACTGATATCAAGACTTAACATAGATGGTGATGGTGGCAAGGGTGCCTTCAGAAGGTAATTATCATTTTTGTTTGTACACCTGATTGACTTACCTTATTTTTTTGATGCTATGATTTTGACCTTTATCAACAATAACAAAATGTATGGCAATTGCTGTTTTATTTTTTTAGGTGCTATCCAGCAGTCCCAGCCTGGAGCCAGAAGCTGCTATTGCAAGTCAGATGGGGGAGGAAAGGTGGTGTAAGCAAGAAGGCAAGAGCTGCTGCAGGCAATGTTGCAATTAGGTATGATATCACACAGACATACTGCTGCTTAGACGTGTTGGGTCACTTTAAAGCCCGTGTTGCAGGTTAACCACCACTGTTGATTAATGGGTACATAAAGCGCTCAATATATGTATATCATTTTTAAAAATGTCTCCAAATGGTGTTAAATGCCAGTTTTTGTTGTTTTTAGCATTAGCGGGTTTTTTTTAAGCAATTCGGTGATGACGTCACGTTGGGGGCTACATGATCTGCGCTTCAGTCATTTCAATGCATTCCAATGGACATCGCGGTTACACTTTCAACATGAAGTTTGTATATTTACACTTCGAATTTCATCACAGCATTTATATCACAGCTACCCTATGATCTACCAATGGTAATAACGTTGCCTGATATCAATTTAGAGCTGCTGTAACTAGGGAAGCGAGTGCATTTTGGCCGCTGGTCGAGCTCACCCCGCGACCAGCAGATGACATGATCTATCTAGCTATCTATTTACCTGTCTATATATCTATCTAGGCTATCTATATCTATTTATCTATAATCTGCGCTATCTACTGCTGAACACTCCCTTACTCGTCTCTCTTTTCTCCTCTCTCGTTACTTTCAAGGGTCTCAAGGTGGGCTTTGGTCTGTAGCCTCCCTAAGGTGACGTAATGCAATGCTTTGGGGGGGGGGGGAAGGAGAATCACTTAGTATAGTTACGAAGAGCAGAGAATCACTTAAAATAGTACCTGCTTTTTCGTATTATATTCCGTTTTGTGATGCCCAACAACATCAAATACAATGGATAACAGTTTAAATGTTTATTACCAACAAGCAAAATGTGCCCAAAATGAACCTTGCAACACGGCCTTTAAAAAAGGTCCTCTTTATCAAAAGAAATGCACCGGACATTTCTAAGTGTACCCCAAACTTTATAATGGTGGTGTATCTGCTTTACTTCTCACTATTGCACCTGACTTCGAGGCTGCTAGTGTAGGTTTGCTTTTATTTGTCACACAAGCTTGCATTACAGGTGCTAGTAGTAGTTTGCAGGTGCTCCAAGAGATGTTGGGTTCTGTTGATGTTCAAACAAAACCGAGAGCTAGCTCGCCCCTCCCTCCCCTGGCTGGAACAGTTTGTTATGTTTCATGGTCCAGACTAGACCAGGCCGTTTTTGGAGCCTGGGCTGTCAACAGAGACCACGTTTTTTTTACATGGTATTCAGGGGACAGGCAAGTAGCGGATGATGAGGTGATGTTGGCTGTATGTGACAAAAAATGTTTTAGTTTAGAAACCGCATAACATTAGCTAGCTATGAACTTGCTAATTAGGGCGCCGCCAGAGCCCTTATTAGACATTCTCTGGCGCCGCTTACTTCACACAGTGTGACTGATGGACGTTATTTGGAAGTTCAGTGATCGGAATATCCCTGATTCAAATCCCAGAGAATGTCCACAGGCTTTTTCACTAGTTTTTGACAATAATGGTTTGTTGTTTCCTCTTTAGATGCTGTCTTCAGCGAACCACCATGACCCGAATAATGGACACCATGGGAAGATATTTGAAGTATGCACCGGAGAGGGTGGGTGGTGGTGGCCGTCGGAAGACACTCCCTGCTGTTGCTGAATGATGCCATCGGTATACATATTGGATAGATCATTTATGTTGTAAAACATAAAACAAAATAAAATAATGTAAAAAAATATATAAGTTGACTGGTTCTTGATAAAGGTGTTTATCATTTTTGTGTGTGATAGGCCTACTGCAAGTTGCATAGGCTAATAAAGGTAAAATGTTGAAGCAATGTTGCAATATCAACGTTTATTCAACGGTAATTTGTAGTTGAGGCTTTAACCAATGGATTTTACTGTGTTTCAATGTTGCAATATATCATATTCAACAGTGATTCACTGTTGAGGCTTTCAACATGTGTTCAACTATGTTGAAACGGCAGATGTTGAAACAATGTTGCGATATCAACGTTGATTCGATTTGCAAATCCAACTCATAATTCAACGTTGATTCACCCTTGGTATATAACATTTGTTCAACGTTGAATCAATGTTGAAATGCCAGCAGGGACATTTTGGGCTTTCCTTAGGCTATGTTATATCAAATTAGAAAAAACTGTAGACGGCATGGCGACTTGTGAGAAATACATTTCAAAAAGAAACTATTTGGCTATTTGCTCATTAGACATATTGGGAGCCTATTAGCCTATTAAGATGTCATATGGCTGTTACATAATTTTATTTATTTTGCTGACGCTTTTATCCAAAGCAACTCACCATCATCGTTCATTAACCTTGAAACAGTTGGCACCATTTACATTACATCCCTGGTTTGCGCATCAGACAACTGAAAATGTTGTTAATCTGAAATCTGTGAATAATTTCGAAAGTGTCATTTATCAATGCTTATTAATTTAGGGGTATGTCAAGCATTATTAAGACAAAAACTACAAGATCAAGAACACACACAAGAACAAACAGAAAATCAGAGTAGGAAAGCCTGGGCGCGAACAGACAGGGGGTCGTTTCTAGAAAGCATCGTTTGCTAACTTGCGTCGCAACCTTGGTAGTACGCTCCATCGTTCTTGGATTTGGGGTTTCTAGAAAAGGTAGTTCGAACTCTCAATCGAAAAAAAAGGACGCAAAGTTTGGTCGTTTGAACTACTGCCCCTAGGCAGTCGCACTTGTGTCGTTCCTTGGTAGTTCCTGTTGGTGTCCGGAGCGCCTAATCAAAAATCACAACCGCCTAACCAAAATTTGCGAAGTGGATGTTTATCTCGTGACTCAATGATTGATCTATCCTGTAGCTTAATTTTGATTAAGACACTGACTCCCCTACTTGGCTCATTCTTGCTATTTATGTTAATTCAAGTATTGCCTTGCTTTTAGTATTATAATCTTCACAGTCCCTTACATCAGCAGTGATAAATAGTGTAGTGGCTAAAGCAGATGGCTTATTATCCCAACGTTGTAGGTTCGATTTTCTTATGATGTGAGATTGTCCTCTTGCTTCTCGCTGCCTGCAGGTGAACTAGTGTGACATTCAATTGTTTTTGACTGATGTATTGTAGGCCTACCTATGGTCTCTCGATGTAGAGTAACTATATACATAAATATGTATGGTCAAAACCTATTGTTGTGTCTCGTAGGCCTACTCTTAGTCAGAGATGAAAAGAAGACATAGGACGCGAACTCCGGCCGAGCGCTCAGTGCACTGACGCGCTGCCGTTAAGCCACGAGACAGTTGATATGCTATGGGATACCCAGACATTTGTCCAGGCTATATATTTTTTCCAACATAGATATTTAACACAAATAATGACTCATATTGGTCTGCTTAAATTAACTGTTTTATATGCTTGCAATAGGTTTAGGTTTTGGCTGATGGCAATGCCAATGCCAGCATTAATCACTCGGTTTAGATTAGAAAAGTGTCAACATAGGCCGTGACAGAACATTTCTAGGGGGTGGGGTATTATACGTTGCCACTGTTTCCACCAATGATATGTATCGCTGCATCCTCAACAACGTTGTTGGAACTACGGTGTTCGAACGTCGAAGGTAGTGAATTGCGACACAGGTACGATGCTTTCTGGAAACAGGTGTAACAGTGTCGTTGTTTGGTCGCAAGTTGCGTCGTACCATGGTGGTTGAGCAACGTCGTTGCCAGAGCCGGACAGTAACGGAGTACATTTACTTGAGTACAGTACTTGAGTACAATTTTGAGGCATCTGTACTTTACTCGAGTATCATTTTTGGGGAGTACTCATGACTTTACTCAAGTACATTTGAGAGGCAAATATTGTACTCTTTACTCCACTACATTTCTATCCATAACCGTGAGTAGCCTACCTGTTGCTACTTCTAAAAAAAAAGGAAAAAAGAAAAATCTCGGAAACCCTCAATTTGTTGTTTCCCTCTCAAACGTGATTGGATTGTGCAGACGCCACTGATTGGGAACGCCTATCAGCAATTACCTTCAGCTTTCCACCAAAGTCAACTCCATGGTCAGATTTAGATAAGAGACGAAACCATGGACGAAACAATGGATGAAGACGCAGCAGGTCCATCCCGGGAATGTGCCAACCTGTGGCCCCACCTCGCCAGACTATTTCAATTTTCTGAACAAGTTAATGATAGTTTTCGCTTCAAGTGTTTCAATTACAAAATAGTATTTTGTATTTGAAATACATATTTTAAATACATGTATTAGAAATACTGCCCATCCCTGGCAACATGGTAAAAAGATGAAAATGACTTGATTTTACTTCCAATTCATTTTACATTCTCCAAGGTATTAACATTAACATTTTTCATAACTCCATGTAGGACGTTTCTGTACATAAATGTAAGCACTGTGGCAGTATTAATGCAATATTTAGAAAATGTAGGCTACTCTTGTACTCTTGATACTCAAGTACTTTTAAAAACAAGTACTTCAGTACTTTTACTTAAGTAGACATCTGACTGTTGTACTTTTACTTGTACTTGAGTAAAATTTAGCAAAAGGTATCTGTACTTTTACTCAAGTAATGAAGCTGTGTACTCTGTCCGCCTCTGGTCGTTGCTAACTTTTCTAGAAACGACCCCCAGGACGGCGTCTTTTTTATGTTGTTTTACGTAGGCTACTGGCCGCCTCACTTTGTGCGCCTGGTGCAAGGTCGGATGTGGAGATGGACGCAGAGCTGTATACACAGGCCCGGGGTGGGTAATCGGGAGAATCGGGAGAATTCCCGGTGGGCCGCTTCACTTTTGGGCCGGTCGAGGAAAAAAATATTGACATTTGTCACGTTAGTCTAACTTCTCTTAAAGTAGGCTACACGTTCCTCATTCTGTGCATGGCACCGTTGCCTCTGCATGGGTTGTAGCCTACCGTGTGAGGGAGTTCTCCCCTCCCAAAAAGAGTTGGTTGGGTCCATATAGCCCGTCTTTTCCAAAAAAGTTTTCTCAGATACGGATAGCCGGGCCGGTCCTACAGTAGCCATAAGCGTCAGGAAGGACGGATGGTAGAAAGAGGCCAGGAGGGACTGAAACGGCCAGGTAGATGCTGCTAAATGTGCCAAGCTTCTAGATTAGGCCTACAGACAAAAGTGGCAACTGGTAAAGAGAGATAGCTATATGCAATGATTATTAGCAGTTATTGGGCTAATATTGGACGTTTGTAACGTTGTCAAGCTATTTGCAAGCAACATATTACATTTCTTAAAATATTTGCCTTTTGTATCCGATTCATAGACTTTGCAGTATGCAAATATTAATAACAAAACTGAAGTTTGATCTGTGTAGGCCTATGCGGTAAAAATTGTAGCCTCTGAGCAGCAGATCAACCAGTCGACCACTGAAAATGATGAGCCCGAAATTAGTGATAAGGAGGCCATGACTACAGGGACAAGTAGAGAGGATAAATTAAAGTTATTTAATGTAAGAAAGAGCCAAATATGTATGCTACATGATGAACCTATATGCCTTGTTTGCTTAAAAGAGGGTGTAGTAAAGGAGTAGGCTAAATCACCAAACAACAATATAGCCTACCCATGCAAAAAACATGTAGCCTAAACATTAGTTCAATATGCGTCTTTGTGGAAGCGTGGGATAGGCTACATTTCAAAGGTTTTCTTTCTTTCTGTTTTTGTTAACTTGTGGAATAGTGGAATATTTTTGTTAACTTCTCAGTTGAAGTGGATTAATATAACCTTTACACATTTGTTGAACCATGGTACTAATAAAAACTACAGGATAGTAAGAGCTGAAATGTTGCTTCATTTATCCAATTTCCACCACTATGGAAAACGTGGGCCGGTCTTGGGCCTGAAACTCCCGGGCTGAAAAGTGGCCCCACTCCGGCCCTGTGTATACAACATGTAAATGATGTAAATGTGATTTATGAAATTAAATTCAAAGTTAGTTTCGCGTAATGTACATGAGATATCGGTGTGATAAGAACACAGAACCTTGCATAGCCATTGAGCCAGGGTTGGTCGGGTATCTGAGGGGAATAAGTGGATCATATGAACTTTTGGCAAGGTATACACCCTAGCGTTAAAAAAAGTAACAGCATTGCATTGGTAGTAGATTTTTGTGTTTTATCACTCTGTTAATGTCTATTATATGCAGGGATATAGGCTATAACAGGTGAGGCTAAAATGAGGTAACTAATCCTCACAAAACTTCCGCAGCTGACATTTCCATTAGGTCGAGCAACATTAGATAAAGTCAAGTAAAAAAAACTTCATTTTGGTGTCATAGAGTGAAATGCTATGTTTTGGAGAAAGTCTTCATACATTTGCTGAAAACCTAAGTTATATTTGTTCCCGAGTATTATTTACGTACGACAGGTTACAAAATAATTTATGAACATCCCCTATAAAACAAAAATGACTTCATGTAGGCCTAAATAATCAACAGTGGAAGTTTTATATCTAGCCAATTAATTAAGATTATTAGCCTTTGTTCAGCTTATTTTCTAATTCTATGGTGGTAGCCTATACCTTGTCAAAAGGCACTATAAGAGTTATTCCCCTCGAATGGTAGCCTACCAATTGGCCAAAATTAGGGGGCTTGGCTCAAGGACTAAAGCAATTCAACCAAGAATAGTGAATAACTTGGAAACAAAACGCACACCGCGATCAAACGCAAGACGAATAGGCCTATGCAGTTAATATTAAAATAGTGGTTTAGTGGTGTGACCCCCCCCATTAACCCCCCCACCCTCGCCATAAATCACGCCAATGAACTGGATAAGTGCACTCTCATTAGCCTACCGCAGGTTTTGATCAGATAGGTTGTTTTGAGAGTTCCGTTATTTAGCCACGCAATGTTGCCGCCACGAGCTTGGCGCGCGCACATTCATGCGCTCCGAGACGCAACATTTAACTAATTAAACACTGATATAACAGAAAAATGGCATAGATGTACCCAAGGACTTAGAAAACGTCTATCGTAGCTGAAAACGGGGGTTTTCTTTCGTCCCATGTTTCTGACCAAAATGGTTTCCGATAGCCTGTCCCCCCAACACCATTTTCTACAACTTCAGACATCCTACTCAGCTTACAGGTAAATCATAACGCGCTGCCCAAAAAACATGTAGTTCTATAACCATTACAGTGGTAGCCTACGTATAACGAATGCACGAAGCTCTATTAGCTCCAGCTGCAAACGCGGCTTGTGCCGTCGGTAGCATAACTTGGTGACCATTAACGTTAGTAGAATTATGGACACGAAGAGGAAGACACTGTTCCAGACAAGGCTTTTATGTCGATGGTAATCCATAAAAAAGGCACTTACCGCCTAGAGACATGGCAAAATGCTGTAATTTACGAAGCTGGCGAGTGAGTGGTGAGGTAGGCTGAAGTAATAACACGGACGGGGTAGGCTAGCTAACCAGCTAAACCAGATTAAAACTTTCGTTGTCTATCAGGACATTAGGCTATTCCAGATCCACTCAGTGACATTGACTGACGTTGTCTGTTTAAATTACGTGTTTCCTCACTATCATTAGGCTACGAAGTAGCCTACACCGTGGAAACACAAAATCCCCGCCGTGCGCTCAATTCAAAACCGGAGCCTGTCACATTGTAGACTAAAGCCCATCTCCGAGTCCGGTTAACTCCAGTTGGTTGTTGCAACGCCCCTCGGTGGACGTCATAAACTGTGCCTGGCACTTTTTGGGCACTTTTCATCTAGGAAACTTTGAACGAAAGAACATTATTTAGAGACATCTTATGGACAGTGGCAGAGATAACTGCTGGTTAATCGTTTAGTGGAGTCGGCAGGGGAAGTAGCCTAAAGACACCGTGAGTGGATTTAAATGTAGGCTATTCATATGGCAACATATAGGCTACATGAATAAATGAACTCTTAGATATCCCCACACAACTTCGACAGCTGATTATGCATTAATTAAGTCAATATATTTTTGTATTGCTACTTTTCTGAAATGTTATATAAAGGTATGTAAATGAGCCATTATCTAATGAAATATGTAATTATTTGCATATATTTAAGTACAGAAACCATATCACTGGATAAAGTCAGGTTCAAAATTCTTCTTTTTGTTTTTCATTTTGGACATATTAGAGTGAAAGGTTATTACAGTGCGTGTTTTGAATTTGGGTATTTTGAATAGATCAAAATGCTGCCAATAGCCATTAAAGATATTCACAACTCTGAGCCAGAAATCTCCACTTCAATTGTACTTCCAGATGCTGGAGGATTTTATAGAAGTTGTTCATATATGATTTGTGACCTATAGTATGGAAAGTAAACAAACGTTTTGGAATATATAACATGGGTTTTCAGCAAACGTATGAAGACATTCTCAAAAAATACAGCATTTCAGGAATTTCAGGAATAACATTTCACTCAAACTATACCGAAAAGCAAAAAGAATAATGTTGCATGTATTGCAGAATGTATTGCATATTTCATCAGATAAAGGATAATTTACATATGTAGCCTATACATAATATTTCAGAAAACTTCCAATACAAATATTGACATAATGTAAATAATCAGCTGTGGACATTCTGTGGGGATATATCTATTAGTTCAGATTTTTGACCTATTCACCTGTAATATATCCCCTCATAAGTGTATAATAGACAGGGTGATTACACACAAAAAGCTACTAACAATTCAATGCTATCACTTATTTTCTAACTCTAGGTTGGTCTATCTTGCCAAAAATCACTATGAGACTTACTCCCCTCAGATGGTACTGTCCAACCCCTCTGGCTGAAGTATGAGGGATTTATTAAATAAGCCCAAGCCCTTATTTTCCTCTCTGTTCTAGGCCTAGGTTATGTGTTTTCTTAGCCTATATGTTGGTGTAAGGAAACTCCTTGTGTGCCATATTGTAGCCTAGGCCTACACTATACGAAATTGTTGAATTAATGGTAGGCTAATATTCCGAGAAGTTGCCAATCGGATGAGAAAATGTGAATAAAAGTAGCCTAGGCTATGCTATTTCCAGTCGCTGTTTCGTTTGCCTATTCGCCAACGATAGGCTATAGCCTTTTTACGCTGATTGGTTAAGAGGCTAACAGCCAGATTGCCTGGTGGAAGAAGGAATCCCTGAGCCTGCTGGTCCTGGCTCTGAGGCTGCGAGAAAACCATTCAAAATCTGGAGAAGACCATTGTTGGAATGGCTGGGGTCATTAATGATTTTAAAAGCTTTTTCACACACCGATCCTCAAAGGTGTTCTATAAACCAGGGAGCTCACAGATCTTCTGAGCTGTCTTCACAACCCTTTGAATTGCTCTGCAGTTGTGACCAGGCAGATATGCATCCGGTTAGTATTCTTTCAATGGTGCTTCTTTAGAAGTAACGGAGGATGCTGGGGCCCATGCCGAATTTAGGTGGAAGAGGCATTGTTGTGACTTTTTAAAATTTCCCATGTGTAGGGATGTAACGGTATGAAATTTTAACCTCACGGTTATAGTAGCCAAATAATCACGGTTTTCGGTATTATCGTGGTATTTTTAAAAGTGTGTTCAATATGTTCAGAAAGCACTGATAGGCCTACACAAGCTGAAACAGTTTCAAAAAGTTTGACAGTGTTTACTATGTTACAAAAATATGGGCAAAACCTTATCAAAAGTTAACCGGGGACGCTGGAACTAATTTTCACCTGGGGGTGCTCATAGTTGTTATTGAGTAGATATGATCCCTTTATTCTGGTGCATTTTAAGGTGGCCTATTGCTACTGGAGAAGGACATACAGTATTTTCATTCACATTCATAGGCCTACATCCTAAATGCCGAAACAAACTTTGTGGCTACATGATACAGTGCATGTTTTGCAGTGAAAATGTTCCGCCTTTTAAAAGCAGGTGTAGCCTAATCGGAATCTCAGTTAATTCCATCAATTAGACATCAGAATCAGTAGGGTACCAGTTTTGTTTCATTGTACCAGGCCTAATGTATGTCAAAAGCAGGCTCGGATGAAGCTGGGAAGGATTAAACACACGGTTTCCACATCGTGGTAATCAACCGTGATAATTATGATATTTGAAATGAAAATGGTCATTGTTATCGTCAACATTTTTATCGCGGTTTACCATTATACCGGTAATCGTTACATACCCGTGTGTACGTCTCATGTGAGGTCTTCTGTGATGTTAATGCCCAGGACCTTAAAACAGCTTGCCCTCTCCACAGCAGCACCCTTTATTGTAATAGGGGCCAACTCTGCCAACTCATTTATTTTGGCCACATTGAGTAATAGGCTTTACTCCTGGAACCACTGTGACAGGATGTACAACTCTCTCCTGTAGATCTTCTCACCCCCATCAGGGATCAGCCCACCACAGTTGCGTCATCGGCAAAAATCATCACCAAATTTGACTCATGTGTAGCAACACAGTCATATGCATACAGGGAATAAAGGAGGGGGCTCAGGACACAGCCCTGAGGAGCTCCTGGGTTCAGGGTCAGAGGGCAGGGGCGGACTGGGACCAAAAATCGGCCCTGGCATATTTGGCCCAAGCGGCCCTCAAATCACTCGGGCACGCCTAATTAAATACAAAATCTTTGCATTACCCTTAAATACACTGTCATGGAGCACTGAAAGTGATGTAGGCCTCATTGGCTATCACTCTGACTGATCAGAGGTAGCCATGGAGCACATGATCTCCATATTCAAGTAGGCTATACAAGCAATTATTAAAGAGTTTCTGCTTGAATTCAAAGTATCATTTCAAATTATCCAATAGGCTACATTTAAACTATACAATGCTCAATTGACAGCAGCACCAAACAATTACTGAAGCCTATGTGTAAAGAGTTAAATTACCCAGATTGTCGTAGACATTAATGTAATTTATACCAGTTATCACTGTAGGACAACTGAAACAACACAAAATAAACAGGGCTGTTGCTGGAAATATTTTATTCCTGTATATACTGCCTACTGTACCTACATTGCTGGTACATTTTGGAACAGTATAGCTACAAGCATTTTGGAACAGTATAGCATATTATATAGGTTACAGTTGACTTGTGCATGATTTGACATTTTGTAGCCTACATTTCTGTCAGTCTACAGTCTTTTAGCCAATCTTTACTATGATAACCCTTCCAAGATAGAAACCTTATCTACTTTGAGAGACCAACCACCACTCATGCAATCGATGTTGAATTTTGGCCATCTGACGGAAACTGATTCAACTGAATGTCGATTTGACACTCTTTTGCTGTCCAGGTTTGCAAATAATTAATTAAGAAAATTTAAGTTGCGCTATTGTTATTATAATCACAGCACGACCTTACTATGTTATCATTACCATATCATTACATTATCGCAATTAATAAGTCATCATAATCATCATCGTCAGGCGTCAGCATGGCATAGCCTACCTGCTCCACCACTGAGTTCTTATCATGTAGCCTCAACTAGGCTCGCTCTCACTCTCCACCACCTGCACTGTCCCTCTGTTCTGTAAGCTTGCTTACATCCTCGTTCAAACTCAACGAACTTCAACATGTTGCTGACATTATGTCCCTCTGCTGTATGCTTGCTTACATCCTCGTTCAAACTCAACGAACTTTAACATGTTGCTGACATATGCTAGCCTACTTGCAATATTGTATTTTTGAAGCTTCTACATTGGTGTTAATTTTGCACAATTGTCACTAGGCCTACCGGCAACCGCCGCAATTTCGTGTAGGCAACTTCGATTAACTTTTGATGCGTTCACAGAATCCTGGCTCTGAGCCAAAATTGGAGGGGTGGGGCCTGACGTGAGCTGTTATTGGATCACTCCAGTGTCAATATGAAAATGTAACCAATGGGCCGCTAATTGTCCTTCCTGTTGGCCGATCGTTGGGCAAAATAATTATATAGCCTATTCTATCAGCCCAAAAGGTGCGTCGGCCCACCGGGAAAATGCCCGGTATGCCAGATGGCCAGTCCGCCCATGTAGTACAGGCCCCTGAACAGGGTTGCCAACTTTGGGTGTTTGGCTGGAGTGAGATTTTGTGAAGTCATAGTGCGTGTGCGTTACATTTTTCCCTAAACCTAATTTTAAAAATGTCTCTCCCCTGACTTTTTTGCTATGTACATATAATGTACAAATAAATTATTGATTGCACTTGAAAACAAGACCAGTGTTTTAACCCTGTGGCATGGAAGGATTATGAGCCACTGGGCCACATGGGCACAGACATGAAAAGGGCCCCTCTGCCCACCTGAAAAAGGTAGTAGCTCAGTAGAAAAAAATGAAAAATAACCCCTTAAATGATGACTTCTGGCGTTTTTTGTGGAAAGAAATGGACAGATTGAGACTTATGAATGTGTGTATGAGTGTACGTATGTATCAGGAATGGAAATAGCCTAAAATATTTTTTCCACCTACCATTGTGGCTGGTGGATTCCAAAGTCTACCAGCCACTAGAGATACAGTATGAACATTTGATGAAAAATCATGACCAAAATGATCACGGTTATTGGTATTGCAATATGATTAAAATGTGCTGACTTTTCTTCTAAACCTACCATCAATGTTGGACAGAACTCATAATTGGCCTGTCCTTCATGCCCAGTAGCAACAAATCTAAAGGTCAACAGAACAGCTATAGTGTCATAAAAGTGGTGTGGCTCCTTTAAGACCCATTCCACTGGTGTGAGTTCTGGAGCCATCCAACTTTATCTAACTCTATACTATCCTACATCATCTGATTTTAATATTATGTCTAGGCTACAGTATATTTAACATTTAACATTTATTTTCTATTTGGCCTGTTATGAAATTATGCATAAGACACTTAAATACATGCATGCATTTTGTGAAAACAAATCATTATGGCTACATCGACATACTCTTAGCCATGAGCTATATATCCTCTGATTTTAATATTTACAGATATGTAGGTATTTAAGCACAGCTCAGTTTTAAGACACTTAAAGCCCAAAATTGGAGACCATTTAGAATTTTGCTACCATTTCAAAACCGGATTACTCTGGAACGGCTTATTATACAGGGGATTGCATTACACCTTTGTGTTGGGTAAGGTCTGCTGTTTATTCTGGTTTACGGTTTGTCATGTGTGGAACGAAAAGTTTGTGAGATATTCCTCCTATAGGAATTGAAATGAGCGCAGAGCTATAGTAGCCTAATATGATTATTTCTTAAAAGTTAATTTATTTTTCTCGCGAACCGTTTATCGCAGCAAATAGCGGCTATAGCACCTTATAAATGAGAAAAAGTTATTTCATGTGATGTCTGTGAGGCTACTTCGCGAGTAGTTCCTAGAGAAGAATGGGCGGCCACACTTTATGTCGGTCTGCCTCATGTCTAAAGCAGCGTGTTCCGTGGAGGTGTCGCGGACCGGATTAAAATAGCCTAGTCAGCGAATCAACAATCAAAGAAAACTGCGCTGAGAACGTTGTAGGCGGATATTAGACCTATCTGCTGTTGGTTTAGACATATGTATGCCTTAAACTCGTATCCTGTCATTTAGAAACAATGCTGTGGTCTAGTCTAGTCATCAACAAAAAATGAACGGATTGCAAAAAAAAAAAGAATGGATTTGGCGTGACATTTCTTGAGTGTGCGTGAGAGAGTGAGATTGGTGCTGAAAGCGTGAGTGTCATGCCAGATGCGTGAGAGTTGGCAACCCTGCCTGAAGACTCAGGAAAGGGAGGCAGGAGGCAGGTAAAGAAAAGAGGGTGAGACAGAAAACAGGCACTGACAGATGCTCTGCTATAGCCTACTCTTTACTGTAATAAATTATGAATTAAAGAAGCACTTTAAAGATGTGATGAAATTTCGGCGCCGCTCGCTTTGCGCGCGCATTGGATAAACTGATAGGGGCTAAGCCCCCCACGTCCCTGCACATAGGCTAAAAGCAATCGGCAGGGCCGGTTCTATAGCCCTTTGGTTGCCCTAGGCGAGATTGAGTTTTGCGCCCCCCCCCCCCCAAATAAATAATAACCTATAGGTTTACGCTAGGCTATGTAAAACTCCCCATCACGTCACTAACCACAGACTGCACAATCTCATAATCACTCTGTTGGATATCTGAAGCCAGTTTGTCTATACTGTAAATCCTCAAATTATGGCCAGAGTCTTAAGACAAAGTACAGGCCTTTAGGGGCAGGATTGTATTCGAGACAGCCCTTTATTTCTTATGCGAGTTTTATTTTGAGACATGCGTTTCTTGGAGCGGCATATGGCTACTGGTAGGCATTCAAAAGCATGACATTTTCGGTTTAGTTTGATATTTAATTTACTTTTGGACTGTTTGATTATATTGTTAAATGTTGGGACTGATGGGCACTGAAATCTAGGGAGGTATTTGATGATCACTATTACGTTCCATGTAGTTGAAAGAGTGTCGGGGTTTCAAACAAACCATCCGCTTTCATGCGTTCATTGAACGTCCGCGGTGCTGTAATGGAAACCTTATTGCATAGCCAAGTAGCCTATTAAGTTATTTTTAAATTATGCATGATTTAATTTTTATTAATTTCGTAGGCTGGAATGCCTCGAGTCGCGGCAACAATTGTGTTTAAATGTAGTAGCCTAGCGTGTTTCAGCCTCTGGCAAGCTCTGGCAAGGCGGCAAGGGACATGTTGGAGACCCAGCTGGAAAGTCAGTGGCCGAATGCACGCAAGAGTTGTATACATAAGAAACACCCAGAGTTTGGGGGTGCCAAAACGCGTAATTCCCTTTATCGTGCGTAAATGACACAGGGGAGAATTCTGGCAGGGTGAAATATGCGTAGTTACGCGTTTTTTGACTTTACGCACGCACTTGGGTTAATTCCCCTTAGTGTTTTGTTGTGCCTATACAGTGTTGGGAGTAACGCGTTATAAAAGTGGAATAATGTAGGCCTAATGGGCCTAATTTGCTGTAACGTGGTAGGCTAATGTAAGGCATTACAAAAAAAATGGTAAATATTTTACTCGGGAGTCGGGATAAACTTAAGTAACGCGCGTTAATGCATTTTAACCCGAAATTAAGTGGTATTTTGTTTTTATAAGCATATACAAATTCGCCAACAACGTCGCCAGATCAACAGAGGAGAAAAAAATCCGTGTAAATTGTAGTTATCTCCTGTCAGGCCTAGGCTACTTTCAAGATGATTGTGGCTGCAGCAAGTCGGACTCTACATTTGCGACATGGACATAAAGGCCTGCTTGAGCATATGAAGGCAGAACATTCATTCATATCACAGAGGGTAGGCCTCTGATTCTGGGTGGACTGGGTGGAATGCCGCCTATTAAAAAAGTTAAAGCAGATGGGCTACACACCTTCCAAAATCGCCTGTTTTCCATTGTATGTTGACAGCTGCTGGACGGTGGAAGAGTAACGATTTTTTTTAACTCTCAATTACTGTAACTGTGTGTCACGTCACCCTGGCGTTCGTTAGGTCCGTAGCCTACCACTGGAGGAGGGACCGCTCATAAACTCCCCTTAATTTTTGCAAATATAGATTAGATATAGTTGCGACAGTTTTTGTGAGTGCTACTTTGTTAATATTTGGGGAAATTACGAGTAAGGGGCTGCGACCGTTCTACATGTAGGCGAGGGCGCAGCAAATGAACTTCAGAAACAATATATTTAAGCTCACGCCATTCAGACTGGCACAAAAAGTTAACGGCCCACCGGGAATCCTCCTGAAGCTCCCGATAGCCACTCTGGGGCGCCCCCAACACATTTGTCGCCCTAGGCAATTGCCTAGCTCGCCTATAGCAATCGCCGGCCCTGGCAATCGGTTCTTCTTTTGAGCCCAACCACACAAGAAATATGTCATCTATGTACCTACCACACTTTCAGATGTTGTTTAAAATGATTGTCGTTATAAATGAAATCATGTTCAAATTTACCCATGAAAAGGTTGGCATTAGGCGCCATGGGAGAACACATGGCGGTACCTTGGGTTTGTAAGAAAAAAATGTTTTGAAACATGAAATAATTCTTTGTTAGAATTTCATTAGCCAATGACAATAGGAACTCAGTATGTGGCACTTGGTTTGTCTGTAGGCTATGGAATATATTAGTATATTAGGATATTAGTAGCCTACAAGCTGGTCACATCCATAGAGTACAAGATATTGGTTACATTAACCTCTCCAATACATGACAATTTCACCGAATTTGTCGGTGGTATCTTTTAGAAAGGATGGCAGTATGCAATACATCCTTTATGTGATGATCCACAAATTTAGACAGGGGCTCAGTCACAGATTGGTTCCCAGATACAATTGGACGGCCAGGGGGATTGTCCAACCTTTTGTGAATTTTAGGCAGTATAGTTTTATCTCTTCACTACACCTCTACTTTACGTATTCTAACTATCCAGGCCAGCACACTTAAAAAGTTTAAAAGTGAGTGAAGCCTGCTCCTATCCTCACTTACTTTGTTGCAAGCGAGGCCGCCATGGTTGGAGAATATGATAGTGACGTCAAGTCGGATACCTCGGGGCACAAGAGTTCCGCACGAGTCTCTGCAAAAAAAATCCGATCAAGTAATTTTTCCTCTGGTCGGAATTTCCGAATATCCGTTGTGGCATGAAGGCCCTAGCGCTGTAAGAGGGCGGGTGTTTGGTGTGCGTGAGCTAGACGTCGTTCTGCCACTGCACAAAATCGGATATTGTTTGACTGTAGGCTATAGACATTGATCTATCACTAATCTGCAGTGATTTTAACACAACTACCAACGTATGCAACTATTCTTAGCCTAGGCTACTAGACTAAGCAACAGAAAGGTATTTTTTAAAGGGGATTTAGTTGCAGGAAAAGGTGTAACAGAAAATCTAATATTTTAACAAAAGTAGCCTACAACGCGCACGCGATTTACGCGTTTGGCCTGTCGAAATACGCATCCTTCCATTTCTAAACTTGCGCAGTAGGCCTAGGCTATAGTAAAAAGTTTGTATTTGAGTCCTTGACGGTTTTGCTGCATAACCGCTTTCACCTCCCAGCTGCAAATCTTTCATACTAGCCTACTCACCATGTTTTGCTCCACCAGGTAATTGGGACCCTCCTTGGATCTCCGCCAGGTAGGCTACATGTAGTCACACAGTCCATATTCGCGCGGGTACAGCTGTCACTAATGGAACGTGGTCAAAGATGGTAGATGCTGTTGTAAAACGCGGGAAAACGACACGTGTTCCACTTTCATAATGACTCAGTCAGCAAGTCAAGAGGAAGAATAAACAATATGCAGCCTCTCTTACTGTCTGTGTACACAGGATGTTTGCTCCAATGTGAGCAACATTTGGCACTGAGAGAGTTGTGGGCATGGCCTAAGCCTATAGCCTTGTTGGCTCACTCGCTGGTTTGCTTGTTTTTATTGATTTATGTCCAAAGCCTAGGGTACTTTATGTTTTCAGCATGTTTACTAAGGCAGTGCCTTTATTTTAGCTTATAGAAGCTAGAGTTATGCACATGAACAGCAGTCTCTCTCTCTCTCTCTCTCTCTCACACACACACACACACACACACACAGAACTGTGAGGGGGGAAAAACCCTCCCTTTCCTGAGTGGTCTCTTCAGGAGAAACGAAACTGCTACTTGCATAACTCTCCATTTCATCTGGATAAGAGCAGATAGATGCCTGAACAGAAAATGTCCAGAAAAAAGACCAAACCTCTAGTTACACAGAGTCATTTCAACTGTCCAGTCTGTTTAGATTTATTGAAGGATCCAGTTACAGTGTCCTGCGGGCACAGTTTCTGCGCTGGCTGTTTGAAAGGCTGCTGGGATCAGGATGAAAGTAAAGGCACTTACAGTTGCCCCCAGTGCAGACAGACCTTCTCCTCAAGACCGGTTCTGGGGAAGAACATCATGCTGGCAGAGATGGTGGAGAAGATGAGGGAGGAAGGTGCCAAAGGAGCTTCTCTACCCCACTACGCTGAGCCTGGGGATGAAGAATGCAGTGTTTGCATAGGGAGGAAGCGCAAAGCCACCATGGCCTGCCTGGAGTGTCTGAATTCATACTGCGAGAGCCACTTCAAAAGTCACGAGGAGCTGTTCTTGACAAAGAAACACAAAACCATCAATGCCACTGGACAACTACAGGAGAGAATCTGTGGCCGTCATAGCAAACTCATGGATGTATTTTGCCGTTCTGACCAGCAGTGTGTCTGTTATGAATGTGCACTGGATGGACATAGAGGTCATGACACTATTTCAACTTCCATAGAGAGAGCAGAGAAACAGGTAGGCTAGTTGCCATCATTTTATCTGTTCAGAAAACAACTTTGAGTGCTGTGTTTCTTCATTAAAAGGTGTCTGGTAGTGCAATGCTTTAATTTGTAATACTTTTCCAGCACTCCCATTTACCTTAACTGCCAAATCCAGTAATAATTACTGTGAAATATGAATTATGTGATTAGAAGCCTATACAGTTAATGTAACTGCCACAGTATTGACATTTATGCACTGCTTTACCTTGACTTGGCAGAAGCAAACAAACTTGGCAATCACTCAGAGTATCCAAAGGAAAGAGAATGAGATCCAGGAAATATCAACAGCTATGGAATCTCTCATGGTAAGATTATTTTCAGAGGCCTTCAGCCTTCAAGCCATCTGAGGTGACCGAGGCTTTTAGTTTTACAGTCACTCAGTATGATAACTGTTTGTAACTCAGCAAAGTTCCTGAAAACACCCTAATACTCAACGCAATGGTGGCTTTTAACCAGTAGATGGCGAGCGAGGACCATTTTATTTTCAAAATGAACTTCATCTCACACTTCACACAAAAGTTATAGATTACCATCAGTATTTTAAGATGACAAGTTTGGTGATTAGTGTGTCAAATTAGAGGAAGTTGACCACGGAGAGCCACCAAGGAGTGGAAACAGTTAGATGCCTTGGCTACACCCTCTGTGTGCCACTATGTACTAGCTACTGTATGTGGCCTGAAATGTGAATAAAGAGCAAAGTTTAACCAGTCACAGATTCTACCCTCTCTGCATATACAGTGCTCAAAAGAATTAAGAGCACGCTTCAATCACACATTGGATTAGTACTCTGACATTGTTTAGTTTTGAGCGCAGGTGAAACTGTTATGTGGCGACTGTGTGATTTTGAAAGAACTGTCAAGCGTTCTGTGAATGTAGTTTGAGAAAGGAGAAAAGGGTGGAAGGTTTCAATAAATGTGTTTTAGCAATTGTGAAAAACTGTAAGTGTTCCCTTCATTTTTTGAGCAGTGTACTATATCCCTACACAGGTCTCCGCGCAGACACTGGTAGAGCAAAACAAGAGCGACTTCACCGCGTTCATCAACTCCATTATGGAATGGTGCTCTGAGGTGGAGCAGTGCATCAGAGGGCAGGAGAGAGCTCAGCTGAGTCACGCCAGAAGACAGCTGTCCAACCTGGAGCAAGACATCGAAGGACTGAAGAGGAGGAAAGCTGAACTGGAGCAACTGTCACACACCGAGGACGATGTTCATTTCCTCAAGGTACCGACATCGTGACCATCCTCATGAGGTGCAGCAGCGTGAGTGATGGTCAGTCAGCTAACCTTTGTTGTGATTGGTCAGTTGGTTGCTCATGCAGGAGAGTCGCTCAACGGTTTCAACACATCCCTCTGTTACCACTTTTGTTGAATCAACAAAACAGCAACTTTTTGTTCATTTCTGCTACATGGACATATTAGAAAGTTATGATTCACAATGTTGTTGTAATACAAGCATTATTTGTCAGAAGTCCTTGTTGTGAATATGTTCACCTTGTTGCTATTCAGAATGAAAATGACCATAGTGTGGTGTATTATTTTCTTGTTGGCAGAATTTTCCATCTCTTTACAACCCTCCAGACCAATCGTCGTTGTGGCTCAGTGATGGAGAGAATGGTGTCAATGCCATTAAAGCTTATGGGCCTAGAATGGAAAACCATTTGTTAAACTTCTGCAAAAAGCATCTGGACACAGTATCACAAAAAGGTGTCTGTGTGTGTGTGTGTGTGTGTGTGTGTGTGTGTGTGTGTGTGTGTTAATTGTATAATTGCCATCAACCAATGGTTAAAGTGGATGTGTCAGTGTGCCCCCCCTCATGCCATCTCCCCCAACCCAGTACAGGGCTATATGCCGATGATGTCCAGATAGCCTCCAGAGATGAGAGCATAATTACAAACATGCTCGCCAGGACAGATTCCTTTCTGGAATGGTCAGGTCTGGAGATTAAGGAGACAAAATGTGCTGTTCTGTATGAGAGGAGGAGTGGAGGGAATCGATGGTATCATTTAAAAACTGATAAATGCCCTGAGTTCACAATAGCATCAAAACCCATACGTGTATATTCCCTTCATGCCCTTGGACACAAAATTAACATTGCAGGAGAATGGAAGGAGCAAGTAAACACCATCTTGTCCGAGTTTACATCCAGGTTGGACTTGATCGACAATTGCCCACTGCCTCTGATTATGAAGTTGGAGGCTATCAGACAGGTAGCACTGTCAAAAGTGCAACATCTGTTCTCCAACATTCACATCCAGCAAAAAGTCCTAAGCGAAATGAACAACAAATCAGTGAGCTTAGTGCGACTCAACACACACAGCACCCGTGACATTATCTTTCACCCCCAGTGGGAAGGGGGACTGGGGGTACCAAACATAGAGTGGATCTACACCAGCATGCGGATTTCACATCTTCTGAACATGCTGAACAGCGACGACAAGGATGTTAGGGAGCTGGCTCGATCCTCCCTGTTCCTGGACCTAAGAAGACGCAAGGTCCCTTTGGCCAGGGAGTTGGATCCCCACTTCCTAGGATTCAAAAGGAAAAACAGCGGAAAACTTGATACACACTCTGCTGGTTTTGGGGTCTGGTCAGACTGGCCAGATCTGAATGACCTTTGCTTACGAACAGGAGTGTCACTGGAGTGGGTGCGGTCTGACTCTGGGACTGTGATGGTCTCAGAGGACATTATAACTGACCCTCTCACTGCCGTCAAAGCAACAGCTACATATGGTGGTCACAGCCATCTGCTTACATCTGCAGGTGGCCGGCGAACTCTTATGGACTTCAACAACATCAACAACAACAACACTGGACTGGACTGAAACTTCAGGGAAAACTTGCATGTCTTCCCTTTGCTGACCATTCTGTGTCCCACTCATTCCTCAAGAACACTGCACTCAATGAGGACATTCTCACATTTACAGTTAAAGCCAGATTACAAGTCCTCCCTACTAGACTCAACCTCTCCATCTGGTTTCCCACAACTCAGGTTCCTCATTGCTTGCATCACACCTCAGAACATATCACTGAAACACTGTCACACATCCTAAATGGCTGCCATGCCTACAAAGGAATGTACATAGCACGCCATGACAGAATAGTAGACCTCATAGTGAAAGACATATCAAACCATTTTCCACCCTCAGTAAGAATGTATAAACATTCCCAGGTAAAACCATCCATGTTTCAGCACTGCAATAGTAACTCTAATACTTTCTCACACCTGGTTGGCAATACACCAGATGTTTATTATCAATGAGGAGTTCAGTGAGGTGTACATTTTGGAGGTAGGCTGCACCTTTGATTCTAGCATGGAGGAGGCTTTCTGCACCAAGGTAGTTAAATACCAACTCCAACCACTCCTAAACACCATCTCAGAGCTAGGCTATAGGTGCAGACTACTCGTATTCATATTTGGTAGCCTAGGACACGTACACAGGCTGGTTGTAAGAGGGCTGCAACTACTTGGGATGGCCAAAGGGAGGGCTAAACAGTTTGCAAAGTACTGTGCCATCTCTGCTATTATTGGCAGCCGCCACATATGGCGGAGACGTTGCTACTTATACCCTTAAGAACTGAGTATTGTGCTTGTTAAGTTATATATCACTTAAGTTAAGTGACATTGTGAAGACCTGGTGCGTGCTACTGGTCCATAGGTTTGCATATGTATTGTACTGCATTCTTAATATTTGTGACCCTGTACCATTTTCTTCATGTGGACATAAATAAATGGTTAAAATGTGTGTGTGTGTGTGCACGCACGCATGCATTTAGCATCCTATGACCATAAGGAAGTGTTCAATGTACTGTACAGCTGAGTGATACGTTTTTATTTCAACAGTGAGAAGAGTGACTCTTGAAGGCCTGACGAGAGAAGACCTCATACAGTGTGAGTAATGGTTCTTATTTGAACATCTAAAAAAAGGTAGAGACAGAGCATGCAATATTGTTAGACTGAATGACAGGCCTAAAAAGTGTAGCCTACATGAGGATATACAGTAATTTAGAGACTTAATGCAGAGGGAGAGTTCAAGCAGAGCAAAATATGGCTTCACCAGTAACATTGCAGAAACACAGACAACAGAACAGTGTGTGACAAGCAGAGAAATTAACGAGTGGTTTTATCAAGTAAGCCAAGACAGTTAGATTTCATAAAGAAACTAATGTTGTTCAGTGTCTGTGGAATGCTCAGTCACAGGAAACTATTTACAGCGATTAAGATTCTTATCCGGTCTTCTCCACCATCAGATGCTACCAGACTAACACTGGACCCAAACACTGCCTACCGTCACTTCAGTTTGAGCGAGAATAACACTAAGTTGTCATGGAGTAATACATGTTGCCAATTTGACCACTATGACCATCCGCAAAGATTTGTGGAATGCCGCCAGGTGTTCTGTGAACAGCGCCTGTATGGTCGTTGCTACTGGGAAGTTGAATGGTCTACGCGGTATAAGACTTCTATGGCAGTGTCCTACTTAAGCATTGGACGGAAAGACACAGATGACAAGAACAGGTTTGGTTGTAATGATCAGTCTTGGAGTTTGGATTGCTACCCCTCAGGATATGAATTCAGACACAATAACAATGTGACCAAAATTCAGAGAGGATGCCAATCAAGCAGATTGGCTGTGTATGTGGATGTTGAGGGAGGCACTCTGTCTTACTATGAGGTTTCCAGGTCTGGCATTCTCACTACCCTCCACAAGCACAAGACCAAGTTCCTGAAGCCTGTCTACACAGGCTTTTTTGGGGGTGCAAATACATATTTAACAATTTGCTCCTTGAAGTAACATGGTGAGAAATTTAAGCAGCTGTTTACACCGTTATGTACATAACTATGAAGGGAAGTACCCTGGGCTAATACAATTTTGTGTCATGTAGATTTACAAGAAGTTATATTACACCATAATGTATCTTACACTATAATGTATAAGTGTTAAATTGCAGAAAAATGATTATATAGTCATATCTTCCAGCAACATGATATTAATAGCACTAAAATGTAACAAATAATTGCAGTTCCTATTGTGAGGTGTAATTACACTATAAAATGTGTCTTGTGCTTAAATTCCAATGTCATGACTACATAAATAAATGCAATAATGATTTTCTCTGATTCTCAAACTGATTCAGTTTGTTTGTGCCACTTGACGCATGTCTCTTAGTTATACACACACTATGTTACCGGCAAGGCATTGGTGTTTTTGCTTTATTAACCCATTTACTCCTAAAATGCCTGCTAAAAACGCCTATAGAATCCTATGGCATTCTAGACTAAATAACCTTATTTCCTGAGGGTTTTCTGAAAACATACTAAAAATTGTCAACGTCTACCAAAATGTAATATCTAAGCCTCTGTAGCACCTAGAAACATGAAATAAAAAGCATGCTGCGCTACGCAGCATCCAGCGGGAGGGTCAATGTTGCGCTACGCAGCATCCAGCGGGAGGGTCAATGTTGCGTCATGCAGCATCCAGCGCGAATGGGTTAAGCCATCAAAAGTTATCTCAGTACATTATATCACACTTATTTCAGCATCCATATGATTTCAGAAGCATTCACACATATCTTTTTAGAGAGATTAAGCATGTAATTTAAAAAAGAACAGGAACAAAAGCCACTACATGAAATCCACTGGTACGTGAAGTTGATTATGTTGTTACAGTTGCACCTTTCAGGATGTGGGACATAGAACAGTGTCAGAACACACAATGCATTGAAGGTTACGAAGCTGTGTAGGCAGATCAGTCAAAGTGTCCATGCCGACCCGTCTTAACGCTGATAGTGCCGACAATGGGTATGTGACCATCAGAGCTTGACCATCAAGCAATGAAAAGTAGCAAACAACATTTTCTTCTGCATCATGGATGGACAGGTGTGTTTGCATTGTTTATCAGGTGAGATGGTAGCAGGATACACTATGGGAAGATACAGTAGCAAGCTCTGGTATGCGGTATGATGCTCTGGGCAAAGTTCTGCTGGGAAACCTTGGGTCCTGGCATTCCTATAAATGAAACTGATATGCATCACCTACCTAAACATTGTTGCAGATCCTGCACCCCATGCATGGCACTGGTATTCTCTGATGACAGAATAAGGTGCATTGCCACACTTCAATTCACACTGTGTTCAGGAATGGTTGACAATATTGAAGTTGTTGACCTGGCCTCCAAATACCCCAGGCCCAAACTGGCAACTTACAGGATTTTAATGTAAGACCTGTTAAGATCTGCTGCTGATCTGACATCACAGGGCACTTCCAGAGGTCGTGTAGAGTCCATGCCTTGACTTATTAAAGCTGTTTTGGCAGCAGGACGGTGACCTTTGAGTACATGAGCTGTATGTAGAGGATCAGTGTATGCTAAATAAATAAATAAAAAAATGACAATATAGGTTTGAAGCGCTGTGACCAGTCCAATTCATTTAATGGATTACAAAACTTAAGGTGTTCTCTACCCACTTTCAGTAATCTCATTAACTCCCACCGTCCAATCACATAATATGCACATTCCAAAATAAATACTTAGTACATAATGTAGACCTACAAATGGCATCTATAAACAAACCTACCTCTTGCACAATTTACATGTATGGGAGTTACATCAACAGGCAGTATAGACGACTGAAATTGGGTTAATATTGAAAATTCAGACAAAGTAATGAGACCAATTTAATAATTGAAGAGTTTGGTTCCAAAACACTATATCCACCATTTTAATGAATTTTCATAAATCATTTTTTTTTACATGTTTTCAAAGTCATTTCAGTAGAACTGCATTTGTGAATTGTTATTTTATTTATCTTTACTCAATTAAAACAGCACAACTGCAATTTGATATTACCTGAAATACACAATTTAATAGCATGACCTTTTAATGTTTTTAAAAACAGAGATATCGAGTTTTGGAACCAAACTCTTCATTTTCAAATCTCCACACTTAGTTACTCAAAGATACCCAGGTAATATCCATGGAGGTGTGTAATAATTCAATGAATAAATCTTTGGTCATTAAAGTTCTTAAAACCACTGACCAGAAGTCATACATGCCTTTCCATGTTGCTGTACAATACCAGCAAATCATTACTACCGCTTGATGATGCATGCACACTTGATACAAATGACATTCAAGAACAAAAATCCACGTTCTCATTTGGCTGGGAAGCCTGAATGTGAGGATGTATGCATGGCAGGCTACTGTGTATCCTAGTCTAAACTCCTCGTTCAGGATTTCAAGTGGAAGTGGCAAGACTGGGCTTGTTTGACACTGCTAGAGGAATGGACAACTGACCACTAAAGGTAGTTCTACATAAAGACTACATACAAACAGCAAGACAGTATACAAATACAAAGAAAATCACTACGTAGGCTAAATCAGAAGTCCACACTAATTCATCAGGCTTAGATCAGCTGCCATTTCATCTGTCTGAGCTTGGAGCAAAGAGGCCCAGTACTACATGACATGCTGTAAACAGTAAAAAAAAAACCTTCCTTGGTGGATCCCAGTTTGGGGAATTTATTTGACAAAAAAATAAATAAAAAACTAGAACAATGGTATGCCCTTGCATAGAAACATGCAGTAGTAAAAGGATGACTTAGCATCGATGCACCTTATTTTGACATTTGACACTGACTGCTAATTATGTGACATCACGGAAGGTGTCACATAATTAGCTCCTCACAAATGCTCATACTGACAGTATCAGTAACTGACCCCAGTCACAAAAGTCGCAGGGGAAAAAAAGCCTCCATCTGGTTTGAAACAATTTTCCACAGATACAAGACAAGCATTGACACCCCAAGCCTAGAGTGAGGATCTCCTTGGTGCCACCAGCATAACAGGCCTAGTGGCATTCCACGGGGAGAGAGATCGAGAGGGAAACCGGCACAGCGGGCTCAGGTTCAGGCACTTCGTCTCATAGAGACAAAGAGAGTGGTATACATGCACGGACGATGGTTTGTGTCTGAGAACCAATGCATATCAAAGAGTGGAGTAAAAACTATACATACACAACAAGAAGGACAAAAGAAGTCAACTGCATGAAAAAAGGGAGTTCACTGTGTGTATGTGTGTCAGAGAGAGAGAGCGAGCGAGAGAGAGTGTGTGTGTGCGCGCGTGTGTGTCAGTGAGAGAGAGAGAGAGTGTGTGTGTATTTGGCATGTAAGAATGGCAGTGGAGCACAACCAACCAAACAATCCAGGTGAAAGGTTAAATGTCTATGGAACAACAGTCAAGGTACATTTGCCACTCAAAAAGGAGAACAGTGAGTATCTAACCTAACACACAAAGGCACTTGGCATGTCATACGTTTTCAAAGTCACAAACATATCATGGAGTCACCAAAGACAAGCAAACAACAAACACATATTCCCTTTGTTTTCATCAAAGTCAAGGGGCAGTTGCTACAGCTGGTCATATTAATCAGCATTAAACCATCACTCACAGAACATGCAGCAGACTACCACAACCATTTGGATTGTCAAGAAAGACTGTCCAGGATACATTTAAAAAAAAAAACACATAAATATACTTGTGTAAATATACATTAAAAAAAATCATCAAAAAGAATTCTTCTTTGCAAGCATCAGAGGTACCTGAGTGTCTGAAAGGGTTGATGCTTACATAGACGCATGAATGCTGTATTGAATCTTGAGTGAGTAAAGCACATCGGCAGGGGCACAGTTCTTGTGGAATCAGATGGTGGAAAGGTTTTCGGCCAGGTAGTACAGACTGTAGCCATTGCAAACTATGCAACATAGGTTGCACAGAGATGACAGTAGGTGGTAGAGCCAGAGGCGGTTGCTCAGCCTCTTGTACTTGGGGTCAGACTCACAGAGCTTAGCGTAGGCCTCGCGATTTGAAGAGAGGCCAATGTCCAGACCCAGTCCACAGGCTTGCTCGATGAGGTGCATGTCTGCCATGATCTCGGACGTCATCTGGCCAAACCACTGGGCATTGATGGCAGCCACCGTCACACACACAAAGAATATGAAGATCTGTAGGTATCGAAGGCAATAGAAAGTCACGAAATAGCAAAGTCAGGTATCGGGATAGATGCAACAGACATGAGGAACGGGATAAACAGGCCTCCATGATCAACTGTAGCACCATCCTGAAGGCCCTTCATCAATAAACACTTTCAAAGGGACTTTCAAAACACCAATCAAAATCCCAGTGTAACTCTGTAGAAATCCTTTCCATGTTGCGGAAACATTGGTTGTTAAAAAAAAAAATAAAAATAAAAAAACTGTGATTTTCTTTTACATTAATTCTTGCCCCAGAATTTTAGGGCTAGTCTCAAAGTTTTTTTTAACAGTGTTTTTCTCCCATCATTGCTGGCTGCTGCAGTGACACGTTAGCTAGCTTTTTGCGTCTTTATGAAAAATTGACCTTTTACACAGCAGCCATTTCTGACATGAAATATATGGCATGCCCAGGTGTTACTAATGACATTAATTAAGGTTCTGGTTCTGCTACACTTAAATTTAACAGACTTAGGAGAGTCTGTTAAATTACTTAAGCACATGAAAAGTAGGCTATTGATGCTTTGTAGGTTTTACATGGGAGAGCAATGGGCCTTATTAGTCTATAAAGACTTTGTTTGTAAGTAAACAATATATTAGCCTATACTATATGATGCTGCATAATATAATGTTGACTTACAAACAAAGTCTTTATTTATAGACTAATAATGAAGATCGTGGTCTCCCATGTAAATGCTACAAAGCATCAATAGCCCACTTTTCATGTGCTCACACAAAACTTTCAGCACTTGACACTAAACTTTAATTATTTTTTGCTTAGGGGCTCTGTAGTATCTGAACATGCAAGCTCCTACCTGGAAAGCTTCCTTTTCATCCAGAAGATCACTAGGGTGGTGGACGGCAAATATAGCCAGATTGAAGAAGGCACAGGCTGAACCAATGTGATGGTAGAATGGAAACAGCCGGCTCTGAATGAACCCAAACGTGTGTCTGTTAAGGTGGTTGTCCATCACAAAGCCTGGGGAAACAAATGCAACAACCGAAAAAGAAAGTTGATCACATGGACAAGCTGTGGAGGTAGATTTGTTTGCAAATTGGGATGATGACCCATAACTCACTGGAAATAAATGTGACCCATATCTGCATTCCCCAAAAGGTGGAGAGGAAGATGAGGTGCAGGAGTTTGGTAGTGACCGTGGGCTCCATGTCTGTTGCCATGACGACCCTCTCAGTAGACAATGCCACCAGGCACTATCGTCTCTCACCTCTTTCACGCTGATTCTCTTTGGTTGTAGCTGCTGTAGCCTTGATGAACGGGCTCTGCTACTGCCTACAGCAAAGCATAAACAAAACATGATCACAGAGGCCTATGTAGCTGCGTTCTGAATGTAAGCAGGCTTTCATATGACGGTATATTTAATGTTCAACTCAAAGACATCAGAAACCAAACAGCGCACACGCATAGCCTAGGCTACGACTACATCACAGTGGCAGTGGCAGGGAGGGTGGAGTCGTTGACCCTTCACCTATTTGTAGGCCTACATAATCCAAACGTGCATCCACCTGAGGTTCAATTAGACTAAACATGAACTCGAACAACTAAAATGATTAAACGTGTTGGTGATTAAAGGCGGGTTACATCTAGTTTTGCACTCTGGTCTAGCACAAAATCTAGAAACTGACCAGTCTGCTGGATTTTTTTTTACAGCAATCTATCGACAAACCGAACCAAACCAAACCAGGATTTTGAAGGGATAGAATGTTAACTACTGAGACGTTTGTCAATGTCACCTTCGTTATAAAATGATGAACTTTTAATGCAACGAATTGCAGTGAACTGAACTGAACTTTAAGCGTTTTCCCCAAGTAGCCTAGCCTGCAACAGAACATATTTAGCCAACTATTGCGAGCTGGCATTTCCACACTTCAGACAAACCAACAAAGCATGTCAGGTGGCTTACGAAGACGGTACAAATCTATAATGGACACGTCAATTGTAGCACAGGCTACCATACAAGTTTGTGAAATAATTCAAGCAATTGTGATTTTAAATTAGCCTAACAGAGGTGAGTGTTGATATTAAGTTGCGAACTGTATAGCCTATATTCATCAAATCCAAATAATGTCAGTCTGTTAGGCTATGCAACAGATTAGTAGCCTAGACTAGAAATGAACTCCTTGCAGATCAGCAACTCACCTTAAGACTTCTCAGGCTGAGACAGAAAAAGAAGCAAAGGAGAACGACTTTCCGAGTATGTCTCCCCAAGTAGCTAACTTTTCATTGGTTCAAGTCACGAAAGTACAACCTGAGTCAATGGCTGCTTGTCGTCAGCGCAGAAGTCAACTTGAGGTTTTGTTACCATTTGTCAACTTGTAGCAGCTACCCCAAGTGGTCACTTCTAGAATGCATCCACTTCTACAGAGATAGCCCCTGGGCTACTTTAACAGAACGCTATTTTGGAAGTATGATGCCCATTCAAGTTAACCTAAATAATAACTAGAATGCCTATTCAATCCAAACATAATCAAGAAAGTAAAGCAAAGCAATTCGAGTCGCCATTGGCCCGTTTCCAAGAGACAGATCATTAATACATTATGAACTGAGTATACGTCATCGTTGTCATGGGCACATATCAACTAAACATAGATTGTGTCATCTTAGAGTAGATGCTCCAGTTGGTGCAAAAAAGGATGGCTGAAAAAAAATTCAAGGGAGCCCCATTTGGGACACAGGCCGCCAGGTAGCTTTACACGAGTTAAGAAAGAGAATTCCATTAGATGACATTTTTTTACAATATAAATGCATTTGGTTTGCCAGGATGTTGCTGAATATATTTGCCCTTGAGTATACAGTTGACTAGGCCTACATAATGCTGACAAATAGCCTATGTTCTTAAATTAACAGATAAAAATGGTCTCTGTCTACCAGGTTTGATGTTTCAGCTGTCCATCCTGCAAACAAGAGGGTGGGGACTTACACAGAGATACCGTACTGCAAAAAAATGACAAGTGAATCGGTAAAACACTGAAACATACTGTAGGCTACTTATTGTATAGAGTATTATGGTATACTGTAGTTATAGAGTCTTAATTATTTTCCAGTTTGATATAGACATTATTTTCAGACTTAGAAAATGTATTTTTTCTTAGTCACTCATTACCTTTTTTGCTCTAAGGAAAATATTCTGGTATGACTGGTTTTCACTCTTTTATTTGGAATCTCTTCGGGAATGTGTGTATTACAGGAGAGAAACCTTGGGCCAGGCACATACAATCCAGACATTAGTGACTTTGGTCCGAGAGCAATTCAAGAGCGGACTAAGGGCCCTGGTTGGAGGAGGGCACTAGAGATGGCCCGCCAGGCGCAGATGCCTGGACTCCTGTACAGGGAAGCGTGGGATAACAAACATCTCCTGGTAAGAGCTTAGGGCAGGGGCGCTGTGCCAACATGTTATTGGTTAGACAGAATTAGAGCAGAGGACTTAAAGAAGAATTCTGGAGGTTTTTTCGCATAGATCTCTGTTTCTCGA
The DNA here is from genome assembly GCF_046254945.1 of Alosa pseudoharengus. Classification (NCBI taxonomy): domain Eukaryota; kingdom Metazoa; phylum Chordata; class Actinopteri; order Clupeiformes; family Clupeidae; genus Alosa; species Alosa pseudoharengus. The sequence goes on along the minus strand of NW_027468576.1, from coordinate 16,309,785 downwards.
TGTCACCGAGTACTGTCGGTACAACCTCTAGCTCTTTATGAATATGGAATAGATGTACAGGAGTGGTCCCAGGGGCAGGTCCTCTTGGAGAGCCGTTGATCAGAATGACCCTGCCTTGTAACTGCCCAAGTGTTATGCTAATATAATAGTGACTGGGTACTTGGAGCAGTTACTACCCTACTCAAGGACAATGGGAAGGTATGAAAGCCATCCATTCCTGCACACCCAGTATCATACCTGGAAGTAATAACGTCTAGAAAGTCATGCTAAATCTAAATCTACAGAATGTATAGACCAGAGATACAAATGGGTACAAAATCATGAATGAACATAAGAAATACACAGTATGTACATTTACAGGAAGGATTCTGATTCACAACTCTTTCAATGCCCCCAGAGTGTAGCACTGTAGTTGCCTGGCGGCTCTAGCTGTTGGCTGCAGCAACTCAAACTAGGTAGAACCGATGGTTTTCCTTTTTTTTTCCCCCCCATACCGACAGAACCTGGCGACCTCTAGAAACAGAGATATCTGTAAAAAATCACCTGAATTCTCCTTTAAATTGGGCATATTTAAAGACGTTAAGGACTGTCTTAAAACGTGAAAGATCCACATGCCCATTTAGCTTTAATTTGCTTTAATCACTGGTTGAGGGTTAAAGGTCATAGGTCGAAACCTCTTCCCCTCTTATAGGACAGATGAATATTGTTCTGCTTGGTTTTGAGGGAACAGAATCAGAAGACAAATGAATAAAAACAGACCAAAGCAAAACATTGCATAACTATTGTCAATGTGATTCCACTACAATGTATGATAAATGTAAAAATAACCATATAGACATTATTCAGATACAAATTATTCAGCTACTTATTTGTATATATTTTTTTGCATCATTTAGGCTACAAGGACCACTGCTCACAAACAATACACTATGCTTTCCTCTCACAGAAAGCCAAAGTTGGTCCTGGTACCTACAAGACCACTGACTTCATTGAAGAACTGAACAAGAAACCAGGCAGCATCAGAGGTGTCTGTGATTCCAGGGAGGAGAGATTTCCAGAAACACGGGTATACACAAGATCAGGGGCACCGCTAGAAATTCTGGACCCTATGACCCCCCCCCCCCAACGGTGCCCCTGCACAAGTTTACCACTTGATGGAGACAAAGAAACATATTGCATTGGTTCTTGGGACACCCATTGGGCGATGAGACAACAGCTTGAAAAGCACTTTCCTTGTAATCCTTCTTTCTTGTGCAATCCATGTGTCTTCTGTCTACATACTGCTAAACGCATGTCACCTCTCTCTGCCTTATAGTGCTGGACTCCTGGCCCTGGGACGTATGCCATAGGGGAAAAAGCGGAGAAGAGAGTCAAGTCAGCTGGGACCAGGCCCTCCATAGTCTTTGGCTCAGGGATAGAGCGCTTCACAGAGGGGAAAGTGGTAACTACTAGACATTACTACTGTCCAGTATTCTTCTAAACCTGTGCAAGTAGTTTTTAAATAACACTTTCAGTGATCGCAACAATGGCTTAGCAGTTACACGCTGAAAATTTTGCTAAGGCTTTGGCATTTACCTTCCCCAGGGCCTTACCTACCTGTGAAAGCAGTTTCAATAGTTATTCCGTTTTTGAGTTACTTGTTCAAAGCATTTCAAGACAATGAGTGCAAATTTGTAAAAAGATGACTAAAGCCGCTTGGCTCACAGCTAAAAGGTAGTCAGCAAGACCACGCCCCTTTGTTTGTTTTTTGTTTTGTTTTTTAACCTGCTAAATGTTTGTGCTGTCAGGAGGTTGGACTGAGCCCAGGCACGTACGACATGAAGGGCTCTATTGACCTGGTGTTGAACAGCAGCACTGGCAAACGAGGCCCTTATGACCTCTTCACTGGACCAAGAAACAAACCAATCTGCTCTGGCTACTTTGCTGCTCCGGTAATTATGGGGGAAAAGGCCCTCCTTTGAGATGTGACATAAAAAATGAGGAAATTAGCTAATTTGCCATGTGCAAACAAAATGCAGCATCATATCCCTTTTTCTACCTTTCCTACCAAGGGGAAATAAGGAAATAAATGACTGCTAGGACACAAAGTGTCACTGATGAAAATCATCACTCTTAAGTAAACAGAAATATTGTGAAGCAGTGCTCTTTAGATACACTGTTGAATAGTCTCTGATGACATAGCCAATCATGATTCAAGTGTAAGTCACAACTCAAATGATTCCATGTAGTGTTTAACATAAAAAAAAAGAGGAAATTAGCTAATTCGCAGTATGCAACCAAAAATCAGTAACCCTTTTTTCTCTGCTTATTTTTCCTCTCAGAAAATAGTCAATCTGCAGCCAGGGCAGTACACCAAGGAGATGCCAAGGTTCGGAGAGGACCTGGAGAAGCCAGCGAAGCGAAAGCACGGCGTGTTTGGCACTCTGGAGCAGTATCCTGCCGTGCCCACTGACAGGATCTTCCACAGCACCCAGTCCCATTGCAAGAGGTCTGCAGTAAGTAGCAACAACTGGTGCCTTTGCCGATGAATGCATGCTGTTTTGCCATACACACACTGACACTGTGGTGGGGTGGTTCAGGAGGTAATGGAGTTGTTCAGCAACCGGAAGGTGTCCTTGAGCAAGATACTGAACCCCAAACGGCTCCCAATGTTCTGGTAGATGCCTTGTATAGAAGCCTTCACTGTCGGCGTATGAATTTTTGAGTGAATCGGTGACTGTAAATCGCTTTGAGGAGTAAAAGTGCTTCGCCTTATTCACCCGGCGGCCAGAACGAGGCTACAGGGTACACTTGCCATTATACCTCAGTACTTTATGTTCATGTAATAATTGGGCTATTAATGTGTGTTAAGTAAGAGTTCCTCCTGTGTGCAAATGCAAACGAAAATGCAAGAAAAAAAGACTTAGGAACTGTATAGTTCTAGGGATAGCTTTAGTTAATAGTTAGTAGAACTGTGTTCCTAGAACTCTTGTGTACGAATGCACCTATACATGCAGTATATTTACCATTATTTCTGGCCATCTCACTGCTGTACCATACTATATACCATGGTGTTTTTTCACTGGTGCTGAATGGTTATCAAACTTGCTAAAGCTGGTGCAATGTTTCCCCCTTTTCCCCAGACGAGTCCGGGCCCAGGGTGGTACGAGGTGACCCCAGTAAGTCGCCCAGGGAGTCGTTCTGCCCCGCCCTTCCTCTCCTCTGCTCCGCGGGTCAGCAAGAGAGCAGAGAGACTGCAGATGGGTGGCCAACATGTGAGTAGTCCTCATAGACAGAAGACTGTGGACATCTATAAAGGAGCCTATATGCATGTAAGGGAAGGGAGTTTTTCCTTGCCCCTGTCTCTTTAATGCTTGCTCTGACTTTTCCATGAACCATGTCTGAACTGCTCTCCTGCAAGACTGAGGTTTTTTATTGAAAACAAAATTGTTGGCTGACTTACGCTCCATAAAAAAATATTTGACTGAATAGATTTTTAAAATGTTGTCAGTGTCATTTTATGAAAAAAATAGCAGGTGTGCATGTGAAGAGTTGAACGTCATTTGTATCCAAACAGAGCGTCATTGGGCCAGGCAACTACAACATCCTGGACAAGAACTGGAACAACATCAGTGGTCACCAGTGTGTCTTCATCTCTGAAACACAGAGATATCTGCACTGCCCCAACAGGGACAAATACATACAGTAAGAAATCATGCAGTGTGTGTTTCATGCACCAGAAACAGACAAAGCTCAGATACTAATCTTACAATGGCAAACAGCCCTCTAGCACAACGGTTAAATATAGTATGTGTTTAAGGGCACGACTGCATACTTTACTCTTTAAAGAAACTTGTGTATTTTAATGAAATTGCAATGTGATTTGGATGGGTGTTTTATCTGATGGTGCTATGAGTTATAGTAAATATTCATTCCTTTGACAGGGAAAGACTGAGACCTGTCAATGCCAGGATGGCAAGAAGAGCTTTCACAGCTACCACATGAAGCACATCTGCAAACCTCTGTGAAGCCTGGCAGGATTGAGTGCTCTGGACAAAAGACAACAAGAAATCTGCATGACTATTTTGGAATTACATATTTTGCACAGGAGAGGTGTTAAATTCATTTTGCTATAGGTAGAGGTAACCATGTCTAATTAACATTACACAACAACAATGCACAGTTGCCTGGTGGCAGTTGAAAATGTGCCGCATGTTGTACCTAGGTTCCGTAAAGGCTTCTCCTTCACAGTACAGCTTGTGCTGCTGGTAGCCTGAATGCCCAACAAAAAACAAAGTCATCAACAAAGCAACCTTTGTGTGCCAAAAACACCACCACCAACAGAGTAGCCTTTGTGAGCTTCATTGGGGTTATCAAGCAAGCTTGATACTCTGATACCTGAACTCAGGTCTCTGTGGGTACATGGTACAGATGCCACCACCTCCTATGCCACAGCTTCCCTGTGATTGGGGGTTGTTGATTACTTGGGAGTTCATATGTTATTAATGTTGGACAAGATTTAAGGTTTCAGGGTTTTATTGGGCATATACATTACAAGTGCAGCAGCAGCATTACAAAAATGAGACATTAACATCTTCTCAAAAATGAGACATTAACATCTTCTTTTAAACCCAGAGGATGAAAATAGCCTGTCTGATAGACTTGATTATCAACATGAAGATCTGACACTTGAGTGCTTTCAAGTATCTCAAAATAATATGCTTATTTTTTTATTAATAAATGCCTTACCACTCAAGGTTGCTTGACAAAATAAACAAAAAGAAAGTCTGTAATATCCATTTATAGCAAAACATTAGGACTTAACAGGCATTCCAATTAGTATAGGCTTTTAAAGTATAAAGAGAAAAGTGGGACCACAAACGAAAAATGAAGGTTTTATTTAAAAAAAAATAAGCCTGTACCAATACGGTATTAGATGGTAAGTATTTTTGTTTTGTACTGTTAAGTGTTGTGTTGACTACACAATAAACCATACAAATATATCAAAGAAAGGAGGAGAAACATAGGTGGTTATGGTTTTGTTATTTGGCAGACACCTTTGCCCAGATTACAGATAGAAGACTTACAGATAGAAGAGGAATAAGGAAACAAGAAGTAGTTTGCTTCTACATTATTTCCTGTTTGTTGACAAAATAATTACAGTGGCACTTGGGACAGTCATTCAGTGAGATAGGGAGCAGCGCATCTATTAAAATAACAGTATTGTTCTGCAAAAACCATTAAATATAATCAAAGAAATGGCGAGCATTATTGGTGAGACCCTGCTTCAAGTGCTTAGTGTCAACACCACACTGCACCAAATAGACATTTTCCAAAGAGCCTTTTGTAAAATGAACCTAATTCACAGTTCACTGTCACAATTCCTAGTTCACTGAGTTATTAATGTTGAAACATGAAACATACAAGGAAGGCATCCAGAAATATAATGCACTGTAGAGATACACACTACAAAATACTTTATTCATTAGTGGGAATGAGAAATTCTATGGGAAGCATTACATTAAGTGCACACATGTTGGAACCCTTTGCCGAGAGTGAAATCTTGCGAGAGTGTGTGTGTAAAGTGGGAGAGACAGGTCATAAACGAGGGTGATGCAGGTCATTCAGATATCACTCACTCTTCAAAGGCCACCTGTCTAAAGGCTGTTATTATATTGTTAATCCAGAATGTTAACAGATCAACTTGAAATTCTAGTCAAAAATAGAAATATACCTTTTACCGATCTAGTGTAAAGTTGATTTGTGCTTTCCTATCAAAATGGCTCTTTTTTTAGTTGGTTTGTTAAAAAAATGGGTGGTTCAAAAATATATTTTTAAAAATATGGTGTGTAGGATTTAAGCATGATATTATGTGCTTTACAACATTACTGTGGTCTGGAACAAGGCTCATAGGGTTACAGAGGGGTCACTTTGTGGGATCTTACAGTTCTTGTCAGGATGGAAATCAGTGCCGCGCAGACTTGCAGATTTTGTCATACACCTCAGGGAAGGCACCCTTGCAATTCAACTCATCCCTGAGTTTATGGTACAGGCTTCCATCAAACATTTCCCAGAATTCCGGTCGCTCCATGTAGACATCAGCATAAAGCATCTGGAATCTGAACAAAAAATGAAAGTCAAAAGGACACGTTCACCACAGCCAAGAAACAAGACACAAGTCAGAGTGAATCTTAAGCAAGTGATGTGCTCCTCTGTGAACGTATGCACGGGTCGAAGATGTCCCAATTATTAGGAAGAACACAACCCCCCCCCCCCTCCCCTCCACATGTACGTTGATGATGCAATTCTCATCACGAGCAGAGGGGCACAGACACGGCAGCATGTCACGGCCTTCAGCCTACGTACGGTATGCGCTCCATGTGTTCTGTTATATTTTGCATTACACCACTGTACCCCAGTGTCAACGTATGCACCTTCATAGGAACTCACCCATGAACTTCCCTCACAAACTTCTCCAGCTGGCGAGTGGAGGCGCGGGCCTGGAAGTGCTTGACCCTGGGCTCCCCGTAAGCGCCGATATCCACGTACAACTCGTCCTCGTCGCCCTTCGGGTGTACCATGCCAGGCCGGCTGGACAGCATGAAGGGGCACAGCCACAGAGGGTACACCTGGAACACACGTACCACCAGCTCAGCTTATAGAGGGAACACCTTTGCATGGTCAAACCCAGCCAAAGGGCACAAGACATGTTCACTGAAACTTAGATATTATGAGAGTATCAAAACCAATACAAAACTCATTCAGATCTTAAGTGATGATTCTTAAGTGATCAAAACTCATTCAGATCTTAAGTGATGATTTTACTCATGTTGTCATGGGCGCTGCTAGAACATTTGGGCCCTGTGACAGACAATAACCCCCCCAATAATACTATATATATTCTATATGCTCTTTGGGGTCCCCCTGTCAGTGCTGGGCCCTTAGAATCGTAAAATCGTACTTCTTTTAAGCTGTCCCAGACTTAGATGCTACTTTTAGGTCTAAAATGCTTTGTGAATTACTCTTAGTCAAAAAAATTAGGAGTCCTAAAGTTACGAGTGACACGCCCATTATTTTTAGGAGTTGCTCCTAAATTCGCCAGTTAGGAGCAAGTTAGGAGCTACTTTTAGCCTTAAAATTCTTTGTGAATACGGGCCCAGGTCATTTAATCTTTCCTGTGCATCTGATTTTCTTTTACTCATTTTACGCAGTGATGTATACCATGAATGTGTTTTCTTTACGGACAATAAAAAAGTTTTCCAGACAAAATGGTCTCTGTACTAGTCTCTGTGTGGGTAAAACTGTGTGTTAATATTTGTTTGTTGTTTGTTGTTGTTGGTGCGGGCGTGTGTGCATTTTCATTTCTCTGTAGTGATGACCCACATGGATGTCCTCGTGGAAGCGGGAGATGGCCGCCTGCATGTGCTTCATGGGCACCAGCATGTCCTGCACCACGTGGTGCTGCTCGTAGAGTTGGCGGATGGTCTCGCCCTGCGTCAGCTTCAGCAGCGAGATCTTAGGGGGCACCATCCAGCCAAACACCAGTCGGAAGAAGGGGTTGTTCCCAAACGGGATAATATCCTGAGAGAGGAGATGGAGAGAGAGAGAGAGAGAGAGAGAGAGAGAGAGAGAGAGAGGGAGGGAGAAAAAAGGAGAGGGAAAGAAGAAAACCCATCAGACATAGTGGGATCGATATTTCTAGCCAGTTGATGACAGTAATGTTTTTGCTCTATGATCTTTGTGCTACAAGAAACTGAGAAACAGGAAGGGTCTTTATGCTCAGTGGGTTGAAAGTTTTACAGCACAAACATAAGTCATTGTAATATAATGAGCTGTCAAAAGGTGCTTTCTGTGTTCAACACACACAGTGACACACACAGGAGTGTGCTTGTGTATGCCAACACACACAAACACACACACACCACAAATGACTGTTCTGCCAGAAAAACAATCTGCATAATTTATAATACAATTTTATATACTCTAGGGTGGGGGGTAATTTGTTGCAAGCCACATGTGAGTTCCTGTTTCCTAATGGCAGCAACAGAGAGAGAAAGAGGGAGAGAGAGAGAGAGAGAGAGAGAGAGAGAGAGAGAGAGAGAGAGAGAGAGAGAGAGAGAGAGAGAGAGAGAGAGAGAGAGGGCATTAGTGCTGCTGCCACACATAATGCACTATTGCAGGGATGGACGCAAGACATCTGAAGTGCCCTGTCAGAAGGGCCGTTGACTAAGCTGACCCTCTAATGCACAAACGGAATGAGAGTGTTCTCTAATACAAGCAACCATGCACAAAAAACACAGCTAAATACATCAGAAAGGACAGGAACCAAAAACCACTACAAATGCACCCAAATGTGTCAATCCGTCAAAGAAACAAAGTCAGATCTGGGCAACGGAACAGCAGCACTTGGAAATCCATAATGCAGTTAGACATAAATAAAACCATTACAGCCTCACATGCACATGTTTATATAATCAATGATTCTCAGATGATTGTGTAAACACATGTCATTTAAATATTTCCTGTACAAATAAAAATAATTGTCACAGTATATGCATGAAGTTATTCTCTTTGCTTTAGCTATAGGGATGTTCCTTTTTGTGTGTACTGTAATGCTTGGAGGCAAGACTGAAAGCTCAGTGCGGTATACCTGCAGTTCCCAGAAGATGCTGCGTGTGTGCCTGTGGTAGTAGTGTCTCAGGGGGATGTACTCTACAGTTGTGCAGTCTGTCTTCAGGAAGCTCTCCACGTGCTTGAAGAACCAAGGCTTGTAGTACAGCCCGATGCGATTGATCTGAGAGTGTAGAAGGACAGAGGCTTAATACACACATAATTCACAAAATTATTCTGTTGTGCCCCAGTGCAGTAAAAGACTGTAAGGTGTCCTCCTAGGCGTGGGAGAGTATACTGTATACAAGTCCGTCAGCCTATAGTCACCTTGTCTGGCTCTGCCTCGTTGGTCATGGTGCCAGTCATGATCACTGCCTCATCCAGGGAGTACTGAAGGCCCTCCACAAACTGGTTCTCCTTGTTGGCTGACTCACTGGCAAACTTCTGGCAGATGGCATTGAGGCCATGCACCGGCTCATAGCGGAGCTTCACCCAGGTCTTTGCCGGGATGATCTTTATCTCGGCAGCGACCAAGAACCCCAAGGTTCCACAGGACCAGGGTACTGCATAGAACAAATCGGTGTTCTCTTCCTGTGAACAAACATCAAATGAAACTAGAAATGCAATTCCGAGGAATTACACGAGGGGATGCAATCTGCTGGTTAGGGTGTTGGTGGGGCTGTTGAGCTTGCTGCTAGCTGGTTGGTAGGGTAATTGTGATGCAAAGGTGCTTTTGGAGTAACCAAATTTGAATCTTGTGTGACATGGCATTTTTGAGATATCACACTCAAGGTGTTTTTGACCTTGACATTTGACCTTCAACCTCCAACATCAACTCACTTCATCTTTGAGTTCATGAAATCACTCGTACCAAATTTGAAGCATGTACGTCAAGCCGTTCTGGAGATATAATGCTGAAAGCATGATATATGGCTGGGACTTTTATTTTGACACACACAAAACACTTTAACAGGATGTGTAGTTCAGGTAGAGCTAGATTGTATGCTTAGAAGCTGAGACAGTTGGATTCCTCACAGGTGACACCTGTGCCAGTGTTCTGATTAGCCTGGGAACTGCTCTGAGAACTACTTAACGAGCGCAGCTGGCTCTATTATGACATCACAGCCCCCATTCAAGTCTATGGGGGAAAAATACACTTTTAATTACAAATATCTCAAAAAGTATAAACTTCTCAAAAAAGCCTTGGAAGATCTACGGAACGGTGTTTCAACCAAATTTGTACGTTAAGCGGTTTGGGCTGAATAGCGCGCACAAAAAGGTAAAAAGAATAATAATAATAAGAAGTCTCCGGATTTCAATAGAGGGGATGCATCCCCTCAAACTATAAAAAAATCCAACTCTTCAGAACACAGGCATTTCACTACTTACTATATTTTAAAAACATGTACTACTAACTCAGAAGTGTGCTTGAGTAATCCGATATGAACATACCATTCAAATCAATCAATAAATGTACACAATCACATCGGAATCAATAGAGATATACACAATAGCCTTCAAGGCATTTGGCAAAAGACCTGATACTAGATCTACTGAGGTGACTCAAGGGAGAGCTCACTGTCCTTAAGAAAAGAGTATTGATTCCTTAGTGGCAACCTAGGGGAGTATTGGTTGTCCTCAGCATGAGGGTAGAATCACAGTGATTCAGTGTCTGGGGAGAGCTTGAGTTCTGCACTACCACTGGGGCAGGAGCATGGGCAAGAGATGCTGATAACCAGGCTGGCTTTGTCCTACATGTAAGAGGCTTGTGATCTTGCTGTTCAGACAGCCGGTAAGTAAGTTACCTACGCTTCCTCGCATGTGCAAGCATGTTGGGAAAACAGACAATGGCGTGAGGGAAGTTCAAAGTGAGGAATGCAACACCTTTTGTGAAAAAAAAAAGCTGCTAATAAAAAAAAAAAAAAAAAAAAAAAAAACCAAAGATAAAGATTAGGCTGGAGCAACTGTTCATCATGTCTTTGGTTCTGAGCTATGTGAGGACAGCTTGCTCCCAAAACAAATTGATCAATTAATTATTTTGCTAATCAATGTCAAAACACATGCTGCCTTCACCATATTTCTGTTGTTTTTTTTGTTGTTTTGTTTGTGTTTGTGTGTGTTTCCATAAAGTCTTCTCATAGTGAGGAAAGGGGAAGCAGGGCAGCTAAAACAAATCAGACAAATAAAAACAAACAAACAAAAAGTCAACAAATCAAAACAACACACATGAGCACCGAACACCGATCACCATGGGCGACCGACCGCTCACCTCAGTGCATCGGACCAGACTGCCGTCCGCCAGAACCAGCTCGTAGGCCACACAGATGTGCTGGAAAAGGCCGTAGATGTGTGAGGAGGACTCGATCCCGGTGCCCATGACCAGTCCACCTGTGAGGGAGGAGACTCAGACAGTGAGTGCTATGCTAAGCAAAGTGCCATTCTGACTCATTCCCTGAACGAGACAGGTAGAGAGAGAGAGTGAATAGACTCCAGGAAAATGGTCAAAAGGGGTTGAAAACTTGGTGTTAACGAGAGCATAACACTGATGATGTCCATCCAAGACTGAGCTTTTCAATTATTAACTTTTCAACAACAATTACAAAAGGGGTGTGTGTTTTCCACATAAAACCTCAGAACATTTCTGCATGAGAACTAACTAACATTAAGACCACTGTAGCCTAACATTCCACTGACTATCTTTGCCTAACAGAGAAAATCAATAACACCACCTGCGGGACTTATCGTATATTAAATCCATGTAGCTGCCAGAAGGAAAATATTGCTTAGGCAAACACTTTTGCCCTGATACGAGCACCTACGCTCTCATTTTACACACACTTTATGGTGTTGGTCTCAGCAGACCAGCAAATGAATTTGCCGCTGCATCCCTGGAAAACATTACTGGGAGAGCGTGCACAAACTCCCTAGTAGACCTCTATAGAAACTGAGCCATGAGATGCTGCTCCCCCCACCCCCCCCCACCCACTCTCTAAAAAAAGCCATTTCCTGAACCAGTTTCTACCGCCATGGACAGCATCGTTTGTCATGCCTGATCTGATTTAATCAGAGCTTTCAGCAACCACACAGGAATTACATTACCGAACACAGAAATTTGGTGCTTGCTGTCCATTCAACTGGAGTATGCCACTTTTTGGAGGATATTGCATCCTGAAAAAATCATTTGAGAAACAGGCTCGCTGCAAGGCTAAGTGAAATTTTACATTAAGGTTCAGATTCCAATTCAATGTAATATGGGTTATTAACAGCTGTCTGATTAATAGTGGAGTATATTCTACAGTATAATACAATTTCTGTGCATCATAGCAAACAATTGCAAATGATAAGAAATCTCACAGGTGAAGAGAGCAAACTTAACCCTGGTTCATGTTGAAAACAAAACAACCACATACCTACAGTGAGGTCATCCAGCTCTGGCAACACTGGCAATGTCCAGCCAATGGAATTGAGTAGAGCCGTCACCTGACCCATATTGGCCAGAGGTTCAACACGCACTACCTGTGGGAGGGGGTTAAACGGTGAAATCAATTTACAGTACATTTCTTATCCGTCTTATGCACACAAACACTATTTAAATACCACAAACTGTTGCAACAGATGTAATCTAATGAGAGAAGTATAGAGAAGTAACTACTCACTAACTTACTTACTTACAAACAGATCATACTCAAATAAAAGGACATCCAGGAAAAGCGTCTGTATCGATTGAAGAGGATGAAACTGAATGCTTCTTCTTCCCTTATGGTCAGTCTCAGTCTCACCTGTCTCTTGGTGTCCACCTCCAGTATATCCATCATGTTGATCATGATGTTCTTGTGGGTCTTCTTGTACTTCCCCACTCTAAGGGACACGGTCAGCCAGCCAGGGCGCCCAGTGCACATGTGGGTTTTTGCCCCCTCCTTCCTCCACTCCCGCACCTGTGGGCCAGGAAGTGAGGTCATTCTGGGGTCCGTTTGTTTTAAAGCAGCACCATGGAGTTCTGGTCTAAAACTAGTGAACTACCAGTCAGATGTCAAAACTTTCCAAACACCACCAACAGGCCATGCAGTACTGATGAAGGCTTACTATAATAGGCCTCTTTTTAGTGACATTGTTGATAAGGTTGTGTTAATAAATTAGCCTGGTTGACACCAGACACTTCTCAATTGTAATTGAGAGTGGGTCTGGGAAAGGTTAATTGACTTACAGTACGACCTCGAGCAGGGGCGTCACTAATGGTGAAGTTAAACATAAATTGGTGCATTAAACTCTTACCAAATTGTTTCAGAAGTGTAGCAGTCTTGTAAACGAAGATTTTCAAATGCAGTTGTTTACTCAATCCCAAAGAAATACACGACCATGCCGGATTAGCGATTGAATGTGCCCGTGTTTTAGGGACATCGGAAATGGGCAAATCCCAAAACAAAATCCCAACTTTGCCTTAAATTCGTAGGGGTATTCCCAGGCTATTGATAGATCTCTTTTTAGAGACATTGTTGATAAGGTTGTGTTGTGAAAGCTTTTCTTTCATCTTCACAGTTCATCCACAGCACTAGTGGACAGTCTGGGTGGCTTGTAAGAAATACTGGTGAGTTCATCTCTCCTTCTTATGGTCAGGGACCACCAAAATGGATGTGAAAATCTTACCAAAAGTACCAAAGATAACAATCCTACCAGATCCCTATATGATCATAAGAGAAAAGATCATGCCCTGACAGGGTTCAGATCCATGCCGGACCCTAGCCAAATGTGTAGAACGGTAGTCAAGTCAAGTTTATTTATATAGTACATTTCATACACAGAGGTCATTCAATGTTCTTTACATAAACAAAAGCAAACAGTAATAGCAAATAAAAGCATAGAAGGGCAATACTCAGAGAATAGTTTAAAAGGTAAAGATCATATCAAAAGAAAGAAATAAAACACACAAGGTAAAATCATTTAAAAATAAAGAATAATTAAAAAGACAAAATAAAAGACAAGGTAGAATAATGTAAAGACATATTCAGAATTTGTATCTCAGTGCAATTAGCAGAAGGCATCTGAGAACAGTTTGGTCTTAAGTCTAGATTTTAAAACAGTTACAGTTGGGGCCTTTTTGATGTCATCCGAAAGTTGGTTCCAGAGCTGAACCACATAGCGGCTATAACCTGCTTCACCATGTTTAGCTCTAACATTAGATTTTACTAACAGGTTTTTCACCTGAGACCTGGAAAGGCGACAAGGTGTGTACTGTCTGATAGGTATTTAGGTCCTGCTCCATTTACTGATTTATAAGCAAGCAGTAGTGCTTTAAAGTCAATTCTGTGACTTACTGGAAGCCAGTGCAAGGACTTAAGAATTTGAGTAATGTGTTCAGTTCTTTTAGTTTTTTTGAGAACCCATTTTGTATCACCTGAAGCTGTTTGATAGTCTTTTTAGGAAGGCCTGTGAAAAGCCCATTGCAGAAGGCTAATCAACCCTGCTAAATGATAAATGCATGAATGAGTTTTTCCTAAATCAGCCCTCTAAGTTTGGCAATATTTTTGAGGTGGTAAAAAGCTGATATAGTTATTGCTTTCATGTGGCTGTTGAAATTTGCTGAATTTATAATCTGTAGGCTGCAGTTTCACAAATACAAACATGATTGCAGTTACCTTGACACATTTTGATGCTCTGCTCTACATAATCTTAAAAAATGTTGAGCGCATAACTGCATGCGTAAAAGACTATTGGATAACATGTCACCAACTAGCCTGCTGCTAAACTACTAAACAACTAGTCCTAAACCCTAGGGAAAAGGGAAAACAACAATGTGAAGTTTCACAGAACTTTCACTATGCAGTACCGTGAAGCATAATACACTAATCAGATAACTATGCCACATGTTCTGATGCGCATTCGGATGAGGTTGGTATAATCTGTAAACTAAAAGGAATATCCTGTCACACGATTTAAGAACAATTCTCTGAAATAATCCACTTTAACATGATATCAGTGTCGGCCTTGAAATTAACAAGAGGGATGAGAAAGAACAACACACGAAAGAACCAGGGAGAGAGGGCAGACAGCAAAGAAAACACGCGGAATGGAAAGAATGTCTGATCCAGTATAGTGATCCTTGTTTTCATACTAGACGATACATAAATCCTACGTGGAAAAGAAGGATTAGGAGTCGAAACTCCACCTTGAGCTCGGACTTTGCACAACCTATCTATGTCACCCGTCTGTCTGGTCTGGCCAAGGCCATCGTTGCCACTTAATACGCCAATGTAGCCTAATCAGCGTGTGTACGATTTGCTTCACTAGCCTTACCTGTCTTTGTATGTCTCTGACCCGTTGATCGTGCTGTTTCGGTGCAGAACACATCTTGAAGATGATCCATGCTCTTACATAATAATACACATCGAATATAACGGATAGTGGTAAGAGAAAGAGGCAGACGAAAATCCACCGCTGGTGAATTATAACGTAATCCAAACCCTTTACTTTGATCCACAAAATAAACAAAACGATTAAGCCACCAATGTATAGTAACGGATCCATGCTTCTATACTATACCAACACGACGACCACTGTGTCTGCTTGCTTGCTTGCCTGCCGCCTTAATGGTACACTGGTGGTGGCTTGTAGACTATTCTAGATCACGTCTCTTTGTTCAATAAGCTACATTAGAGTTAGACTACTAGTAGCCTACAACTGCTGACTTCTCCTGCAGTGCTGCCAAACGCGAACTACGGTTACAATCTTACGACTACCTGAAGCTGTGGAAATTGACACTTTGATTTTCAGTGTAACCTGTCTGATGTTGAAGTACAGCCCTCCCTAGGTCTACACTGATTGGCCAAGGGCGCGTCAAATGTGGTGACCCCAGTTGTTGCGTCTGCAACGCATCCAATCAGGAAGTAGAAAGGCCGTCACACCATTCACCAAGTCCCGATATGCTTATTTTCATGCAACAGTTGGATAATGAGATAGCATACGCCTGATTGTGAACTACTATTAACGAGATATCAACCAATAAAGAAAAAGGGTTAGGTAAGCTTGTATGTGGGCCTATTTAGGTTAACATTATAGAACCATTTGTTTCCTTGTTTAAGCCTAAAACAGATTAAGTCTAACCACAATCATGGAATAAAATCAAATGGAATAGTTAATCCAACAGTAGGCCAGGCGCGCCTGCAGGTGTACGTCCGTACGCACTGTGCGTACCATCACTCAACAACGAGAGAACATGTACCTTGTGTGTGTGTATATTCACACCATATTGGCCTACCATACCTTTCCAACTATGCACAGTATCCCATTAGTTGCATGCCATCAGGCTATTTACAATTTTCTATTAAGTAAAGTTAGTGAACACTGACATCAAAATTAACGCGCACACATGTTTGAGCAGGAGAGAATACGCACGCAGGCACGCATAGGCTACTTGTTTTCTTTTACTCGGCTTTCTATATGGTTATCAGCACACAATGTTGAGCTAATTCACTAACTCAATACTCATCATAGATATCACAAGTTTAAACAACGAAAACAGATAGGATGGAGGCAGCAAAGCTAGAGGAGCTATTCAAGATGGGCAAGAACAAGGTTGGCTAAGCAATTGGTGTGGTTGTCAGAACGACTGCATTACACTGGTTTAAAGCCAGACGTTACAGTAGCTATAACACAACTAAAGGTAGCTTTAGCCTGTATAGGGATGTATAAAGTTGCCCAAATGAATAGGTAATTGTAGACGTTGTTGTTGCATTATTGCATGTGGATGTTGTTATGCTATGTATGCACGAACCTAAAGAAAAAATACTGTCCACGCGTGAACGTTTTTTTTTTGGGGGGGGGGTGATGGGTGTGCGTACCATAGCATTAATTCCTACAGGCGCCACTAGGCCCTACTGCACATTAACCTATATACGCCTCATTGTTAGACTTATTGTTGAAATTACTTCTGTAGCATATGAATACACTAAATGCTGTTACATCAGAGGTATATGGGAGGGGCATCCTTGAGACACTGAAGTGATCACTGACATTGACGATGAATACGCTAATAGCCCACCGCTTGCCTCCCCACATCAACATGCTCATCCACGGACCCATCTGGAGTAGCCTACGGACTCTCTCCGTCTGTCAAGATACAGAAGCTAGTGTTCTGAAGCCAGCACAAGTGGGAAGTGTCACAGCATGAAAATTGCAGCGACTTATATATGAGGTGATTCATTGAAGAGGATGTTTTCAACTGACACGATGCTGCATAAACATCGCAAAGGAGCTGCAATTCTAAGGGGGATTTAAATTAACTTTATCAACTCGCTATCCTACCAATTATTACGTGAACAGGTAAATAAAATTCAGCAGCTTAGAACCTACAAAGATAACTAATGTGGGAGAGTTGGCAGCTCTGTATCATATATGTCATTCGTATCAGCAAAAGTTGTCCTGAGGATGTGGAGGCTGACCCAAGACAACAAATCGGCTGAACAGCGACTGTAACAGCTCGGTCTTCAGCCGCACGCCGCAATGCCTTCTCTCCATCATGGGGCCATATTCATAGGAGTGATGCTCATCGTCACCGGCGGCTCCACTGCTTTCCTGCCGTCCAGTCAGAGTAGGCTACAGGCATTCAGTTTGTGCTGTGTGGTCCTGGGCGCTGTGATGCTCATATTGGGTCTCTTCTGGGCAATGAACGGAAAGAGTACTCCAGTGACTTACAGCAATGAGTATACACACGACTACAGCCACGTTCTCTTCACCCCTCCGCACGGAAACCACTTCCCAGAGTCGCAATCCGTCTACTTACAAAGGTTAGTAACATATTGTGCATGATAGTAGGTTGTGTAACTAAGCACAATACAACTTCCCTAGTGCCCTCCGCATTTCAGTATTCTGCGCAATATATATGGGGACTGTGCAATATACTGTGTTATCAGCAATCTTGCTATTTATCAGGGGTCTGTGCAGTGACAATAAAGACATGATAATATATTATAACTCATACAAAATATGATTATAATTTGTAACATTGTTACAGAACAACAAAGCAACAACAAGGCAGATCCATCTGTTAAGTTGCCTGTGGATAATATTGCAGGATGGCTGAAGCCTTAATGGTGATATAACATAATGATGCAAATTAATATTTTTGTTGTGTGGTAAACTGTATCACTATATACTTGAACTTGAGTTCAATATTATGTTCAAAGCTTGTAATGCCGGTTTTCCAAAATGAACAAACTACGCCCAGTGTCATCATCAATTTACTAGAAAGATGATGCACCATAAAGCCATTAAGATGGGTCAATTCTCTCTCTCTCTCTCTCTCACACACACACACACACACACACACACACACACACACACACACACACACACACACATACACAGGAAGGGAGAGAGATAGAGAGAGAAAGAGAGAGCAAGTTACTCCCCTGGGTTGCACTAGCAACATTATCATGTTTTAATGTTAAAGAATACTGCCATCTATTGGTCGTTTCACTTCTGTGTAGCAATCATTGTCATTGATTATCATGGAACACAAATTAGATAGCCGACAGTTTGCTGAAAAGTGTTGTGTAACCTCATCAGGAAGCATAGAATGATGTGTGAAACACATAGAATGAATCATAGAATTCATGTACTGATTTGACATATCACCCACTCATTTCTGTTTTCAGGACTCTGGAGAGACAGAGGAGAGCAGTCTATGAGGAGGACTTTGACTACCCGCCGATGGAGCCGACCTGTTTCAGCCCCTCGGGCAGAGGGCGCCCCCCTCACTGGGACCTGGAGCCTCCTCCTCCTTATGAAGTGGCCATCAAAACCACAACGAGCTCCACACACCTGAGGAGAAGCTACTCTGACACGTTCCGGCCGACAGAGCCCCTCTTTGGCTGCTCGCGAGAGATCAGCTTTGAGGTGTGATGGCGCAATCTTGACTCGGGCCTTCACAATTCTATGAGACTTTTGTTGATTGATTCCCATGTCACTCCTTTCTATCATACACAATCCTCCAATTAAGATGCAAATATTAGCCTTATCTGATAATGTAAGCAGAGCTTCAATATGTTGGCATCCTTGCATAAGAGTTCTCGCCCAGGTTTCTATGTGTGATGTTTAAAGTGTCCTTTTGGCTTTAGTAAAGCAGAGTTGTAGCAAAAATGGCTGCAAAGAAACGTCACTATACCCTCAGAGTTTTCGATTTTGAATTTGAAGGGAAAAAGGACCTGCTCTGTATCCTTAGGTTATGTGGGAGCTATGGACAATTTATCTGCTTTGGATAAATATTCTTTGCTCATCTCCTTTATACGGCCAGGTTGTTACTCGTGTGGTAATATCATCTTTGTGGACTGGTGTATTTGAATGGTGGCATTTGGACATGCGTGAATGGCAAACAGCTCTTAATTAAGTACATATGATCTAAATAAACACTTGTTAACACATGTTTATGCACCATATTTGCAAAACCTTAGATTTATTCAACATAGTATAACTCAGGTCTTACTGAAGTCTATTGCACTAAACCGCTTGTCATTCGGAAAGTTATTGCTACCTCATACACTCAAGTCCTCTTAAACCCCATCAGATCACTGTAGCCAGAAACATTTATTGTTTGGATTTTCCCCAAAAGGGTCTCCTAAAGATTAATCTTAGAACCACTGAATTCCAAAAGGACACAACAACATATTATATAGATCTCTGCATTCCAAATATTTTTATCTAATATTTTGAGCATTGTGGGGTCAACCCACTTTATTGTCATTGTGCAGAGTACAAGTACAAAGACAACGAAATGCAGTTTGCGTCTAACCAGAAGTGCAAAAAGCAGAAAAGTGCAATGTGAGGTTGATGCATTATCAAGCAATTCACAATATAAACTATCAATGAACTAAAGTGGGAAGGTGGAAGCATGCTAAATGCCTGAAACCTTGTAATGTATTATTTTACAATAAACATATTGACATTCAAAGAAAATACATTTCACAATCTCCCAAAGTAAACACAATGTAATTAGCAATCCAAATCACAGGAGGCCCTTTTCCTTTTAGATGACATGCAAGCACAATATCTATGTTGTTTCAAATATATTGTCTTTCAATATAAAATGTCCTATTAAATGGATGTTATGCAAGTGCAATTTTATTTTCACTGTTACTGAGTGTCAGATGTGTAATTCATAGTCATAATTTATCAGATAATCCAAAGAAACACACTTGAAAGTCAGTGGTCACAGCCCTCACGTTCACAGCGTCCAGAGACCATATTCAGTCCGTTTTTTAAAGACCTATATCAGGATCATGCCAGTACTCCCATGATTGCATGCCGCTGGTATCACTGTCGAGGCCAAACTGACTGTGTTTTAGTTGACAGAGTCTCTGTGAGCATGGGCTGTGGGTGCTAAACGACCTGTGTCTACTCTGCATGCATGTATAACGTTGGCGTTGAAATGGCCATATCATTGTGATAGGCACCCTTCATCACATGACATATGTGCATTAAAATATTATATACTCACTTTTGTCCAGATTTTTATGTGAAGCTGACTGTTGATGGGGAAGTGATGACATATTCTCAGCATGGGATTTGGTAGAGGCTTATACTGTACATCTGGACACAACACAGGGCAGACACAGGAAACAAACCCAATGGGGGCATAAATCATACAACACTGAATCGGTGGCAGGATCCACATTTGGAGATAAGTGCCCTTGGGGACCTGGGCTCAATTCTGACCTATGCTTATTCATTTCCCAATACTCCCATCTCTCTCTCTCCCATTTCCTGTCAATCTCTACTGTCCTGTCAAAATGAAAGCCAAAAAGCCCCCAAAATAAACATAAAAAAGACCACAGGACCAGATCACTGACAGAAGATACATACTAACATCGACTCAAAACTAGAAGATAGAAATACACCATAAGTTATACACACTCCATTTGGACTATGTAGGCCTAATGGTTACACTGTGACTCTCCCTCTCTCTCTCACACACACACACACACATGGACATAGCCTCCGTCCGTTCTCTGCATTGATTTCGTCCGTCATTTGTGTGCTCACTTCAAGCTTATGAATACGGACGGAACGTACCAATGGATGAAATTAATGTAACCATTAACGTATGAAAGGGGAGCATAAGGCTTAACATACACAAGTGCACACCATATAGATCCAACCAGGCAGGTTGTGTTTCTCACATGAACCCATGCCTTTAACACAAAGTCTCTTAAGTGTGCTTAAAGTTGTCAGGAATGCTGTGAGTGTCCTGAGAGTGCTTCCAATGCTGGGGAGAGGGAGCACAGAATCAGGCACTGCACCCTTGTCCTCTTCTCTCTCTGGGAAAGTCTGACACTGCGGCCTGTATAGAGGCAGCCATGGTGGAGGATCACTGTCCTCCTCCAACCTTCCAGCTGGACTGATACACAACATCTGACAGTCTAGCAATCACCATAGTCCATCCCGGTAGGTTGACAGATTTGGAAACACACCTATTTTTATTTGGAGCAGAAAACTCATACCCAATCTTCTGCGTTGAAGTCCTTTTTTGCGTCCAGCATGCGTCGACAATGGTCTCAGGTGAGAGCTTGGCCGTAATGTCGATTTCGATGTGAAGGATCGCAAGAGAAGAAAACCTGGCTGCTCCCATCGTCAACCGCAGCCAGTTCCTTATCCTCCTCATTGCAGAGAAGATTTTTTCAGAGGTAGATGACCCATTGGCAGAGTGAGAGCTAACTGTAAAGCATTTTACAGCTTTTTAAAGATGCTCCAATTGGTGCTTGGATGCTTGAAATTGGTGTGTCAGCAGAGGCTTTGAAGAAGCTTCATCTCGGCTGCAACAAGAAGGGGGTTAACTTTTTTTGATGAACTTGTAAATGAACTTGTAATAGGCGAATTGTTCACCTAGCATAGCTATACAGCAGTCCCTACCGAGAAAACCAGCCATGCGGGATAAGTCGCGAGAAGTTTGCTATTTACAATAGCAGAGTAACATATAAATACATCGCGACTCTAGGGAGAGCTTTAACCTCGCCAAAAATACTTGTACCTAAACCTGCATAGTACACCTTTAAGATACTGGCACATAAACATTCAGACTGTGATACAGAGGGCATTTTGGCACAGGTGTATATACACAGGAAGGAATCTCGAGTCCTAGAGTAAACAGGACACTAGTAAGGAAAAGTCAGGAAAATCACACTGGGCAAAAATGATGAACTCACACTCCACACAAACAGAACATACACACTCATATTAACTAAAGAGGGAAACCACAAGATATAACTATAGCATAACAATGACAAATTAAACATTAAAGGTAGGGTAAGCGATGCTGAATGATGTCACATTTGTTTACGCTTATGTTTATTTTTTTTAGCAGATGCTTTTGTCCAAAGCAACTTATATTCTATTTGAACCAAATACCAACCAAAACATACCAGAGAGATGGATAACTGAGGAATGTCAGTGCTCCCTGAGAAACTTCACATAGTGTTTTGTCATTGTTTGAAGGGCAGGCTGCCCACACTTTTTTGTTTCCCGTTCACAGAGCCAGGGCTGTGTATGAAGACCGTTTTTTTAAACAGTGCACTCAGAGAGTGGAGAGATCTCCTGAGGAGATATTTGCTGAATGTTACAAAAACGGTTAGATATTAGAAATTACTAGCATCGCTTAAGCTATCTTTAGGCTTCCACTTTCTCATTTGCACTAGGCCTACTACATCATAGTACTCTACCTGAACATGGGACACACATGTTCAATGAAAAATGTAAAATGCAAAGAAAAACAGAATGTAATAATTTCAAATCTTGTAAACCCATACTTCAACATTTGACTATTTCATGGGGAATATAAGCACATTTTGAATTTAATACCAGCAGCACACCTCAAAAAAGTTGGGACGGGGGCAACAAAAGGCTGGAAAAGTTGTGTAATGATAAAGATTACAGAAGGAGGAACATTTAACGACTAACTAGGATAACTGGCACCATGATTGGGCGTATAAAGAGCATCCCAGAGATGCAGAGACTCTCAGAAGTAGATGATGAGGTATTTAGGCCGTGGTCTATTGGACCTCAGATGGCACTGTATTAAAACCAGACTTGTTTCTGTAAAGAAAAGAATTGTATGGGCTCAAGAAAACCTCCGATAACCAATTGTTTATGAACACAGGTTGATGCTCCATTCACAAATGGTAGTGTAAACTTTACACTTCAAAGAATAAATGGTATTTTGTCATGATACAGAGATGCCGCCATCTTATCTGGGCCCACGCTCATCTAAGGTGGACTGAGGTGAAGTGGGAAATGGTCCTGTAGCTAGACCAGTCAAATTTGTAATTCTTTATGGAATTGATGGACTCCTGTATCCTCTGTATGAGGATAGGGACTCCCAGGGGCGGACTGGGACCAAAAATCGGCCCAGGCATATTTGGCCCAAGCGGCCCTCAAATCGGTCGGGCACACCTAATTAAATATAAAATCCTTGCATTGTCCTTAAATATGCATATATTTTCAACTGTCATGGAGCACTGAAAGTGATGTAGGCCTCATTGGCTATCACTCTGACCGATGAGAGATAGCCATAGAGCACATGATCTCCATATTCAAGTAGGCTATACAAGCAATTATTAAAGAAGAGTTTTTGCTTGAATTCAAAGTATCATTTCAAATTATTCAATAGGCTACATTTAAACTATACAATGTTCAATTGACAGCAGCACCAAACAATTACTGAAGCCTATGTGTAAATAGATAAATACCTAGATTGCCGTATACATTAATGTAATTTATACCAGTTATCACTGTGGACAACTGAAACAACACGAAATAAACAGGGCTGTTGCTGGAAATATTTTATTCCTGTGGGCTATATGAACTAATTATCTTTAATGTTTTCCAGTAGCCTATCATATAGGCTAGTTTATAGCTTAGGTGGCTTCTGCATGAATATGACTTGACGTTTTGTAGCCTACATTTCCGTCAGTCTACAGTCTTTTAGCCCATCTTTACCATGATAACCCTTTCAAGATATAACCCTTTCGACGCTCTACTTTGAGAGACCAACCACCACTCATGCCATCGATGTTGAATTTTCCAAGTTTGGGCGTCTGACGGAAACTGATCAATCTGACCAACTATTAACATCGATTTGACACTCTAGCTGTCTGGGTTTGCAAATCATTCATTTAGAAAATGAATGATTTGCGCTATTTGTTATTATAATGACAGCACGGCCTTACTATGTTATCATAACCATATTACATTATCGCAATTAATAAGTCATCATAATCATCATCGTCAGCATGGCATGTCACACATAGCCTACCTGCTCCACCACTGAGTTATTATCATGTAGCCTCAACTAGGCTCTACACTCTACACCACCTGCTCACTGTCCCTCTGCTCTGTATGCTTGCTTACATCCTCGTTCAAACTCAACGAACTTCAACATGTTGCTGACATATGCTAGCCTACTTGCAATATTGTCTTTTTGAAGCTTCTACATTGGTGTTACTTTTGCATAATTGTCACTACCGGCACCCGCCGCAATTTCGTGTAGGCAACTTCGATTAACTTTTGATGCGCTTACAGAATCCTGGCTCTGAGCCAAAATGGGAGGGGTGGGGCCTGACGTGAGCTGTTATTGGATCAGTCGAGTGTCAATATGGAAATGTCACCAATGGGCCGCTGATTGTCCTTCCTTTGGGCCGATCGTTGGCCAAAATGATTAAATTATATACTGTAGCCTGTTCTATCGGCCCAAAAGGTGCGTCGGCCCATGCACCAGGAAAATGCCCGGTATGCCAGATGGCCAGTCCGCCCATGGGGACTCCTGTATCCTCTGTATGAGGATAGTATCCTCTGTAATGAGGAAAGGGACTATCTAAATTGCTCAAAACCCAGCATCTATGATGGTATGAATCCAGGTGCTAAAATTGCCTGTGACAATCCAACCTGTCACACTGGGTATGTAATGAAAAACATAGTTAAGATGGACTATTGAGCCATTTAAATCCTATATCTATATATAAATGGTACAACATCTAATTCTCAAAACTAGCAGCTGGGCCCACTTCCCCGATAACGACGGAGACACGCTCTTAAGAGGGTTTTCTACGATTCATCTTACGATCGTTCGTTTGGTTTTTCCGACTGTTTCCCGAACATGCTCGTAACGTGAACGCGCGTGCACTGCTCTTAAGATGCTCTTAAGGGGAGCTGTCCACGTTAATAGTTCTGAAATATCCTCTGATTTGACGGTGATGTCAGGTGACTGCACGTCACAGCTATAGGCCTACCATTTAAACTTCGGATCTACACATTAATTAAGCATCCCAAGTATATACCACACAGAGACATAAATAATTGTAATTATTTTAAGATTAGATTGTTGCACCATGCAATAATTTTTCGCGGTGTCACTTAAGAACACGTTTGAAGATAAGAAAGAAGTCGACTAAGAAAGAGAGGAAATAGGCTTAGATTTGATGCAGTAGGCTACAGACTAAACCACATGTTGCTTTCTCTGCTTTTTACCTCATAGGCCTAATAAAATATTCACTTAGCAAAGATAATGTCAAACTATTCTCGTTTCATAACTTGATTGCATTTTTGTCCGCTTTTCATCACATTATTATGACCATTAAATGTAGGCTATTTTGCACGCTAAAATCTGATTCATCACAGGTAAACACAATAAAGAATGGGAACGTAAATTGGATTATGTATTCTAAGTTGTAATTCCTCTGTATGTCCTGTTGGTGACCTCAGTGAGAAGTACTGTTAAGACGCTCTTAGCCGGTAACGAGTACTCTGGAGCACTCGTAGATCTACGAGTGTTTTCACGACGCTCTTAAGCTACGATGGTTTCGGGAAACAGTCGGCAAATCTTAAGACGTTCGTAAGAGGGACTTTACGACGCTCTTAGGCTTAAGATGCTTTCGGGGAAGTGGGCCCTGGGCCCAGTTTCCCGATAACGACGGAGACACGCTCTTACGAGGGTTTTCTACGATTCATCTTACGATCGTTCGTTTGGTTTTTCCGACTGTTTCCCGAACATGCTCGTAGCGTGAACGCGCGTGCACTGCTCTTAAGATGCTTTTAAGGGGAGCTGTCCACGTTAATAGTTCTGAAATATCCTCTGATTTGACGGTGATGTCAGGTGACTGCACGTCACAGCTATAGGCCTACCATTTAAACTTCGGATCTACCATTAATTCACATCAATACGAAAATAGAAACACTTTGACATCTGCATGTAAGCATCCCTAGGTTATATACCACACAGAGACATAAATAATTGTAATTATTTTAAGATTAGATTGTTGCACCATGCAATAATTTTTCGCGGTGTCAAGAACACGTTTGAAGATAAGAAAGAAGTCGAGTAAGAAAGAGAGGAAATATGTAGGCTTAGATTTTGATGCAGTAGGCTACAGACTAAACCACATGTTGCTTTCTCTGCTTTTTACCTCATAGGCCTAATTAAATATAGCCTTCACTTAATGTCAAACTATTATGGCAACGTCTCATCTAATAACTTGATTGCATTTTGTCCGCTTTTCATCACATTATTATGACCATTAAATGTAGGCTATTTTGCACGCTAAAATCTGATTCATCACAGGTAAACACAATAAAGAATGGGAACGTAAATTGGATTATGTATTCTAAGTTGTAATTCCTCTGTATGTCCTGTTGGTGACCTCAGTGAGAAGTACTGTTAAGACGCTCTTAGCCGGTAACGAGTACTCTGGAGCACTCGTAGATCTACGAGTGTTTTCACGACGCTCTTAAGCTACGATGGTTTCGGGAAACAGTCGGCAAATCTTAAGACGTTCGTAAGAGGGACTTTACGACGCTCTTAGCCTTAAGATGCTTTCGGGGAACTGGGCCCTGGTCTCTACCCTGGAAATCCAGAGTTCTCGCGAGAGCACAACCTTAATCTTTCTAGATTATCAGGGTCTGGATTTTCCAGGCTAGCTGGTCTCCTCAGTTCCCAAACATTTACAGAATGTTGTTAAATTAAGAGATGGAGCAACACAGTGGCAAACATGCCCCTGTCCCAACATTTTTGAGAAGTGTTGCTGACATTAAAATTCAAATGAATATTACAGTAAAAAAAAAAATGTATCGGTTTCAACAACTGATGTTGTCTTTCTCATTTGTAAATCATAGTATTCTGTTTTCATTCACATTTTACACAACGTCCCAACTTTTTTGGAATTGGGGTTGTAAGTGTAAACTTACTCTAAAGACCATCTATTGTTTTCAGGAGAAAAAAATAGGATTTAGATGTACCAAAATTCTGAAATCAGACCAATAATTACCCCAACTACACTTGTTGACCTTAAATATCACTTTAGTACTCCATGAATAAATGCTGTTATCAGAGCTATGGGAGGGGCATTCTGGAGATGCAATGAGATGATCTATCATCAGTGACACTGATGATGAATAGGTCCATTACCCACAACTTGCCTTCACACACAGGTGTTAAACACCATCACGTCCATCCAGGGGAGTCAGGGGATTAATTATGCAACTGTCAAGAAGTAAAAAGTACTCAGAAGCTAACGTTTTCGAGGGAAGATCCACTGGTTCAAAATCGCAGCGCAGGTGATTAATTGAATTACATGGGAAGTGAGGATGAATATCCGACTCCATATCCTGCTCACTCCCAGCTCTGAATAAAATAAATACAAAAGAGAGCTTCACGGCACAATGCCTTCTCTTCACCATGGAGGCATAGCCATAGGACTGATACTCATCGTCGCCGGTGGATCCATGGCTTTCCGACCATCTAGTTACACTAGGATACATGCATTCAGCTTGTGCAGTTTGGTCATGGGTACCCTGATGCTCATACTGGGTCTCTTCTGGGCAATGAAAACAAGGAGAACCCCAGTGACTTACAGGAACGAGAACACACAAGACAACAGCTACGTCTCTTTCTCCCCTCTTCACGGGAACCACGTCTCAGAAACAGAGTCATCATCCATCAACTCGCAGAGGTAGGCAACGATTTTGTATAGTTGACAGTCAGTGCATGTCACTATTAACCATTAAAATATAGAGTTCCATGTTTACATGTTCTTAACTAACAAACCCAGCAAAACAGCACTCAGTCGTGTCTACTAGTTAATTTGCTACATTATTAGTTATCTAAAATCACAATCAGGAACCACGCCCAGACTCATCATGAATTTACAGAAAGATGACGCCATCATTTAGCCATTAAGATAATTAAACTCCTTCTCTCTCTCTCTCTCTCTCTCTCTCTCTCTCTCTCTCTCACACACACACACACACACAAGCACACACTACAATGAGGGAGGGAGGGTGGGCGCGTGCTAGTTGTTCCCCTGAGATGCACTGGCAACATTATCCGCTCAAAAAAATCAGTATTTTAACGTTAAAGTATTTCTGCCGCCATCTAGTGGTGTTACACTTCAAACAATTTATATTTCACACCTGTGTCATTATCATTGTCAAGTCTCATTTGGTGTTTTTAAGATATAGAACACAAGTGAGTAGACATTGCAAGAAATGTTTGTGCAAGGTTTGTGAAAGGGAATGTTTTGTCAAATATGATTATTGTAATGTATGGAAATTATGTGCTGATGATTTGACATAATCCAAATAATTTTTATTTCAGGACTGTGGACAGACAGAGGAGGGGAGGTTATGAGGACTTTGACTATCCACCAATGGAGTCGATTGGTTTCAGCCCCCCTCCCTGGAACCCGGATCCCCCTCCTCCGTATGAGGAGGCCATCAAAACCACAACGAGCTCCACACACCTGAGGAGAAGCTACTCTGACACGTTCCGGCCGACAGAGCCCCTCTTTGGCTGCTCGCGAGAGATCAGCTTTGAGGTGTGATGGCGCCATCTTGACTCGGGCCTTCACAATTCTATGAGACCTTTGTGGAACAATTCCCAAACCACTCCTGTCTATCATACACAAACTTGTAATTATGTAAGATGTAAGCCTTAGTCATACCTGATAATACAAGCCCCAGCTTCCATTTGCACACTTGTATAGGCCTACACATTCTCTACCAGGTTCCTTGTTTTGTGTGATGTGTCCTTGTGTTAATGCTGCAGCACAAAATGGCTGCAAAAATAATTCCACTTTGCCCCCTTTGCCCTGTATTTTAAATGAGTGGAAACAGTGTCGGTCCTGTATTCTGTGGTAGGATTGCCACGGGTTAAATCATTGAGATCATGGGCCTCATTTATAAAACGTTCTTACGCACCGATTTGATCTTAGTGCATACGTCTGTTTTCTCTGAATCACACATATGATCATTTCAGAAATTAACTTTGATGATCAAATGAAGAATGGTTTCTACGTAACATTTTTTATAAATGAGGCCCAAGTATGATCTGTTGATCTGGGCTAGACAAATATTCTTTGCTAATCTTTTAGATACAGCCATTTCTTACTATCCTCTCTCTGGTCTGGTATTTGGATAGTAGCATTTAAACATGTGTGAATGACAAACAGCTCATAATTAGTAGGTTAAGTGTAATATTATATACCGTATGTTGATATTTTATATTTTAGTTTTATACCATATTTGCAAAGCCTTATGGATCAATCCCCTCTCCTTAACCCATGTACAAACACACACACACACACACACGAAGATAATTTGTTGTCATTCCATTCCAATCTCATTGAGTGTCAATTGTGTAATTCATGGTCTGTCCCATGTATCATCTAATCCATGAGATACACCTGAAAGCTGGCTGTGACAGAGCCCACATTCAGACCTCTGGATCCCCGGTATCGCTGCAGTGGCCACGCCAAACTGACAGTGTACTAGCAGATGATGGACTGTATGTGAGCACGGGCTATGGGTGCTAATTGACCTTCGAAAGTGCCTCAGAGTGTTATGTGTTTCTGCATGCATGTGTAATGAAAAGTGCCTTATGTCTCTGCATGCATATGTGTAATGTTTACAGTGAAATGTCCATGTTGTCGTGACGAGCACACCACAGCACAGGTGCATTAAAATTTAAGTTATGGGGGTGCTGTGGCACAACTGGTTGCAGTGCCCATGCCATATTTGGGTCCACGTGCCCACATGGACCAGGGTTCAAGTCCAGCCCGGGTCATTTCCCGGTCCCGCCCCATCTTGCTGCTTTGCTTGCTTCCTGTCCTGCTCCACTGTCCTGTCAAATTAAAGGCATAATCCCCCCCCCCAAACATTTTAAAATAGAAGTTATTCACTTTTGTCCATTTGTTCTTTTCTATTTGATGGAGACAGTGGATGGGAAACCGCTTGTCACCATGGACTGAACACTAAGCATTACTATACTTTTTAAAAAAGTAAAACATAAAAAAAAAACATCTTGCTCTACAGGCCAGGCTCTAGCGTTACCCTGTCTGGTGGGTCACAGCATGTGCAGCAGGGGCCTGTGATACTTTTGAAATACACAATGATAAAACAAATGCATGTGACAGTTATACATTGTGCATGCCATGGCAACATTACTAAGCAACCCTGCTTTAAAATAATGCAGCGTAATGCTAAGATCACATGTCTGCAATCAGACAAATCAGTCCATTCCATGAGTGACTTTTTTCGTATTACATCTATGGAGTTCCATGTACTCATCCATTCATTTTACCTATTTGATTTGATTTTCATGTGTCAATTGGTAGGGCTGACAAATGTATGCATGCAGCAACTTGTGTAGGAAGAGTCTAGTGTGTTGCATTGCTCTTTGGTCCTATGTGCCCATCTGTGAAATTGTGTGAAACAAAGCGGGTGGGGGGGTCAAGCAAATCCTGCATTTTTATGGTTGTATGGTTTGGACCATGGTTTGGACAGAGACAGAAAGAAGCACCCATGAGTAAACTGAGGTTCACAATTTAGTAGAGTTGGGCCAAGCCTTTGACAAGATGGGACCCCTGTTCAGCCAGACTTGTTGCTCTAGACATGTGGTGTTGATGCCACAGCAACAAAAGCCTTATCAAAGGTGAGTGCACAAGGTGTCTTCTTGAACTCTCTAGTAACCTGGTACTAACTCTGTACCTCATGGTCTAGTCCTATGCATTTACAATTTATTCGAAAAGTATCTACTTGCTTCAACAAACCAGACAACAAGGGTGACAGGGTGGCATACAAAATCATAAACTTCACATGCTTGCCTTCTTCCCTTTGAGCTAATCCACTGGTTCTCGTCCTTTGAACTTCTGAGAGCTACGCTGCAACGAGGCTAGCTGTTTAGATCCCCGTGTATACGCAAGCAGTGGGCGCTGCTTTTCGAGGGCGTATTTTGATATTTCTATCCTGAAGTCCTACTCCTCCCACCACCACCACTACCGAAAATAATAGCAAGAGGAAGTCAAACAGAAAAGGGGGAAACGACTGAGGACAGCTGAAATGCAGTACCAAGACAGGCTACAATGCGGGATTTCTTACAACCATTGTACCGCTGAAGTAATGCAATATGATGCGAGATGAAGTAGCCTGGCGTTGGCTGATCTCAATATAGTTAGCTTTGTGTGGATGTAAAGATATGGGTAAGATCGAATATATCATTTTGTATCATGTGCAATGTAGGCTACTTTAAAAATCAACATTAGTAAGTCACACGACGTCTCTTACTATTGTAGAGATTGCAGTGAAATATCCCAGACTTCTTATTGTTCAGTTCTGGTGCGCTCCTGCAACAAGTACGCTTTTGTACAGATGTTGTGAGTAGACAAGACGCATAGAACTATGAACTATCCATTCTGTTTATGCCTTTAAATAGCTGTATTTAAATGTGATCGGTATGATATGTTGTACGCTGGGCAGAGATATATTAATTTGTTCCTGCAGATCTCACCGAGGATGTCAGTTAGATGATCCTGTTGGAGCAAGACCTAGAAGACTAAAACAGACCCAGGCTGGCAGGGCAGAGGGAGCAGAGAGATGTTGTAACCTAACGCGGGGGAAGATGCCATCCCTACGCGCAATGGCGATGACCGGGGGAGCCCTGTTAATAGCCATCGGGTTGTCACTCTTTTTGACCATGCATCCGCCCCTGCAACTAGTCGGCTTCCTTTTGGGTGTTTTCGGCATCATCATCCTCGTGTACGCCTTCTGCCAATCCATGAAGTCTGACCATGTAGCTGTCCCGGGACACTTCTTGCTCCATCCACGCACAGGGACGCGCTACAGTCCCCATCAAGCCATGGCCATTCAAAGGTACCACACTGTTTGATTACACACACATTACAGAGATTAAGTCGTCTTTTATTTGTCTGTTCACTAACAGCAGCCATCTGATCAAATAGCAACAAACACATTTCAGAAAGTGATTAAAAACTAGGTTGAGTTTGTCCTACAGTTGGCCTATTCATGGGTTTCATCAGGTCCCCACAGGTGTATACAATCAATCACCTAGATTATGAATGCAGACTGCATGGTGCTTGATTAATACCTGTGGAAAGGGACCTGATGAAACCCATAAATACATAAATTGGTTTGTCTATATTATAGCTTGGCGTGGCTATAACTTCTCTTGCTTAACATGAGGAAATTGGCAGAAGCACAATGGATGATGTGATGAAATAGTAGGTCAAGCAAGGGAAAGCACTGTTTGTTTATTCCCTCAGATGACAAGGCCACTTTAACTGGGATCTGTGTATGATCTGCCCCTGCCACAGTACTTTATACAGTAGTGTATCTCAGGACAGCTCCCGGATCTCTTTGTTCTTGGGTAAATGGGGCAACCTCTGCATCTAATGCTCTAGTCCAGAGGTTCTCCACTTTTTGTGTGGCCAGGGCACACCAAAAG
Source organism: Alosa pseudoharengus (assembly GCF_046254945.1). NCBI lineage: Eukaryota > Metazoa > Chordata > Actinopteri > Clupeiformes > Clupeidae > Alosa > Alosa pseudoharengus. The sequence goes on along the minus strand of NW_027468576.1, from coordinate 16,277,423 downwards.
GTCAAACTAAAACGGGAAGGTACACCAACATATGGTTACTTATGGTTACAAGTAATGTTACCCCAGGTTTATGTGGCGTTATTTGTGAAGAAGGTCTGGTATTGGTCTTTAAAGATCCCTTTTTCAGCTGTAAAATGTGGTGATTTAAAGCTCTTAGTGGTTTTCTGAGACTTCTAAACTAGAGAGTTCTGCCCCTTCCCCTTCTTTCACTTCCCCCTCGCCTCCAATTTCAACTCATTGTCACGCGGAGGAACTAAGGAACTAAAGTCCTTGCTGGCCGAGACAAAGGCAGCCATTGGCCAGGCTAATTCCTGTGGCCCACCGGCCTGTCATCGCAGTGATGGGCCAGGCGCGGGACTCAGTGAGTGGAAGAGCAAACTTGGCATGAGAGTGCAGGGGCCTGGTAATAATGAGATCCAGACATCCTGAAGGAAGAGACTCGTCCATGGCACGGCACTGCGTGGCACTTTGAACAACAACAGTTTTGCAAATATGTTAGTTAGTAGTTAAATAGTTGTTGTAATGTCACGGCGGTATGATTACAGATGAGTATGTATGTGTAAACCATACGTTCTCATGTGTGATGAGAGCAACTGGTTAAAAGCATGAACAGCTTGTTTCTTGAGTGACTGATATTTATTGAAATGCCTGCAATGTAAATGTTTAAAAATGCAGGGTGATTTAATAGTGTTAAACAAATTTGAAGGGTATTTTCAAAAGGTTGCAGAGGTTTTGTTTACCCATTCTTGGATGTTACTAGAAAACAATGTCTGCCTTCTAGTTTGGTTCAGATTGTTGTGCAACATGGTGTATGTGTGTCTGTATGAGTGTGTGTGAGAGGGAGAGAAACAGTAAGAGAGAGCAGGAGAGAGAGTATTTGTGTGTGTGTGTGTGTGTGTGTGTGTGTGTGTGTGTGTGTGTTTGTATATGAGCATACCGGAGTGATCACAGCAGCCTGGGGTCATTCCTTTTTTTGTTTGTGAAGAGAAGTAAACAAAATTCCTCTAGCTAAGCACTGGCATTGTCCATCAGTGTTTTACACAACCAGCCAGACTTACTCGTTCCATCTAGAACACAAAGACCTTCATCTGCTTTTTGACAGAAATACCATCTACTTATGGTATTAAGAATTGAGAATGATCACTTATTACTGTACATGTTTATATTTGACAATTTGCATTTGAGAATTTAATCCATTATGCATACTTGTTTATGTTAAACATAAACATGTTCATTTATTTGGTGGTTTTATAATCAATATAACTGAGAATATATTAGCAATAGTGGGAATAATTGAATATTTGGAGAAAATTGAATATTTATGACAATAGTAGCAGTTTTTCAGTGGTTTAGATATGTTAAACAAGATGTACAGTATGTGTAACATTTTTTTATGGTGTGCATGAGGCTGGAGAGTTAATAAACACCGTTGCTGATCTCTCCTGTCCTCAGGAGGCTCGATAGGATCCGCCGAGCGGCCGAGGAGGAGGGACACCAGGTCCGGCCCGTCAGCATCCCCCCAGCCTTGCTTCAGCATCTTAGTCAGCAGAGCCTTCCGCGGACACCCCCGCCCTGGGAGATGGAGCCACCGCCGTCCTACGAGACGGTCATGAAGGGCAGCCAGAGTCCCGTCCAGAACTCGTGACAGACCGGACTGACTGTCTCCTGCCTGACGGCGAGAGCACACAAACCAGCTTTGTCTCCAGTGGCTCGTCGTGACCAGTTTGTGCCTTTGGGTGCAGGGGCGTCATTGGGAACCCCCCCATCCCCTGCCCCCTTTCTGAGGAGGGTTTGAGTGAAGAATGTCAAATGATGATTACTTTTTTTCTTTCTCACACTAGGCCTCATGGGGCCCGTAGCCAGCTATGAGGTCACCAACGTCCGGATCTCGGTCATTTTTTTGAACTAAAAATAACAGTCGAAATAAAACTGGATAAAAAAAATCAGTGGTTGAGAACATCTTAATGGGACATCTTCACAGGGATTCATTTTAGACATGTTATGAGAGTCTTCTGCGAGTGAGAACTTTGAAAATGGGGTGCAAGAACAGTTCCTGGCATCAGCAGCACTTCCCCTGAGCTTGTGTGTGAACTGCAGGAAGCATACCAATTGCTGAGATATTGCAAAGCTGATTATGCCTAAGAATTGTTCAAACAGTAACATGGTAGGCTGCAGTGTCAACATCAATTACATAGTAGGTGTATAGTAGGTTAGCCCGTCAAACCAGTTCAAAGCTAAATGTGGAAGGGTACAATAATGACATTAGCTTATAGTAACACTTTGCTTTTTTGTAATTTTCTTGGCTATAAGGTTATTATTATCATGTGTCATACAGTACACCTGTGGAGTTTGATGTTCTAGAATACTTTTGACATCTTTCTAACAGGCCCAACTAAAACAGCACCATTAGAAGTAGATGGGGTGGGGTAAAGAGGGAACATCCAACATCAAAACAATTTAGTTCAGATAGTTTACTTACATTTGAAGGGACACTATGGAACAGTTTGGCACTTTGTTGAGGTATTTTATCAGACAACCAAGTTCCCCTGCTGCACTGAAAGGATAAGAGGCAGAGCAAAGATCACCTCCATGATCTGTACTCCTGCACAGGCTTAAGGATGACTGACAAATGGTTCCTCCAGTGTAGTCTTGCAGGTGGGAAGATGATTACAGTTCCAGTGGATGGATCAGGTCTTTTCATTAACCAGTTTCTGGACTGAATGTATTAATGTGGCCCTTCGAGCAGGAAAAAAGGTATTAGGTCCACCTAGTTAGCATTTTCTGGTCTCTACCTCTCTGTTGTGTTACTCAGTGAAATATACTCAGGCATTGGGAGTGCTTCGCATACAGTTCTGAATGTTATTTTTTTTGGTTGGAATTGTATCTCACCCAATTAAGTGTCAGAGAATACATCATCCTAATACAAGAGACAAATGCACTTATAAGTTCTTGTATGTAAGGTCTTGCATCCGGTCAATGGATTCCAGACTTTCTCTGCTGATACATGTTTTCATAGGAAGGACACTTCCCACTCAGCAGGAGTTTGTTTATGCATTTTGGAGTACTTATGCACTTACAAGGTCAGGGCTTTCATTGTTGGCAGTCTCTACCTATCAATTCACATTCTGATGATGCTTGTTGCCTGCTTGCTTCTGCTTAACTCAGCATGGACAATACATCTGCAGTCTCAAAGTGCCTTGTCAAGATACCAAGAGGCCTGGGCATGTGTTATTGAATAATAATGAGTGCCTCATTGTCAAGCCATGGTTGGAATGAATGTTTATTTTAAAAACTTAACAACTGAATAGATGTACTGGTATACTGGATGGAACAGTAAGACGTTACAGTTATCTTTTTGGCCGTGCATATGGATGTATGTATGCCTGGTCATGATAGAGGATGGTACACTATGCATCAGGTGCCTTCTGACCCCCAGGGTAGATCCAGGGGCTCTACCCACTGCAGTGATGAATTGGCACTCACTGCCAATAACTTTGTTACTAGCATTTAAAAGTTTGAGGATTTGACTCCTTATCGATGATTCTTCATTTCATGTGGCCCAAAGATGTTACGTCTATGCTATTACTGGTTCTGTAATGTATCCCAGCTGTTTACATGGCAATCAGTAATCAGTTAAAATGGTTCTGTCGCTGAGTTTTTCTATGTCATGGTTACACCATAATGCAAGTGAATACTGATGCTTTGATGACCTTTGTTAATTGTTCACTTGTCAGCATGAGAAAATACATAATAAGGGATCTATGCCTTTAATCTCTGAGGGACTTCAGTGTAAGTGTGAAATGTGTTTCCTTTGTGAATATAGTGTCTCTCAGAGCCAAGAATGTTGTATGTTCAATGTTTACTGAACTGTAAAGGTTTTTATAACATGCCAAATATGTGCACAAACAAATACATTTACAGGTCTAAACACAAAATGATTTTAGTGAGTTTATCCATCCTTGACTGGAGGAAACCACGTGAGAAGCTGTAGGCAAGGTGACCTGCCAAGCCTCATTGAACCTGAAATGGCCCCCGAGGCTCCAGTTTTACATGCCCCCTGTAACGACCCACTCTACCTGGGCAGGTCAGGTGGTACTCGGCACACCCAGCCCACACTCTCACCTTTACCCCAGGTTGACAATGTCATAGCGGCACATTTATCACAGTAGAAGCGGAGTGTGACTGTGAGGAGCCTGTGTCAGTCTCGGCTGTGTTGGTCTGGAGCTGCCCTGTTCCTCCGCAGCTGGCCGATGGCTGAGAACAAGCCGTATCGTTATGGGCTGATCGTGCTGGGGTTGCTGCTGGTGTCTGTGGGCCTGTTTGTGATGAGCGTGGAGGAGCCCCACGTTTTTGCCACCTTCTGTGCCATGGGGGTGCTGACGGCCGCCGTAGGCACAGTCTGGAGTATGTGCCAGTGCTACCCAAAGGTAGGTGGGCCAGAGAGAGGGGGACAGACAGAAAGGAAAATGACAGACAGAAAGAAAGAAGCAGCAAGGATATTGGAGAGTGTGCATTAATCTTTTGTGGGGTTTTGGAACCTTTCGAAATTAAATAAATAATTATAATACTGTCTAAAAATGTATAAAATTCAAGTGAATAAGTAGCCTAGAAATCTAGACGCGCCCCTAGCGCTAGTCTAGCAACTCTCCGTTGGCTTGTGAGCTCCAGAAATCGAAACTCAATCAGGCCAATGAAATCGTGTATAGAGTCGTTAGGTGGGCTTAACATAATGATTGATGGCTGAGTTGCAACGGTTTGGCTTGAATTCCCTGCTACTTGAAAACAAATAAGATGGATGTTGCTGTTGGCGAACAGTGTGACATGAGTTAAGCTTTTATTAAGTTGGCAAACGTAAACGTAAACTGATTATCCCGCCCCTCGGACTGAGCACTGCGAACGGTGAGTGCCCAGACCCTACATTTTAATGTGGGTCTGGCTCGTCAGGCTAGTGAATAAGTGGAGAACTACATAAATATAAATTATGTTCAGAAATATGTAGAATTCTATATCATGTTTATTTCCAGGCAACCTTCATTATACCCAACCAGGAGGAGATCTGGACGAGTGAGAGGGGGGGACTGTGTACCATTCCAATAATCAGCTCATGGTATGTCTAATGGATCTCATTAAATTACCACTTTTAATGCCCTGCCTCTTCAAGGAATTTGTAGCATAATCACACTGTACTATTGTAATTAGTAGCTTTTATCCAAAGTGATGCACAGACACACACACACACACACACACACAGGAATTTGAAACTTGAAACTCTCAATTTTGAGTCCTAGACTCATTTTTTTCCACAAAATTAGTTCCTGGTAACACATTATGATGAACAGGGGCCAGTTGGGGGGAAATCTGTGTGAAGGCCCAAGATAGTGGTTGAGTATGGAGAGAGTCCATCCCCTGTCTGCTGTGAACCCTCTGGCCAGCTGCAGTCTGGAGATCATCAGAGGAACAAACGCAGAAAATCAAAACCAAAAATGAAACTGCAGACTGCATCTTCAAGTCTCCCAGTATCAAGGAGAGGGCTTGGCACCTGAGAGACCGTCAACGTTTCATCTTCCATTCACCCAGAGATCAGTCACATCCCATAATGAGCGTCTCCGGCCTGCCAATCCAATCCATCCCGAGCAGGCACTGGTCTCCATCTCCCATGATATAATTAGGCGCTCTGAAATACTGATAATGAGGGAGAAAAGAAGACAGAAACAACAACCACTCACTCAGCAGACTAGATGCATCTGGATGCATCTTAAAGTGATAATGGCCAACAGGATTGATGGTCCAGCAAAGGAGTTTTTTAACAGTCAATACAAAAATACAAAATCTGCCTTAGAGAGCCCTGCATTCCATGGCACATTGTGTGCTCTGTGTGCATTTGGAGATTGTATGGATTGTATTTTGGATTTCTGTAATTTTTTCATCCTATAAACGACCTATCCATCAAATTTCAATCCACACACAGTCTAACTGAATTTGGTCCCCTTCTAACATGATTCTGTTTGTTGTACAGTGAGACAACCACTGAACCACTGAAGGCTCCTCTGGCAAATCTCAATGATGAAGAGGAGGAAGAGGAAGATACATATGTCATGAGTGGCTCTGCTGTGACAGCCATTGCATCAACCATGGCCGCCATCCAGGCCTCTCTGACTCCTCCATCCCGCAGTCCTCTGTCTCACAGCAAGACACTGGGGCTGGAGTTGGAAGCTGAAATGTATTATGGGACCGTGGAGGACTCTTGCCATTTCAGCTCTGAAATAGACAGTGACTGACCGGTGTCTGTACTTTGAAGATAAGCTGTTAGCTAAAATTAGAATAGACAGTTAGAAGGACATTGACTAGCTAGACACTTGTTTTGAATGCAGAAGCATTTGAATTCTGTGGGTTTATGAAGGATAATCTAAATTTGAATTGACTCAGGGCATCTGCATTCTATTTCAGGTACAAATGCTGGTTTCTCCCATGGTTATAATATTCAAGTTTGCTCTTATAAAATATATTTGTTAATAAAAAAAGAGTTCAGTTTCACAATGGTGCTTGTGCATTCTAACTTTATTCTCACATCTGAAACAGAAGACCTCAGATTATAGAAAACCTTTTAAGAGACAGAGCCTTGACCTTGGCACCGGTCCCCATGGAAACCAGAGGGTGGTGGGGAAAAGGGGACAGACAGAGCTGTGTCTGTGTTAAGGCAGAGCTCTGAAACCTCTAGCAATCATCACCTCTTAATAGGCAGGATTCTGCAATCACCATAAGAGCACTCATAACAAACTCTGCAAGGTGGAGAATAACTGAACACTGGAAATTGAGGAAGGTCTGAGCTCGGAATTTTGCATAGTTCTGACAATGTGGACTACATGCACTACATAAACAGAGGACAAAAAGACTATGTGAATGAGAGGGAAGGAGGGTTTCAGGCAGAGAGAGTTAAACTAGAGAGTTTACATTCCTAAAATTGCATCTGCTGATGATTTACTGGAAATAGTGAGACCACATGAGACCACCAGAGGGCAGTAAGAGATTACTATTATATACTGACTAAATTGTGGAACATAGGCTACTGTTTCTCCCCAGGTGATTGCGATTTGCACAATATAGTTTTTTAATTATTATTTAAATGCATTTTTTCTTACACGAGGAGAAAATGCATGTCAGTCTGTGGAAACAGATGGGTCATAGAGTTTTCAGATGAAGATATCAATCATCTATGCGCGTGAAACCGCAAGTACACTCCAGAGAAACTTCGTTCTGTACTTACAGTACCAAACAACTGGCAACATGATAGACTTTCTATGCCACAAACACTTGTGCACATGTGCGCGCACAGAGTTGGCTACACACCTTCCTCCTGGGGGAGCCTGCGGACGCACAATGAATGAACAGTGGGACTATAATGGAAATGTAACCACATGTGATCTTGATTAAAACGCATTATTACTATTTACATAAGATGTCCCATGTTTTAATACATGCATCATAATTGTTGCAAAACAAACTGTCCAGTGGGACCTGATAACTATGTAAATAGCCTACAGGTGAAAATATATTTGATTACACATACCAAAACTGCGCTGGATAATCACAGCATTCAAATAAGATACAAGTCTAAGCCTGTTGGTCACCCTCCACATTTTCATACTGACAAAGCTGATAGCCGCAGGCTTGGAACGTTACTGGTGATTGCAGCTCTGAAATTTGAATCCTTTTCAGGACATTTATTAAACGAAGACATCATTCGATACAAAAGCGGTGGCGTGACCCCCCAAAACGTCACAAGTCCCCGCCTTGAGGGTTTGCCCATGTCAGACTTCAGTAATTTAAATTAATCTCTTAAATGCCCAAATGAAATTACTGAGAAAGTACAGTGTTTCTGGACTGTCTCTTATATATGGCTATTGTTAATTACTTGTTTTTTTTTAATGATATTCATAGAACAAAACGTATAAGTAGCTTATATATTTCAACGAAATTCAACAATAATCCGTGAAAATGAGCGCTCTAGTTGAATTTGTGATAGTCGGTGCTCTTCTTTGTATGCTTGTTCCAATGACTTTGTCCACAGAGGACTATACGGAAGATGAGGAGATGATTATCTCTCTAATTCGCCAGGATGATAGCCAACCTGAGTCCGGAACAGAACAGCCCGCAGACTTCTACAGGTGTAATAAGGTAAGTTAAAATATGATTATTCCCAGAGCAATATATAGCCTACTATGACGTAAAACATTTTTTTTTTCACAAAACATTATGGCTTTTGTCTTCATGTAGAGTGTGTATTCAGATATTACTTTCTTGTCACGGATGATTTTACGCATTAATAAGACATAGTATTGCCATTCTTAACCCCCCCCCCCCCCCCCCCACACACACACACACACACGCAAGGTTGCAATGCGGCGTAGTTCACTTGCGACAGAACAGTGACCTCAGCTGACCCTATAGCTTATTATACTAAAATGTGGTTAACTATCTCAGGGTGCGGTGTTTGACATAACGCACTTTCATCTCACTAAAACAAACTTTCCGCACAGGACCAATGGCGAATGCCTGGTCAGTACATAGTCGTGTTGCGAGAGGGAACACACGACAACCATGTGGACCGCACCATCCGCAGGCTGCAAGTTAAAGCAGCTAAACGCGGATATCTAATAGAGGTGGTCCAGAAGTACGCTGGAGCTTTCCACGGCTTTTTGGTGAAGATGAGCAGCGATGTTCTACATCTGGTAATGTGCAAAGTGCATTGTATCACAGCAGTAAGGCATTCAAGAGTTTCAATAATCTTAGGTCAAGAGTGATTGTGTAATTCTCCCTGTGTACAGGCAGTGAAGTTGCCACACGTGAAGTACATAGAGGAGGACTCTTCTGTATATGCTCAGGCTGTACCCTGGAATCTGGACCGCATAGTACAGATTAAGCACGAGGCTGGAAAATACACCCCCCCCAGTGAGTGCATGCATTTCTCAGGACACACACACACAGTACACACACAGTACACAAACACAGACAGACAGAGAGAGTTTTTTTTGTGGGAACTGATCATGACTGAACTGATCTGATCTGAACTGATTCATCATTATATGCTCAGAGGTGCAATCAGTACAGAGGTGGCAATCTTCACATAGGTTGTATATGTCTATGGTTATCTTATGTGCATGTTTGTTTGTGTCTGTGTGTTCCTTAACAGATGACGGTTCCCAAGTGTCAGTGTTCCTCCTAGACACTAGCATCCACCTGAACCATCGTGAGGTTGACGGCCGAGTGCAGGTCACTGACTTCAACAGTGTTCCAGACGAGGATGGTGTTCGATTCCACAGACAGGTCAGTGATAAGAGAAAGAGCTTGAAAGCATCTTGTGATGTTGTCATGTTTCTATATGGACTTTGCATAAATATCCCTTATCAACTCTTATCACTTGTGTAGTTGTCTTATAAGATGCAATTTGTGTTGTGGCTATCTGAAAAAAAAAGCCAGTCAGATGACTATTTACATCGGGAAGAACATCATACTGCAGTACCTGTAGTATGAGATCAGCAGGGGGCAGAAGAGATCACATGTTTATCACAAGCGTCTTTAATGCTGCGTGAAAAAAGTGCTGCCTCCTCACTTTGTTGTAATCTCAACGCCTTCATGCTCCTCAGACACATGACTGATTACTGTTTTTACGTTGAGAAGTCAAGACAGGAAATCCCCAAAACCTCACATGGAGGTTAACTTCTTTCCTGCTGGGACAGACATGCATACAGCTGGATGAATTTATGTTTCTGTGGGTCTACAGTGGGTGGCGCAGTGAAAAGTGGAGTTAAAGAGTAATGTACCTATTTATAAACCATTACCTCACCTTAACTTGCATCTTTTCTGTCACGCTCCCATAGGCCAGTCAGTGTGACAGTCATGGCACTCACATCGCAGGTGTGGTGAGTGGGCGGGACTCGGGCGTGGCCCGGGGGTCGAACGTGAACAGCGTGCGTGTGCTTAACTGCCAGGGTAAAGGCACCATCTCTGGAGCACTGGCAGGTAAGGGACACAACAGGGACAGTGTACTGTGGAGAAGATGTCATCCTGAAATTGCATTGTGCAATTGCAATTCCATTTTGATGCAATAGATTGGAATTAGATCTAATCAGGCCTAAAATATTGTATATATAATATATATAAACTGAGCCTACAACAGCAACATATTACATGTAATTACATTTAAATATACATCTAGACATGCAAAGCACAAATGAAAGGGGGAACTCCCTTCAACCAACGTATGGCACCCACCTGGGTGATGCAGATCCACTATTTTGCGTGCGAGCACTGACCTATTCACCCAATCCTCAGCTCTAGAGTACGTCCGAGCGTCCCTGCTGATCCAACCGCTGAGCCCACTGGTGGTACTGCTCCCGTTTGTGGGGGGGTTCAGCCGTACCCTCAACACTGCCTGCAGGGACATGGTGCAGTCCGGGGCCGTGCTTATCGCAGCAGCCGGGAACTACCAGGACGATGCCTGCCGCTACTCTCCGTCATCAGAACCAGAGGTAACCCACTACTACTGTGAGCTCATTTTTCTGCAGGTATAATGGAGAGTAAATACACTGTGCAAATTGTGTTATATTTTAAAGTTTTGCATGACTACTAGTTTGTAGTATAGACTCTACAGACTATGCTATTATTACACAGACAATATGAACAGAGCTAATAGTTTTGCTAACATTAAAAATACCTCCTGATACTAGGTGATTACAGTGGGAGCCACTAACCATGCTGACCAGCCTCTTACCACGGGCACGACAGGCACCAACTATGGCAGCTGTGTGGACCTGTTTGCCCCTGGTGATGACATCGTGAGTGCCTCCAGTGACTGCCCCACGTGCTTCACCACCAAGAGTGGCACCTCTCAGGCTGCGGCACATGTAGCTGGTGAGTCTAACAGACAGAGAAGTCCACCGAGAATATCGTCAACTAAGAATTAGAAACGTCAATCCACAAATGTACCAAATAATATACAATAATGTGGTGCAAAGTAATATTATAGTAATTATAAAAAACTAAAATCATATGAAAATGAATTTCTGAATTGTACTTGAATCATGTCAATTCTCAGATGACTTTGAAGTAGCCTTGGCTTTGGGCTCACTATTAGGTTGTTTTTTTACATTTTGGACATTGAAGATTAATTCTAATCCATGGAAAAGGATTTCTATGTTCATCGTCACACTCAAGTATGTTACTTGACTCTCTTAGGCATAGCAGCGGTGATCCTGAACTCAAGGCCCAACGCCACGTCCACTGAGGTCCTGCAGTTGCTGCTCAGGCACTCAGTCAAACAGGCCATCAACCCAGAGGGCTTCCCTGAAAAGCACCGCCTTGCCACACCCAACATGGTCGCCTCACTGCCCAGTCCAAACTCTGCCCTCACAGGTATGGCGGCATTTCAGGAATTATAAAAACAACACCAACAACAAAACAATTAAAAACTAACCGTGCACTTTTCACTTGATTTGAGATGAAAGAGTTATATATTACATGTAGTAGTTGTGTGATGGCCAAATTAACATTTATTACTCAAAATGTAAAGATTAATGTCGACATGTTGAGTTTAATCTCGTCATAGCAAAAATATTTCTTTTTCTTCATGTGTTGTCCTAATACTCCATCATATCTTAAGGACAAGGCTTAGTGGCAAGATTTTAACTGTGGTCTGTATCTGCCCATGCACCAGAGGATCTGCTGTGCCGAACAGTGTGGTCAGAGATGTCGGGCACCTTGGCGTTAGACACGGCGGTAACAAGATGCCGCCAAGGAGAAGAGCTCTTCAGCTGCTCCAGTTATGCCCCGGGTGGAACTCGAGCCGGAGACAAAATAGAGGTGAGAGGCAGGAGCGGATGAACAAATGAAACGTCAGGCCAGTTGGGAAACATAGAGGAAGACAGAATAATGGACGAACATTGTAGAGATTTTTGGAGAGATCAATATGTCTGATATTTCATCCGCCAAGCTAACAGTGGTATTCTCACTTTCCTTTGTCGCTTTCTTTTTTTCTTTGAGGAGCGGGATGGTGTAAAGGAGTGTGTCGCCACCAACAGTTTCGGGGGGCAGGGAGTGTACGCAGTCGCCCGCTGCTGCACGTGGAGCCCTGTGCAGTGCCAGGTCAGTGCCAGCAAACAGACGGGCACCAAAGCGTCCTGCACCAACGCTGAGCACCAGCTCACAGGTAAGATGTGCGATGCACACACACCCTCAGTGGGTGGCCATCACCAACACAATCAATAGCCCGGGATAAGAGATGATTCACAAAGTCCCACCAGAATCGTGTGTTTAGGGCAGCAGTGGCCTACTGGTTAGCACTTTTAACCGGAGGGTTGCCGGTTCGAACCCCGACCAGTAGGCACGGGCGGCTGAAGTGCCCTTGAGCAAGGCACCTAACCCCTCACTGCTCATCGAGCGCCGCTGTTGTTGCAGGCAGCTCACTGCGCCGGGATTAGTGTGTGCTGAGTGTGTTTCACTAATTCACGGATTGGGATAAATGCAGAGAATAAATTTCCCTCACGGGATCAAAAGAGTATATATACTTACCTACCATGTATTGGTTGTGCAGTACACTTAACGCAGATGATTTGACTAATTAGCTGAAGAGTGATGCTGATCAAAATGAGCTGGTTTATTGAATTGTTGGAACAAATATGCGGTAGGACTTTTACTTTGTTAAGATGGAGATTTCCACCTGGGGATAGGGCTGTCAATCCACACCAGACCCAGGTCACATTAGAGTAAGAGACAGTTCATAATCATGCCCTGGTTCTCTGGTGCCTATACTTCTTTACTGCTCAACTATTGCTCTGTTTTTACTACTCTACTATACAATTGAATAAACTCTGCCATTTCTAGCTTGGCCCCTGATGGCATCCTGACACTGCATATGTTAATATCTTTGGATGCCCGTACTAACCTTAATAATGACCCCACCTCAGGCTGCAGTGCCCATTCAGAGTCAGGCACTGTGCTGGATGCTGGGCGGCCTCTCCATGGCGACCAAAAGGCGTGTCCTACAGGGGAGGGACTGATGGCATATGCCTCTTGCTGCTACGCCCCCGACTTGGAGTGTCATCTAAGGGAGCATGATCCAACTGACTTCACTGAACAGGTATGTGGGAGCTGGGGGGTGATTCTTCTGGTACCATTTTCACACTTTATGACAGATGCACCATGAAGCTTTATGCAGACACTTACAGCGTGTAAGTTCATAGCTTTTCTGTTAGCATGCCGGCTGTCTGTGTCAGAGGGTGCCGAGCCCAGTGAGGGACTTTGGTTCTCACAACACAGGTGACAGCGCAGGACATGTGCAGAGGTTGTGTTTATGTAACAGTATATCTTCAGAAGGTTGCACAGATTTTGTAATTGTGAAACAGGACGGTTTAAAAAAAAATGTCTGTATAGGATCTGCAAAAAAGTAACATGAGTGAATTAACACTGGAATAGGTTGAGTAAGATGAATGTATATTTGAATGGTTTGGGAATATCTGGATTGTGAGGTTCTGTCTCCTTTCAACATTCATCGTAGCTTTGAATGCCTGATGGAGATGGAGACTGGGGCTGCAGGTGTGTCATGTGCTGCACTGTGCTCCACTCCATCCTCACTGATCCCTATGCTGTGTTGTGGCCGCAGGTGGAGGTCTCGTGTGAAGACTCCTGGACGCTAACCGGCTGCACTGCCCTCTCCCACGGCTCACCCTCCCGTGGCTCCTTCAGCAGAGCCAACACCTGCGTGGTGAGCAGCTCGGCAGGAGGAGGCGGCAGTGGCCGAGGGTCCACCGCCGCCCTGGCCATCTGCTGTCGGAACGGCCGGAGCAAACCGGAGGAGCGGCTGCAGACGAACCAGAGCAGTCACAAATGAGAATCCCTGTCTGTCTGCAGTCTGGTCAGATACGTGCCATGCGCTCATATCATTAACTACACTCCTGTCTTTCCACGCTTTCTGTGATTTCTCAGAATATAGAGAAGATATGTTATGACCTCAATGTTTTCCAAGTGAAATAAACAGAAACATGAAGGAAAAAAAAAGTAAGTGAATGTATCGCTACTGCCATATTTTGCATAGAAAGGTACAGAGTACCATTGCTGAAGCTTTTTATCTTTTTGTATGTAAAGCGGTCACCTAGCTTTAAAATCTTGGCCTACCTATTGCTTGTGGTTCAGTGAGAACACATTCCACCAGACAAATGTATGCTATTCTATTAATTCGCAGTAGAAATGTGCTCAATGTTTCTGTTTAGAATTATATGAATGCTGCTTTATGTTTTTTTGTAGTTAAATCATATGCATACAATGGAATGTGTCAAAATGTATTTTCCTAACTGTATATATACACACACACACTATTCTTAAACATTAAAAGCTGGTTTCTTAACTGGTTGGTCATTTTTAAATGCCCAAAATGGCATAAATGAGAAAAAAAAACTCTGTGTATAAAAGGTTGAGCATTCCAGTTTTATTTTTTTATATCAAATATTCCCATAATCAAACTCTGATGTACAAATTAAAACGCGGTTTTAACATGCATTAACAGAATTGTCACTTCAGAACGTTCAGACTTCCAGCATACAGGTGGATGCTCAAAGCTGAGGAACTGAAGCATTCAATAAAAACCCGTATAGGCTTCAACCCCCTCCCCTTCACCCGATTTTTAAAAATCCAGGAGACCCTCCAGAACCCTTAGGAGAAGAACTACAGGCGCAAGAGGGGCAGTAAAAAAAAAAAAAAGGAAGAACAACAAGGAGTCAAGAGGCGACACGTTAGAGCTTTAGCGCTTTTGTAACTGTCTGCCCCAGGCCCCTCACGTCCGTCTCTTTTAGCGGGTCAGCAGATTCGGCTTTGTCTCACATGAACCCGTCTTCAGTCGGGGAGGAACTCCTAGTCCTTGGCACACTAATTTGAACTTGGCTCAGACTGACGAGATGTTCGTCACTGCAGCTGACGCAGGTTTGTGGCGGCTCTGACCACGGACAAGACCGCACACAGCTGATGCTGAGGTGTCCGTCTGTGAGAGAGGGGGAACTCGTATGTGTGTGCGTATGTGTGAGTGTGTCAAAGGGAAAGAAATAATAACAAAAACATGCCTCTGGTCAAGGCACAGCAGTAGTGAACTCTGAGCTTTGAAACTCAATCAACGATTATCGCAACCACCAGAAAGCCACTGATGGGACGAACAAAGGGAAAATACAAAAATAAAGTCTGACGATTTTCATAGGTGTCTATAATAAAAAGAAAAACCCATCTCACGTCCATAAGCTCATGGGAAGCTATACTCTAGACTATTTGCAGTGTCGGGATGTAGTTCAAAAAAGTGCATTCTGTCCAGGAGAGTGATAAAGGACAAGGATCATATAGTTGCAGTTAGGCCGACATCACTTGGCGGAGACGTTGTAGGATAAAAGCAGTGTAGGCCACAGTGACTATTTAGCCTAACCGTCCTAGAAAGCTTTTCAGATACAAATCAGAAAAAAAGCATTCTGACACTAAAAATGAGTTATGCCAAATAGTTGCTTGTCCAGAAAGGTTTGTACACTTAGTTCTAGTGATTGTTTCAGGGGAAGCGTTTTGGTGTTCCAATATGTCACTCGGTGATACCCTGAATACGAGGTAACTCACACATACATTCACTGATACACATGCGACAGCGAGGCAGCAAGAGAAGGGACATAAACAAACAAACAAACAAAAAACCCACATTCACTGGTAAGAGGCAGACAACTGGACACGCTTTTCAAACGAGGTTCATTACAGCACAAGATCACTTCTCCTTAAAAAAATAAAAAAAGAAAAGCACAGCTACTAGATCTCCTTCCACAGCATTCATGAATTTGATAGGTTAAGACAAAGGAACAAAACCTGTTAAGTGTTGTTCATTCAAGGGAGAGCTGATACATGGTTTGCTTTAGGTCCTTGCACTTAAAACGTAAAAAAAAAATGAAATGGTGGTAAGGAGTAAACTACTGTGTGGCAAAGCAACAACAAAGTCAGCAGCACCCTCTCCAGGACAGAAGAAAAAGGAAACTTGTTTCTGAGCGCGTGGCACCCAACAGTCTGTGGCAATGTTCTTCTAATGCTAATCTACTGGGTAATCATGTTTCTACAGTCTGATGAGCTATGTGGTGTTGGTGGTGGAAGTGTGTGTGTGTGTGTGTGTGTAATACGGTTATGAGTGTGCTAGGGAGGACCACAGACTTGCAGCTGTGGCGTGGTGGTGTTCTGGGGTAAAGGCACTTGAGGGCTCGGTGGAGAGCAGTCCGGGTGAACGCCTTTTCCACCCTCTCCCTCTCTTTACTGCGCAGAATAAGGCAGACAAAAACAAACAAAAAATAAAAAAAAGAAGGGGAAAAAAAACAAACAAAAGAAAAAGACAGAATAAGCATCAAGTAAACTGCAAAAAACACCCAAAAACAAAACAAAAGAAAAACAGTTGGCAAATGGCAAATCCACCACCCCTGAATGATATAAAAAAGTTAAAGCTTATGGCAGTACGTGTGTGAGTGTGATTGTGTGTATGTGTGTGCATGAGTATGCACACTTGTGACCTCTGATATGACTACCACTTGTCCTCCTAAAACCAAACGCTTCACTCTAAATTGGCTATGGAAAAGCCCTGTAAGACGAGAGAACTGAAGTAAGAGGCCTGTTGATGTCAAAGATTTCAACACGAGGTCATTAAGCACGGTATCAAAAGCAGCTCTTTCTTTGTGTATCTGCGTGTCGGTGTGTGTGTGTGTGTGTGTGTGTGTGTGTGTGTGTGTGTGTGTGTTGTGCTGCATGGAGAGGGTGAACATTGTCATTAGGCCAGAAATAACCCAAAAGAAATCCATCTGAAGAGCGACTCAAGAGCGAATATGTGGTTTTTGTCCTGTGGGAAGTGAGGGATGATGGGTACTTCAACTGGCATCTATGTTTCATATCTCCTAAAGAGGCGCTCTGAGCAACTTGACTGGCTTTGACCAAGCTAATGCAAAGCATGAGAAATGTCAGCCCTCTTCCTTTCCACGGGCAGTGTAAGGCATAGAAACAGAAAAAGAAAGCAACAAAGGAAAAGAAAATCCCTTCAATAACTGAATCAAGCCATTCCGTCAATGTATTGGAACTCAAAAAAGAAACACCAAACTCAAGGAAAAATGTCAGTCAGTCCAGCGGAAGTCCATGTCGCTGCTCGTCATTCTGGAAAGTTCTATCCAACTCTTCGAGCTCCAGTATAGGTGGGAATATGTAGTGGAAAAAGGGATCATAACGTCATCACTTCCTCCAGTGGTCTAGATTGTTGGGATTTTTCCTCTCTCTATATATAGTGGAGAAATATATATATATATATATATATATATATATATATATCAATCATTTCCACTTCTGGTTACCTGACTGCAAGCAGCTGCAGTGCTTGCATGCCACTCAATCTCCAAGGCTGTCCACTCACTGTTTGGCCACTTCGTTTGTATGCTACAGTATGTGACATGTGGAATCCTGGGATAGCAAGGTTGATTTTTGGTGTGCTGTGTCGGTGGTGTTGTTTGGGTACTCGGGCAGGTACACAGGTGTGCAGGTAGTCTCAAGGGCTGCGGAGCCGAGGCTGAGAAACGTCTGCTGCTCTCTCTCAGTGGGGCTAAAACCAAACTAGGCAGAGAAACTGGCAAGAGCTCTGAAACCACACTGCGACCAGTACAGAAGAAAAGAAAGAAAGAAAAATATATGTCTCGATTACAGTGACCTTCCATTCCTATTCACTGCCTTCCTTTGACCATAAAGTGCATTAAACAAATACCAGGTTGAAAAAGAAGGAAAAAAAAATGCTTTGCTATATTGTTGGACTTTCGAAAGACACCAGTTAAGTTCCCCCTCGCATTGAAAGGAACTAAGCAGCACCTCATCAATTTTGAACAGACACTCAAAGGAGCGTTAGGATACTTTAAAAAATATTATTATTTTTTTACATTTGAAATTTCCCCTGTGACATATCTTTACATTATCGTGAATAGTATCTGTTTAATTACATTGGCAAATGTGCACACTTGCCGATTTGTTTTTTTTTTAGTTTTTTTTTTTAAAAGAAGCCCCTGTTTTCATCCTGTAGTTCTAGTGTGAGATATTAAAAGGGCAAAATAAGCAATAAGAGCTGATTTCATTGGTGTTCTACTAAACACTTTTTGCTTGAGGAAAAAAAAATCAACAATGTTGTAGCCCACAAATGGTCAGATATAGTGATTGGTGATTAATCTAATCCAGAACAGCATGGTGTCTGTTGGTGTTGACCGTCTAGGGTCGAAAACGTTTCCAGCATCACTGGGGCAACAGAAGTTCAGTGTTCTGATTGGCTGTGTCGCTTTGTCTGCTTCCTCCATTATTATTTTTTTTAATCTGTCTGCTGCTGGAGGTCAAACACAGTCTTTTGATTGGCTGCTTGAAGCCACAATGTCTCTCCATTGGAGGGATTGTTTATGCTTCTTTTCTTTTTTTTTTTTTTGCTTTCGAAAAAATAAATCACACCCCTGAACGCTGAGAAAAGCGGTTAGGGGTCGACGTCCTCTAGGTCACTCTTGGAGTCACCCAACATCATGGGAGACTCGGAGCCCTGGGGAAATACAGAGAAGAAAGACTAGGTTAGGAAGTGAGTCCAATTTATTTCTTTGAGTTTATCTATCAACAGTAAATAATAGCATTCTAAACAGGTATCAATGCAAGTCAAGTTTGGATAAAAGTATCAGTCAAAGGAATTATAAGTGTAAGAATATAAGTATAAGCTAGAATCCTTCTAATCGAGCTGAGTTATACTGTGGGTCAAACCATGTGAGAGACCCCCATTCCTGCAGACGTACCTGTCTGAGGCTACGGTCTGAGTTCTCATTGGCTGGGCTGCCATCGGAGCCGTTACTGCTTCCTGACTGCTCCTTCTCATTCAGGAGGGCTGTGGCATAGGCCAGCGTGTCCTACACTCACACACACACACACACAGTACAACAAAATATTTTTAACATTTCAGACACATTTGTAAAGTTAATTTGCATGAAGTGGGGCGAGTACTAAGGTCAAAGGCTGACCTGTGCAGAGATGGTGCGCTGGAAGGTTTTGGCAGTGGAGGTCTCATTAGAGACGTTACTTTGAGGGGTCCAGTAATGCTCAGACATCTGCAGATCAACGGCAGACAGAGGGGGAAAAAAAACAGTTAGGACAAACAATGTCCGTCACTACAGAAGAAAAGCAAACTGCACTGCACAGGTACTGATGCCTGTAGGTACGTAAAGCGAAAGGCTCCATTGCCTGACCTTTTTCTGTAACCACTGAACCGCCCAGCTCCAGTGACCAGACAACTCCTTAAAATAGTCTTTTGCTGGAGCGCACCTAAAATACAAACACACACACACACACACACACACACACACACACACACGCATAAAACCATTGCAGGTATTGTGAATTAAAGTAACGCCATGAATCTGAGAACAAAGGACCAACTCCTTACTTCTGGGCCAAGGTAACCAGGAACTTGACACACTGGTAGCAGCGACTGCTATCTACATTGTTGCTCTGGTGCATCAGTGCTGAGAAGAGGAGAATACAAGGGCATGTTAGCACATGAATCACACTTGATCAGCCCTTACTAGAGGATTCAGGAGTAAAGACAGTGACGTGTAAACTTGCAAATAGGATAATCTTTTTTATATTTTGTCATTCAGTCACCTACAATGGGAGGTAAAATTACCTTCCAATTCAAAAGGAAAAAAATAAAAATACCTTCCAATTCAAAAGGATACATAAGAAAGCCTAGACCAGTTTCCTCCCCATTTACAAATGTAACTTCAAATGCAACAGACAGACATATTTCAACATAGTATTAGTATCGTTAGTATTTTCTTATACATACCCAGCAACCCCTTGTCAGATTCAAATGCAAACTTCAGTCTTCTGGCCTGCAATGGATCCTCCACCATCTGAGAAACACAAAAAATGATTACAAACGTGTACATCTCAATAGTAAGACAGACTTAATCACTGCTACCAGACACGAGTGTTCCAATAAACAGCTCTAACCAGGATCTCCTGAAGCATTTGGAAGACGTTCTTGAGCTCGTGTGGAGGAGCAGTCTCCAGCTGGTTCTGTAAGCACAACAAACAAAACATGCCGTCAGAAGTGGTCTAGGATATACCCCAGTTCACATCATGCTTAATAAGGGTGTCACGATTTCGATTTTATTTCGAAATCGATCGAAATTACATCTCAATCTCGAACTTCGAACTTAAAAGTAGAATCGACGATGCAGCCACACCCCCAATGTCACGTCCAGCATGTACAGTATGCCAAGACGCACAAACACACATGCACGTGCTGAACTGTGCGTCAACACTCCTCTAATTTTAGGCTGCAGCCAGTTAAAATATAGGCCTACACATCAACCTACCGAAATCAAAGCCCCTCTTGCTACTTTGAAATCACCGGTGTGGAAGTATTCGTTCATTCACGTCAATTAAAACTAACTTAGCCTACTCAACTTAGCAAGTGAAAAGATTATCTAATTACAGTCCAAAGTCACTTTAAGGCTTAAAATGCACATTTATAAGTACATATTCCATGAACACTAACCTTGGGTCTCTTCAGAGTGTGCTGAAACAATCAAATTAACATTCTGTGTTGTTTCATTTTACTATGTTCACGTCTCTGTTTTAGCCTAAAGTTTGTTCTGTTTACATTACAACCTCGCGGTTGGAACGGTTTCAAAGCAGTTTCAAAATAAAAGCCCCCCGAAAAAGAAAAGGCCAAAAAGAGTAAATAACATATAAGGAATGCATTAATAGTAATATTTAAAAAAGATCGAAAATCGAATCAAATCGTGGCTTTAAAATCGAAAATTACATCGAATCGAGGATTTGGAGAATCGTGACACCCCTAATGCTTAACACGCCTTAGCTGTAATACAATCACCATAAACCGCCGTGGCGTGTCGAGGATTAAATGACCTCTGATAATGAGATGAGATGAGACGTTCTCAGTGGCCTGAGTTACCTTAAGCAGCTGCAGCACTCCCAGAGAGAAAGGCTCATTACAGAAGCAGCTATACGTGATCATGTCGATGAGGAAAGTCAGGGGACCTGACAGCTCCCGCATGGCAAACATCACCTAGACACACACACATTATAATTTCATTGAACCTCTCCAATACAGTTAATATCAGATTAAACCAGTTATAATATCAATTATCCTTTTGCATTGGGGAAGTTACTCAAATAATATGACCGTATTTGGTGTCATGACTATGGTGTGAGAGGCAGGTGAGTTTACCTCCAGCAGGTATGGCTGTCCCTCAGGTTTGAAGAGCAGAGTGTTGATGTCTGGGTGGAGGGGAAGGAGTGGGGCGGAACCGGGGCTACTGGATGAGGTATACTTGTATACACCTGGAGCTGAAAGAGAAGAGAGACCATGTTAACATGCGCTCACACACACACACGCACGCACACACATGCACGCACGTACGTCAGACTGCTATAGCATTGTGTACAATCTCCGAATGGATTAAAAAAAAAAAAAACTAACAAACACACTTTAAAACACATACACTTATTTACACACTAAGCTGAATTAGGCACTGAGGCAAAAACAATACCCAGGCCTACTACCCCCTCCATGTCCCACTCCTGCCACTCCGAGGTCCGACGCCGCTTACCCTCGGTTCTGTGGGAACCCAGGTCCGTGTGCAGCACCACCATGGCCAGCGTGTTGTGCAGGTGCAGGAACTCGCGGGCCTGGGCCGAGCTCCAGCGCCGGTTCTGCCGGAGGAAACACGGGTCACAACTCACACTCAACTCCACCAGCGCACTGTGTGGGCGCACAAGCATCTCTCTCACCAAGTGAGTGGGAAATGCCACAAACTCTTGTAGACTACATAAAATAGCCTGATGTTTTAGGCCAGGCCAGGTACATTGTACAGTGA
This sequence comes from Alosa pseudoharengus, assembly GCF_046254945.1. Lineage (NCBI taxonomy): Eukaryota > Metazoa > Chordata > Actinopteri > Clupeiformes > Clupeidae > Alosa > Alosa pseudoharengus. The sequence goes on along the minus strand of NW_027468576.1, from coordinate 16,255,470 downwards.
CTCAGAGAGCTGTAAACAGTGTTTTAAGGTTGCGTGTACAAAACCGCTTGGAGCACCAGTGGAATTTTTATTTTGCGATGCGAATTCTCGGTCTAACCGTTGATGTGCCAAGTGGGTGGGTGGAAATAGGGCACCCACCACTACCCATTTATGGCTACTGAAAAATGCAAGGTTCATCAATCCAATATTATTTTGTAGTATTTTTTTTTTCTGACTGAAAGGGGCGAAAATTGGTACTTTTAAGATATGGTAATTAGCGTTGACTTTACTCACCTCCCACCCACCGACAATATCATCATCATCATCCATCGCAATGTTTTACTGTACACATCGTCAAATGCCAATTAAAGGGACATTGCCCAACCCTAGTTGATGGGCCACTCTCAGCCTAACACAGCCTGGTAATAATAAGTATGTGCTGTTGATGGGCTCTCTCAGCCTAACACAGCCTGGTAATAATAAGTGTGTGCTGTTGATGGGCTCTCTCAGCCTAACACAGCCTGGTAATAATAAGTGTGTGCTGTTGATGGGCTCTCTCAGCCTAACACAGCCTGGTAATAATAAGTGTGTGCTGTTGATGGGCTCTCTCAGCCTAACACAGCCTGGTAATAATAAGTGTGTGCTGTTGATGGGCTCTCTCAGGCTTGCTGCAGCTGGAGCGCCCCCTGCTGTACCTGGTTGTTCTGGCGGTTGGGTCCCAGCAGGAAGATGAGCATGCGGCGGTAGGCAGCATGCTTCAGCAGCAGCTGACAAGGTTCTCCGCCCTGCACATACAAACACACACAAACACACACACATTAACCAAACGAGGACTAATAATGTCTACTGTCTCAGTCACCACCAGTGTCCCAAAAAAGGAAGACACACGTCAACATTAGAGGCTGTTGCGGTATGGCAACAAGTGCAGTGACACAACACCACCCTCCTCACCCTCTGGGCGAAGCTGCTAAAGAGGGAGAAGTACTGCGAGCAGTTCTTGCAGTTTTCGGGCACGTCCTTGTCCAGGAGGGAGAGGAGCGCGTCCAGCAGGCAGTCCAGGCCGGGGTCCTGGAAGTGCAGGGCGCTCTCTAGGGTCTTCTCCAGGAGGTTGGCCACCACCACACGCACCTCCCGCACACTACACTCCAGCAGACAGATCCTGCAGGGAGAAACACACACACACACACACACACACACACACACACACACACACACACACACACACACACACACACACACACACACACACACACACACACACACACACACACACACACACACACACACACACACACACACACACACACACACACACACAATTAGTAAATCCCAGGTGTAGTCCACCTGGCTGTATCTGCAGGTAAGGCAAGGTCATGGATTTGACCTCCATACAACATACACTGTGAAGTAAAATACAGACAATATACACCAAACAAAATGTATAGCAATTGTGGATTCACACTATACAACACTAACAATAGAATTATTATGAGCATTGAATGAACAAGACCGAGTTGTGTTACTGTAAACCACCATGGCAGGCAGCAACGGAACCACAACAGTGAGCATGTCGAGAGATCATCTGCAGTCACAAGCAGGGAAGGCCAAGCCTCAAGCCAGCTATGGAGTGGAAAACCACCACTGCTAATATTGTTTCACTCCTCCTGGTGGAATTGCTGCTGCTGCTGCTGCTTCTATTGGAAAGGCCACCCAGAAAGACAGCGGGAGTGTATGCGTGCGTGCGTGTGTGTGTGTGTGCGCGTGTGTGTGTGTGCGCGTGTGTGTGTGTGTGTGTGTGTGTGTGTGTGTGTGTGTGTGTGTGTGTGTGTGTGTGTGTGTGTGTGTGTGTGTGTGTGTCAGGCTCGTAAAATAATTCCCTCCTCCACATTCCCTGGCCTTGACACAGGCATGGCGTGATCGGAGGGCAGCCTCAACGTTCGATCTCCATCAGCCAATCAGGAGCAACAAGGAGCCACAGACCCCCCCCCCCCTTCCCTTCGCGTTGTTGTTCCCCCCTCCTCCAACGAGTCCCTGGTGAGACGTTAGCTTCTGCAGACATTGTTGGGCTTTAATTGTCAGGTTCTACCGCCTCACCCGCACACTCTCTCCCTCCATCATCGCAGAGCCTCCTCCTGCCTCGAGATGTTTACATTCCAGGGCCAGGGCCCACTTTCCGAGGTGCCGCAGCCAATGGGAGCGTAGGACAGCCGCTGCACCCACTACTCCACACAGGTGCTAATGATTTAGTGGCTGGCGGGGACAGTGTTTGCTTTGGGGGGGTCAGAGGGCCCCCACGACAGCACCACTCAACTAATGCATGAGGCTGTGTTTGTATATAGGTAATACAAACGAAGGGTGTGTGAGTGTGTGTGTGTGTGTGTATGTGTGTGTGTATGTGTGTGTGTATGTGTGTGTCTAGCAGATTGCTCTCTCAAAGGCAACTTCATTTTGATATATCTTGTAGCAGACACAAACATTTTTGTTGCCTGTTGTGTTGCATTACAACGACAGCTTCTATGTAACACATGAACTTCTGCGACCCGAAAGCCTGAGTGCTGTAATGCCAGCACACTGTGACACCACTGCACTGAGATGGTAGAATGTTCCGGAGAGCTCCACCCACTTGATGATCACACTGTGACACCACTGCACTGCACAGCATGTGAATGGAGGACGTTCCGGAGAGTTCTACTCACTTGATGATCTCGCGGCCCTCGGGCCCCACCAGGTACTGCGCCATCCACTGGCACGCCTCGCTGCTCTTGGACAGCAGCACCTCCACCGTGGCAATCCACTCCTCAGTGTCCACCCTAGGAGGGGCAGATATGGGTCAACAAAGTTTCTCACATGTAAGAGGTACAGCAAACCAAGTACAATGAAATTCTTACATTTATAGGGGTTAGGGTTTCTTCAAATACTAGGAAATTAATATTACTGTAACCACAAAATAAAGATATACACTTATAACAATACTTATACAATAACAAATAACCAAGAAATGCCAATAAGTAGTGCATGTTAATGAGTGTAAACAGTCTTATATAGTCAGTGTCTTCTTTCCCTTTGTATCTCTCTGCTGACAATACCGCCTGCATACAACCTCACTGTAACACTTCATATTGACACTACTGCTAATGCGTTGGGTTTGGATGCTGCGCCAGCTACCTGAGTTTCTTTTTGGTGCGCAGGTAGGTGTGGAAGAGGAAGTGGACGGCCAGCTGCAGACTGCCCGTGGCCATGGCCTGGTATGAGGGGTGCTTCAGCTTGGTCTGTGGGGGGGGTGGAGGTTGACATGACGTTAACAATGACAACGTGTCGATATCGCAAAAAGATGATTTACGGAGTCATTTCTAGTGTTGCGTGTCTCGGTGAGCCACTTACAGCGTTGACTGAGGCCAGGGAGAGGGTGAAGTTGAAGTAGTCTGGGTTGTACACGTCTCGGTTCTTCATGAAGCGCAGGTTCTCGTCCCTCACCATCTGTGAGCAAAACATCCAGGACACAGGAGTTAGTGAGGGCGCGTTCACACCTGGCTCGTATGAAGCAGCTAAATGGTAACGTGGCTCTTTCCAGTCGTGAGAGGGCTACCTGGTAGATCCAAGCGGGCATCTTCTCCACAAACAGGCCCTTCTTCTCGCCCTTCCTCACCAGGCGTGTCAGGAGGGTCAGCCGGTCGTTGTTGGCCCTGGGGGGCCGTGGGGAGGACTGGGGGGAGATCTCAGGGGAGGAGGGGGCCGACCTGGGGGGAGGGGGGGAAATAGCATCCATGGTGTTACAAAAAAGGAAAGAAAATGCATCACTCCATAGTGAACAGAAAAAAAACAGACCTAAAGCATATTTCAGTGTGTCAGTAGACATCAGTAGACAGATGCAATGCAAACAAATCGCATGAAATTCATGATCAGCTGAACACAACCAGTATTCATGTTTTTGTCATGCTTGATGTGGAACATCTGTTTGAACCAAACACTGTGAAACTGGTGGCAAGGCTGATATCCATGCACCACAACAGGAAGTGATGCGGGACACTCACAGGGTGAGATCCTCGGCTTCCTGTCTCATGACGCTGACCCGGCTCTTCTTGGGCAACACCGGGGAGTTCTGGTCGGAGATGCGCTGGTAGAAGAGCATGTAGGCGTTCCAGTATCGCCTCCGCACGTCCGGGTACGGGTTAGCTGCATGGGAGAGGCACAGCGGTGGAGTTAGGAAGGTCTGCTGTCCGCTTCATACAAACTAATATTCATGCATCTACAATGGAGTGCCGTGTTTAATGATCAGCACCTCTGGCTATTTCATGGCATAATAAATATAATTGATGAATAACTGAAATAAATAAATGAACCAATAAATAAACAAACAAACAAACAAACATAGATTAATTAATAACTAAACAAGATCTATGAAATGCTTGTGATACATTATTTCTAGGTACCACCTTATAGAATTTAGTACAGTCATGAAGAGATGTCACACAACAAACTAGCATCAATGACATCAATAACAACTAGCATCATGGTTGAACAGTAAGTATCGGTAGTTCTGTTGTTCTTCCCAGTCAATTGGCAAAGAATGACACTAAGTACGATAGTGTTGAGCATTCAAAGGCAGTATTGATGTGACTACCCATGCGCTGTGCTAAATGCTTTTCCTAATCTGTGTGTCCATCTGGAAACTGTCAGTTGACCAGATGGAAAGGCTTCCCCAGATGCAATGCCACTTGGCTGTGACTCACTGTTCAAGAGGGAGATGGAGAGAGGCAGAGAGAGAGAGAGAGAGGCAGAGAGAGAGAGGGGGGGGGGGGGACTTACACTGGTCATACACTTTGGGCCTGTACTCTCCTCCAAAGCACTCGTACTCCAGGGTCTCATCATTCATGTCAAACTCCTCCACCACGTTATCGTTGAACTTGTACCAGCGCCCTCGAGCACAGCCCCTAAGAGTGGACAACAGCATGGAGGGGGAGAGGACAGGAAAAATAAAAGAAATAAAAATATTAGGAGACAGAAGAGAAACCATCACATAAAGTAGTGGAGAAATATTTGTTAGTGGAGACAGGCGCAAAAATGTAGGCCAGTTTTGTGGAGGGTTTCCACATTCCTGCATTCATCAGATGCCTGCCTTGCCTTGTGTTTTTGATTATTATTTGTTAAAGCGGTTTGGATGCCAGACATCTGGATCTGGTTTGATGGTTTTTGCAGACCCCTCCATAAAAACAGCAGCCAAAACCAGGAGTGTGTGCGTGTGTGTGTGTGTGTGTACCCCCATCCAACATGGCTCACATAAGATGTTATTTATCTAGGCGGGCAGACCAAGCAGGAGTATAAAAACCCCTCTAACCTGCTTTCCACTTTGCCCTCCCTCCTCCTTCACCTTGACCACTAAATTCTATCCTCAGTCAAGTTAAACGGAACAGTTCAATGACAGCCAGGTAAGTCTTTTCATGTCACTTAGTTTCCACCTGGACATCCACAAAAGATCTGCCTGTGCTTAACCCAGACTACCTAAATAACTATGTGTTATACGATAACACCTACATGCTGACTGAGAACCCTATCACGATCTCATGGCTACTCCTGGTAACTGCTTCAGACATGGTCAGTGTACAGAGAGACACACACTCATCACTTGTCATTTACAAGTACTAAAACACCCATCCCAACATGAGCGGAGTGAGTGAGTGGTGTGGTGTGCCAAAGAAGAGAGGCTGTGCTGGGAGACCCACCGGCGGTCCTTGATGAAAGAGTAGTAGTGTCCGGCGTGGGCCTGGCCGCTGTGCACCACCACGCCCACAAGCTCGTAGTTCTCCGAGATGGTGACCTTCTTCCGGGGGGAGGAGCCGCCCGAGGCCTCGCCGCCGCGGCCGTTCTCGCCGTGGTCGGCGCTCGAGTCTTGCCGGGCCATGCCGGACACTGTGTACGGCTCCATGTTCAACACCCAGGGGAACTGAGAGAGAGAGAGAGAGAGAGAGAGAGAGAGAGAGAGAGAGAGTCACAGAGAAAGAAAGAGGGAGAGAGCATGAGAGAGAGGGAGAGAGAGAGAAAGTCACAGAGAAAGAAAGAGGGAGAGAGGGAGAGAGAGAGGGAGAGAGAGAGAAAGAAAGAGAGAGCACACAATGATTACAACTCTTTGCCCAAGCCCATCCACAATAACTATAATCAGGCTTTCCTTACTGTTCTGGTCAGTGTGGATCAGTTCATATTGTTCATTGTTATAGTTATAGTTGTCCTTAAAGTTGCCTTTAGCAGTATGGAAGAACCTTTACTATGACGAACAACACAAAAGTTGCTAGAAGCTTTGACGTTGTCTTTTTGAGAAACTAGATCACAGCACAGAGGGCATTGGGATCTTCATGAGTGGTCATCAGCAACCACAGCTGCATTCTCCACATCGGACCCAAAGGCCTGGGGGTGAGCTCTTCGGCTCTGTACGTCGGAAACAGGAAGTTGGGTTCTCACCCGAATCTGCTCGTCGTATTTGATGGAGCGTCCGCTCTCCCAGTCGAAGCCGAAGCGCATCAGGTGGATGACCAGCACACTGGGCAGGGACTTGATGCAGGTGCGCTTCACTGTGGTTCTCTGGGACAGGGAATGGTCAGTTAGTAACACCATCCATACACACATACACAAAACCAGGCTTGCAGGCATAGACACATTCAAAGCCAAACTCACACACCCCTACACAAAACACAAGCACAGACACCAACACAAACACACACATGCACGCGCACACACACAAACACACACACACACACACACACACACACACACACACACACACACACACACACACACACACACACACACACACACACACACACACACACACACACACACACACACACACACACACACACACACACACACACACACACACACACACACAAACAGACAAAAAAGCACTGACACAAACGTATACACACATGCATGCTCACACACAAACAAACAAGCACAGACACCAACACATGCACACACACACACACACACAGATACAGACACACACACCAACACATACACACATGCAGATACAGACACACACACACAAACAAGCACAGACACCAACGCACACACACACACACAGATACACACACAGACACACAGTGGGGGCCACCTCAGCCGAGGTGCTGAGTTACCTTCTCCTTGCACTTCTCGCAGTAGTAGGCGTTGCTGCCCTCTAGCACCTCTCCCCTGACAAACTGGTCCAGGGAGATCTCCAGGCTCTGGCAGGACGTCACCCCCAGGTTCAGTGCCATGAATGTCTCCTCCCGCTCATACCTGCCCAGGGTCAGGTCAGCAGGGTCAACCACCAGCAAATATCACCAAATATCACCACTACTACTACAGTCCAGGTGAATGAATGAATACGCTAATTAACATGCTGTATTTGAATATTGGAAGCTGACAAGATATAACAACGATTAAGGCCTTTGCACACCGAGTCCTTATTGTTTGTCTGAAATTGTCGAATGATTGAAAAATAAATAACATTACATTACCATGTTGTGTCCGTCACATTTTCACGCTGAATCTCACATCCATCAAAAATATTTTTGGAACAGATTTTCGATTTACTGCATTTGTTTTAATCCATTTAATGTCAGCGAATGAGGTTTCTGTACTTGATGGATCGAAAAAACATTTTCGTGTGCAAAGGCCTTTAGAATATTTTTTCTCTACACCACATAATCTGCTGGAATGTGTAAACCAGGGGTCTCAAACACCCGGCCCGCGTCCGGCCCAATTCCGGCCCGCGACGTATGTCAAAATAATAACGTAATCCGGCCCTTGAGACTTTTTATTGCGACAAACAACGATACTGATTAAAATAGACAATAGTTCCAAGTACGGTGACAAATCTCATTTGTACTCTGCTCTGCTCCACTATGTGCTAGACATCCAGAGCTTCATTCAAACCCAAAATCGCTGCGCAAAGTTTTCAGGAAATACTTTTATTACACGCGAGAAACACAAAGACGTGCATTTGTAATGATGCGGAAGCGATGCAGGCCATAGTGTTGCATAAATTGAAGCAGAAATTAAGCAGGCCTACACAAAATGTTGAAAAACGTTTACGTGTGATGAAGTCTTAGGTAGGCTATGTTATTCACCTATTCTAAATCTGAAGGAGAATATCCTTTTGGAGATTATGATCGATCGTCTATTGAATGGAGGTGCGTCTGCGTGTATACGACGGTGTCCACTAAGCATACCATGCTTATTTCGACCCTCTGCCCAACATAGCTTGGAGGTTGCAGTGGTAATCCTGATGATAGTGTCCGTAATGGACGTGGTACAGACAGCAGGGCTAGTAGAAATAGGGCTCTAAACTACAAAGTCACCCGCAATATGATGCAAACTTCTGGGTACTCAGATTACCCGCGATAGGAACTGATTTGACCAGAATACTTTATTGTAGGCCTTGTGGTTTAGAAACCATAGCCTATACATCTTAGGTGTTGGTATACATCTTAGGTGTTTTCCTGTTAATTTGTTATGTGGGTAATATGAAAAAAGGAAAGTAAACCTTCTCAAATATGTTCATCCAGTAGCTTATTTACTGAAAGGTGCATTATTTGAGGTGCTTGCCATCCAGTAGCAAATTAGATGGGTAAATTTACCCCCCTTCATAAACTTTTGTTTTACTCAAAGATTTTTACTTTTACAGTAGGACTTTATCTCTGACCACTTTCAAGCCATGGCCTTTTGAAATTTTGATATAAAAATCCAATGATGTTGCTTTCTTAACCCTGACGCCTATAGTTTGCCAGGTTTAAAAAAGTTTTTGGTGTGAAACACACACATACCTGTTTTTATGCTTTTCATTTGTTTTATCATTTGTATTAATATTTATTATTTTATATTCATTATTTTATTTATAAGCTAAGGTTGCTAGCAGGTGTCTAAAACTAGATAAAAACACTTGCACTTTCTGTTTGCAGTTTTGTGTGGTATTTGAAAAAAAGAACATTGCATTTTCAGAAATAGCCGGCCCTCCAATCAGATGACGTTGGCAGAATTGGCCCCCCGCTCATTTGAGTTTGAGACCCCTGGTGTAAACCATGATTGCAGTATGATTGCAGTGTCCCTCTGTGCCCACTCCTTCACTCACCTGTGTGGACAGTCTTTGCAGATCTTCTGGTCGGAGAAAATGCCCTGGAAAGTGTTCTTGAAGATCTGTTCCCGTCCAATTTTCTGAACAGAAAATAAATACAGATTTGTTTGGGCAGGATTTACGGTTGATAGATGCCTGCTTTAATTAAGGTGTGCCTGCCTGCTGTGTGATCTCTGCATAAAACTCATAGTGTTGTTGCGAAATATTTGAACATGGACATAGAACAGAACAGAACTGTACATCACTGTTGGGACATGCACGCAGATATACAAGGGAAGCAGGCTACTAAAGCCAATCAGTCGCTCAGCTGGTGTGACTGAAGATACTGCTGTGTCTGTCTGTCTCTCTCTCTCTCTGTGTGTGTGTGTGTGTGTGTGTGTGTGTGTGTCTGTGTGTGTGTGTGTGTTGTACCTTCAGGTGTTCGTCCAGCTGGTCCACCAGACTGGTGAAGAACTCGTAGGCATCCTGCTGCTCACGCACATACAGCTCCTTATTCCACATCTTAAATATCTGCAACAAAGGCAACAGACACAACACTCACTCACCAGCAGCACTTCAGTGCCTCCTTTGGTAGTGTGTTGGGAGAAGGACTGGGGCCACGGGATAATTTACTCAGCTGGTCAGACATGTTATTCAGACATTACCTTCCAGAAGTTTTCTGGGACGTAGTACTGCAGTTTGCTCTCCATCAGATGCCCAAACAGAGACTGGACCTGACAGAACACACTCTCCTCCGGGTTCTCGGTGTCGTCCTCGATTGATAGGAAAGCCTGGAAAAACACACACACACAAAGACACACACACACACACATTAAAAATATGCAAAAGACAATCCATAAAAAATGAGGCATTCAATAGGGCTTCATGTTGCCATCTCTAAGTAAGCTCCCCAGGCCCTTCTGCACTCATGCAGCCCCAGATCATCACACTCACACAGCCTGGAATTATACTTCTAACTACTGTATACACTTTTCACACTATTTACCATTTGCATTCTTCTTTCATTATTTTATTCCCTGTCCAGAAAGTTTCTGATCTTGAGCTGTTAAACTTAATCTTGTTACTAGCCGTTCTAGCTGATAAGAGTGGAATGCGTTTCACATACTGGTAGCCAGCGGCAAGGTCAAGAGTGAGAATGTTCTTCTGTCATTTTCCGCACAGCCTATGACTAGACATTCTAGCAAGTTCTTCACTTTTGTTTCACACTACCCACAAACATAAGTCATACAGGGTTGGCCCTAATGACTGACATCTGTTCCAGTCAGACTGGGAAGATGCATGGACTATTTCTTTATCTAATTACAGACAGGGTGAAACTTTACGTGTACAAATATATCAGTCCCTTATTGCACATTAGTGTAAAGAATGCAACCATGTCTATTGAATGAACACCACTACCTGGTTGTGTCTCCATGTATCTGTGGTGTCTAGAACATTAAAACGATGGTATATCCTGAGACATGAATGCACGGCCTCAGTTCCATAGTGTCTGTCCCCATCTACTGGAGAG